>NC_057350.1:81382354-81685385 GCF_016509475.1 Prionailurus bengalensis | reverse complement strand
TCAGACTCTACTGAGTGCTTGTTTAAAAAGACATCCCTGGGGGGCACCTGGGGGGCTCAGTCGGTTGAGCTTGAGCTCCTGACTGGCTCAGGTGGTGGTCTCACGGTTCATGAGTTCAAGCCCCGCATAGCGCTCCCTGCTCTCAGCATGGAGCCCGCTTCGGATCCTCTGTTCCCGCCCCCTTCTCTGTTCTTCCCCGCCCCCTACTCAAAAATAAATAAACATTTAAAACATATTTTAAAAAAACGCACACCCCTGGGTTATCCCTCCCTAGGACTCACTGAACCTGCCTCCCTGGGGGCAGAGGCCAGAAGCTTGCATTTCCAAAAAGCCCTGCAGGTGACTCACCGGGACCCTAAAGGCTGAGCACCACAGCCCGTGCTGCTCCCCTGAAGGATCCCTTGTAACCTCCAGAACTGTCCCTCACAAAATTGACTTTTTCTCAAGTATCAGCATCCATAACGAGTAAAAAGAAACCATTTATAATTTCACTTGATTGCTTCCCAGTGTTACTTCCTGTCCAAAAGCTACTGTGTAGTTTGGTACATTCCATATATTCCATATGTGTATTTTATGATGTTTAAAAGAAAAGCTGCCTTCCCGGTATGGCTTTATTGTTTCCTATTATTTTCCTGTGCAAATGTCTCAAGTTAGAGCCACATTGTCAGTTACTCTTCTTAACACGGTTCTATGAGAGAGAGTATGTATTCTGAATTTCAGACAACAATTTCATAAATAGACTTTTGGAACACAACATGTTCCTAAGTAGGGAACTGTCTGTATTTTAAAGTTTTTGTAGTTATTTGTCTCTGAGAAAAAAGGTTTTTTACAATTGGCCCTAGAAGGATGTGGGTTGGGGGACTCTGAGTTTTTCCAAATCGACTTCTCACAGAGCTCTGACTGTAGCTTGGGAGTTTATTTGATCTGTAAATTGTTTCTGTGTGTTTCTGGGAGTTTTGCCAATTTGGGACATGTACACTGAAGGTGTAGGAAGTAGATATTTTTTTTCTCATTTGTGAATTTGTTCATTTAACAAATGCTTCTTGGGCACCTCCAATGTACCAGATGCTGTGCTGGGGATGCAGACACAGTAGTCTCATTCCCGAGAGACTCAGAGTCTAGTAGGTGGAGCAAACATTACAGACCATGCAGGGAAAGGAGTTGGTGGTAAGAAGGGTGCTGTGGAGTTAAACTCTAAAGGGAGAGAGAGTCAAGGCAGTCAGTGGAGGAAGGGGAGAGACAAATCCAGAACACCCACCAGGAGTTCTTTTTACTCATTTGTATACTGGGAGGAGATACTCAGGACTGTGACTTTGTTACTTTGAGTAATCTCCAGCCTCTGCTGGGCTAGGCACACACACCCAGCTGGCCACGTTCCCTCAATACTTGTGGCAGTACCTGAAACTCCTTTCCCTGTGCTGGGGTGTGGGGCAGGGCTAGAAACCGGGGGAATAGACTGGAGCTATTTTTCAAGTGGGTGAGGGCCAGGAGATGCCAACTGAGAGGTGGAAGACGGGATGAGCCCCACATGCTATCACTTTGTCGGGACTAGGAGCTCTATTTATTTTTTCAAAGAGACCCTAAACCTGTTTTTCTGCCACTTGCTCTTGTTGGTTCTGGCTTTGCCCACTAGTATCCATAAGATTAGAGTACATCTCTCTCTCTTTTTTTAATTACACATCTCTGCAGCTGCCTAATGGCAGCTCCTATATTCTTCCTCCTCTCCTCCCCAGAACATTCACCCATTCATTCTGGTGGCCATCCAATAAACAATGACTTACCAAATGTTCTTTAGGAACCTACTTGTCTCAGGCACTCTGCTGGGCGCTGGGGATATGGAGATGAATATGGGGCCCTGTGTTTAATGGGAGGCCTGGTGTGTGGACAAAAGATAACACCAGGGCTTTACAAGTGATCTGGGAGAGAAAGAGGCACAGGGGATCCAGCTGGGGTGGGTGGGTGGAGGGGGGCTACTGGGAGACATCTCAGAGGCAGGTGACAATCCCTCATCTGTGTCTTGAAGGCTAGTCAGGGCCATCCACATAAGACCTATTGATGAGTGTAGGCAGTGGTGGTCCCAGAGTCCTACCCTGGACACAATGTGCTCTTCCCAATTTTGCCTTATATGACATCATGTTGGTAGTTTGAAATCAGCCAAGGGGGGAACGTTTACACCACTGCACTCTGCAAATGCTGTAAATCAGGTCTCCCAGCGCCACTCCCACCAGAGCTGGTTGTCAAATATTTACTAGCACAACACTGGTCCTACCACACCACCCCATACCTCATGCCGTGGTAGAAACTATCACAAGAACAATGAAAAGATATAATTTAGCTTCTGGTTCTAATGTGAGTGGTCTGCCTACCTGCCTACTGCAACCTCTCCCTGGCTCCTGGACAAACACTTCCTGGGGACCCTCACAGTGACCCCTGCCCTTCACTGGTTCCTTCAACGGAAGCCCTAGCAAGTCTCTGGGAGTCATGGAGCGTGTGCCACTGTAACATGAATTCACGAGCTGGTTTCTGATGGTGGGTCTAAAGGTGAGTCTAAAGATGAAGGTAAGAAGGTAGAGACTGTTGGCCACGCAACTATTGTCAAACATTTCCCCTAGAAATATCACCGCTTTTGGAACGTAAACTTGTGTCTTCCTCCTCAGGTCTTGAGACAAAGCTTGAAATGCATCACTGCAAGCTTTAGATTACTGCCCCATGTTTGGTCATTAAAATGGATATGAATTTGGACTTCAACTCCACGATCTTTTCGTGATTGTTTATACAGAAATAAGCAGCAGAAATGTGCTGCTTATCCCCTTACTTTTGAGTGGTTAGGGGGAATAGGGAAGAGTCCCCAAGCTGAGCTCCAGAAGCTGAGCTGCTGTATAAGTGCAAAGCATCACTGGGCTACTGAGTTCTAGATGACTTGTCTGTTTCTCGTATTTGGAAAGATTACACTGAAAACATAAATACACGGAGACATTTCCTCCTGCAGCTTGGGCATTGGTGTTACCTCATCTCTGCAGCATCAGAAAAAGGGAGGACCAGGAACTGGGCCAGTTTGCCATCAATCTACAAAATCAGAGTCAGCTTATTTTGTTGGATTCTGGATGCTTGTTTTTCTGTTCTCTTCTGCTGACAATTACATTTAATAGTCATTTAAGAGATTGATTTGTATCATTTAGCCCAGTGCAGTTTTATACTTAATTTCTAATCTCCGGGATCTCAAAGATCTTGAGAAGAAGAGAATGGAAAGAAGTAGAACAGTGCCATGTAGGCCCTCACTCTCTTTGAGATTACGTCACTTCGTTCTTATAATAACCGTTGAGGGAGCGACAAGGAGGGACAAGGATCCTGAAATTCAGGGGAATGAGGTGTGTTGCCTAAGGTCACATGGATCAGTGATAGCGATGGGTAACAACTAGCGAAGTTAAAGCAGAGCACCTCCCCGGCCCTGGTCTCTTTGTTGGGCCAATTCTCACCCTGACCCTGCAAGGAAGGTATCGTCCTGAATATTCTGCAGATTAAGAAGCCAAGCCTAGGGGGTGCCTGGGTGGCTCAGATGGTTAAGCATCCGACTGTGGATCAGGTCGTGATCCTATGGTTCATGATTTAGAGCCCTACATCGGGCTGTCTGCTGTCAGCACAGAGCCCACATTGATCCACGGTCTTCTGCCCTCTCTGTCCCTTCCCCGCTCGCATTCTCCCTCTCTCTCGCAAAAGTAAATACACATTAAAAATATAGTTAAAAAGTTAAAAAGAAAAGAAACTGAATCTAGGAAAGCTTCCATGAGTTGGCCACTGTCACACAGCCAGGCTAAAATTTGAACCCTTAGAGCTCTAAAACCCATGCTCTTTTTATTAATGCCAAGGCATCCTCTGCAGCCAACTCTGAGCTCTAGTTTCTTTTCCTCTTATTGCAGATCACCCTGGGGCTTCCTTTGTCTATAGGTTGTTTGCCACCTTTTGTCCTGTGTCATTGTTCCTGCTTATCACCCACCCTTCTGTTTTGCCCTGACAGTCACCCCACCATTGTGACTTTCTCGAGGTAGCAGCAACCACCTGACTCTGAGTGTCTTTGACCAGTTTCTCTGTTGCTAATGTCCTCCAGCTGAAGCTGCTGTCCTCCTCTCCCACACCCAGGGTGAGCAGAGAAAGGGAATATTCACAATGAGGGTAAGGGCAAAATAGGAACGGTAGGTTTAGGTGTTCTGCATTTCCAGACCCAGCCATGGCTGCTTACAGCTTCCAAAAGGACTTCCCAGGGAAACTTTCAGATTGGTGTTAGGTCGTCCCTTGGTTCATCTTCCTGAAAATAGGGCCTGGGGAGGCGACCTCTTCAGACAGGGTCTAATTGTATACCCTCGTGGCTGGATTCTAAGCCATGGAAAGAAACATTTGTAACATTACCTTGAATTCAACAGGTCCCACACTGAACCTGACTCCTTGTGTTGCTTTTCAGTCCCTCGGCAGCAACAGCTTGCTTTGCTTTCTCGCTGATTTCCAAATCTGAGGCAAATGCCTCATTACTCCCCTTCCTGCCTCATTTAGACTCCTATCGTGTCTCCTGGGGTAACCGCCCAGGTCATTCTCCCTCCCCAGTCCAGTGTCGTCCGGTCCATGCCTTCTGCCCTGTGGCCAGAGTGAGCTTCCCCAAACGCAGATCTTAGCACCCTTCTGCAAGTTTGTCTTTTTACAGGCTGCCCCATACCTTCAATATCCAATCAAAAATTAAAAGTTTGCCCAGCCTATAAAATCTTTTGTGATTTGGCCCTGTTTACTTGTTCTGACTCATTTCTCACCTCTGCCCACTCCTGCCTATACTCCAGACATTTCGACCCACTGCATTTGGAGCTTTAAGTACTTATTAGTCCTTACGATACTCTAAAGTATGTATTTGTAGACACTCCTTTAGGTGAAAAGTGTGAGCCTCGAAGCATACAGCTGATAAGTGGCAAAATATGACTTCGAAGATGAATCTTGCCATCTCTGGAGCCCTGGGTTTTCCTGACAGACTCAGGAAGTCTGGCATACTTTGTGGAGTCCACCAGGCCTGCAGTGAGGGAGAGAGGGGAGACTGGACCACTTCTACCCAGAAAGCCCTGGCATTTTCTCACCATGACCCTGTCCTTCCTCTCTGCCTCACATGATTTTGCAGATGTGAGGGGGTGACTGAGCCCCACAATTAAAAATCACTGCAAAATTCACTGTGCCAAGGAGAAGGCACACCATTCATCATGTGAACTGTGTTCAGATTCCCCTGCTTGAGTTTAATCAGACTAATGAACCAGCTGGCTTCCTTTCTAAAGTGATTTCTGCTGTTTCCATTACTGGGTAACAGCACAGCAGGATTTGAAAGGGAGAGAGAAGAAGATTCAGTTGGGGGAAAAGGACATCCTCCAAGTTAGCCAGCTGAAGAGTCGGCTGTACTGGGGGAGATACGGCAGGGTAGCTGGGGTATGGAGGACGAACTGGCAGAGATGTTGGTGGGGTCCAGGCCCAACCTATCACCTCCTAGCAGATGATCCCAAGGAAGGGAGGAAATTTTTAAAGTTTTGATGAAGACAGCTCCAGCTGACTTAGAGGCCAAAGTCCCCCTCCCCCACCAAGGGAGTCCCCACCCACAGGCCTTGCTTCAGTGAGTGGCCATGTACTGGACCATGGGGCAGTCATATTGGCACTCCTGACTAGCCAGCCTGGTCACCTGACATAGGACAGCCAACCAATCTGGAGGCTGGCCAGGGGCCAGGATGACCTGGGACAAACAAATTCTCCAATTCTCAATCTCTGAAAACCTGAACCAAGAGAGAAGTTGCCGGCTAGCTCTGGAGAAGAGAGAGAGAAAAACTCATGTACATTTGGCTCTGGGATGGCCATTATGAATTGGACGACCATACATTTGAGTTTGCCCTGGGGAGCCCCAGTTTGTCCCAGTATAATTATGACTAGGGCCTTCTTTCACTTGCATAAGTATTCTGGTTTGGATGAACAAAAATATTCAGTCACTTTAATTACGGATCATAATGGGATGTGGAGTAGGGAAAGGGAAGCGAGGAGAGAGAAGACTGGGGTCCGGCCTTGAAGAGCCCATGCGTTGGGCTGGAGAGTTTGATTTTATGCTGAAAGCAAAGGTTTTTTTTTTTTTTTTTACAAGATAGCTCTGATAAAGTGTGGCCAGTGGACGAGAGGTGGGCTGAAGTGGAGGCAGGGAGATCGGCTGGGAGGCTGATTGAACAGCTGGGACAAGAGAGGCCTGCCCTGCATTAAACCAGGTGACTGTAGAGGATGGAAAAGCAGGTGTATTCAAAGACCGTGCAGGAGGCAGCTCTGAAAGGATCTGGAGATTGGTTACACTGGGGGGATGAGGGAGAGAAAGATGTTAAGGGTGAGCCTTTCACTTGGAAGGATATGCTGGTGGCAGGAAGATGGCAAGGGTAGCTTTGAACGTGTTGGTCTCCAAGGCCATCAAAATGGCAGCTGAATGATTAGGACTTGATTAGGGAGAGAGGGCTGGGCTGGGGACGCTGCAGGGAAGGTAGCTTCACTCATGGGAATGGAGACACCACACAGAGAAGAGGGGTAAGGTGAGGAGAAGGAAGGAGAGATGGTCGGTGAGGATGGCACTCAGAGATGCCCATGCTTCTGTGTCTCATACTCTGCCTTGTATTGTGGTATTTCGTCTTGCTTCTCCACTGCAGACTGTAGTCCGTTGGAGGCCTGGCACCTTTGTAAATGTTGAATCACCTACCACTGTGCCTTTGTGTAGCAGAATTGTCAGGATATGTTTGATACTAAATGATGGAAGAATTTTTTAAGTTTATTTCTTTTGAGAGAAAGAGAGTGGGAGCAGGGGAGGGGCAAAGAGAGGGAGACAGAGAACCCCAAGCAGACTCTGCACTGACAGCATGGAGCCTGATGTGGGACCAGAACCCACAAACCGAGGGATCATGACCTGAGCCAAGACCTAGAGTCAGATCCTTAACTGACTGAGCCACTCTGGTGCCCCTGAAAAAAACTCTAAAGGCCCATGGTTTGACCACAAGGAGATCCCCGAGGACCTTAGGAGAGCATCTTCCCATGGTGTGTTGGGGCAGACGTCAGACTGCAGGGGCACACAGAATAGGGAATGAAGTTAAAACAAACCAGTAACTCAAGCTGCAGTCTGCGCTGTCTCACTTTCCACCAGCCCAACCTCTTCCTCCTCACCTTGAAGGCACTATTCTTTTTAATTACTCTTGAAAGAAGCGGTTGAGATACTTAGTCACTTGGGAGGGGACAAGTGCAAATGGGGGAATCAGTACATCTGTTTCTCCCCCTTAGGTTCAGTGCCCCTAGAAAAATGACAGCACCACTACGTGAACAGGAAGCACCGTACTGTTTCCCAGCTTTGCACTTGGGAAAGGCACCACTGAGATAGCTCAGAATAGTGGGAAGAGCTCTGGAATTTGAAAGCAGATCGACCTGGGACCAGTATCTGGCTCTGTTACTTACTTAACCCAATAGCTTTGTAAACTTGCAAAGTTGCAATATCTCAGACTCTTCATTTACTCAGCAGAAAAATGGGGACAATGATGAGTATTTTTCAGTTTGCATAGTTAATCCACGGGTGGTTGGAAACTGGAGCTCACAGAAATTTTATGTAACATTCCCAAGTCACTTGGCTAATAAGAGATGGGGTTGGGGTTCCAGCCCAGGGCTCATCAACTTTGTTGTTCATATTTTCTGGGGCATTTTGCTACCGGGCACATGAATGGCGTGCAGGGGCCCTCAACTCTTTTTGAGTCAAGCAAAGCATAAATAACTAGTTAGATGCCAAATCAAGAATATGCAAAGTTCCCTTGCTTACCCCCATTTTCCTTGGGACCTGCAGAAAGCCCCCCCCCCGCCCGTTTTTAAACTATAAATAGTTGGGAAATTACTTGACTTACTCCATAAGCTAATTGTGAGAGCTAGACTAGTCAACGTCAGCGAAGGTACTCAGCAGAGTGTTCACATAGTAGGTGCTAATTAAATGGCAGCTAAGGCTGATTGTAAATTTGAGGTTTGAGATTACCTCTTCCAATGGGCTTTGTTGATAGTGACAGTGATTGTTGTAGCGGTGGAGGTAGTGGTAGTAAGAGCAGCATTAGCTAACATAGAACTGGGAAGGCTTCAAATACCAGAAATAACCCTCATTTAAATAATCTCATTTAAATTCACAACAAGCCTCTTAAATAGATACCATTATTTACTTCCGTTTTTTTTTTACAGATTAAGATAGCAAGGCATACAGAAAGAGAGTAAATCGCTTGTCCAGAGTCATCTAACTAGTATGTGGAATAATAGGGATCAAATCCAGGGCTCAGGGCTTAGTGAAGTCTCCACCCCCAGTGGATGCCAACATCTGAAGCCCAAGTTCTGTTGGAATTTGTTCCCATGCAGAATGTTGTGAGCCAAAGTGGAAATAAGAAGGCATCTTCCAGGAGACACTATGACTGCTAAAGAGGCAGACCCCCTTGGCCTTCTGGCTCTGATTCCAGAGCTGACCCTGGGCTTTCAAGAACAGTGCAAACAGCTGGGACAGAGATGAGTTATTGTCACCAAGTCTCTCTCTCTCTGTGATTCCCCAGCCTACAGTTCCATGGCCCCCTTGCCAGCCCCCTCCAGAGACCCTGTCAGCCTTGCTGAGACCAGTGGTATGGAGAAAGAGACTCGGGCTAACAGCTGGCAAGGGACTCACACAGTCACAAGGGAGAGGAATGGAGCAAGGAAATCTGCTAAGAGGGGCTGGCAGGGCAGCCACCAGCCCGCTCATCTGTATGCTCTGGGGGCTGTAGTGGAAGACACTATCTGCGTAGTCATTTGTATGTGGGCCGTGAATCAGCCAAAGCTCATGGGTACCAGTCTGGGCTTCTGGGGGCTCTGACATCCCACTCCCTGCTTGTCCTTGTCTTCTGCCCCAGTAATGGGATTGGGGTGTGTGTGTGTGTGTGTGTGTGTGTGTGTGTGTTGCATTTCCATATTAAAGAGGCAGAAGAGATGAAAGCCCTAAGGTCCATCCTCATCGGGGAGCTCAAGCCTAGAGGACACCGTAAGAGACGGTGTCCTCTCACTCTCCCTGTAGCTGCTCTGGAGTCCTCTCCCCCAGATTGTTGGCAGAGCTGCTGAGCTTCTGATTCAGTGACATTTTATAGGATCACTGTGTTCTTTCTTCAGAGCCATTTGACATAGAACTGGGAACAGGAAGCCCACTGTCTCAGAGGACTGGTTCAAGAATGATGCTCCCCAAGCAACTAACTGAAGGCTGCAGGATCTCAGAGCAGTGGGGGAGAGGAAGGAACCAATGCCCCTTGTGTTCCAGGCTGGCATCAGGTATTGTCACAAATATGTGACAATAGTCTTTTCTTTTCGTCCCCTCAGGAATACTAGCAAGTAGGTAAAATTGTTCCACTTATGGGGAGAGGAAATTGAAAGTAAGGGATATCAAAGTGACTCACCTAAGGTCACTCAGTGAGCAAGAGCCCTAAAAGATCCTTAATACCAGTCTTCTAACACTGTGATAACTCTTCCTTATGTCACACACCTTCCAATCTTTGCCACAAGCCAGGATTTCTGGGTAGCATCACTGGTCACCACCACCATAAGGCAATAATGAATGGTGTGAGCTTGGAGGGGCTTACACATGCACAGTGGGTCATTGTGCCTTGTCTCCTTCTAGGCATTCTGAATCTAGACTCTATGAGAAATTCTCATGGAAAGTCAGATGAATGCCAGACCGAATTGGCAGCCTCCATGCACATGGGCATGGACAGGGGTGGACATAATCAGACATAGACACACACACACCTACCAAAGGATCTTGGAGCTGGGAGAGAAGTTGTAGGTCATTTCATGCAAATCCCTGATTCATAGATTAAAGTTTCAGGAGTACAACTGAGCAGTTTTCTACTCTGTGCTCGGAGGTTTATGGACTAAGCGTTTTTACAAAAGGAGAAATTGTGGTAAGACATCGTAACAAGAGACGGGTAGCCCCAACAATGCACAGGCTTACCCCATGATTATGTGATGGTAATGAGGTGGTGTGGTATCGGTAACAGTGGTGGCAGTTATGGAGGTCGTGATGGAGGTGGTGGTGGCACTGGTGACAGAGGCGGAGGGGGTGGTGGCAGCCAGTGATGGTGGAAGTGGTGGAATGTGTTGGAGCCGAAGGTGATGGTGGAGAAGGGGTGGAGGCGATAGGATGGTGGTGGAGGCAGTGATGGCGGTTAGACACGGAGGTGAGGTGTCGCTAGAGGAGGAGGTAAGGATACAGGTGGAAGTGCTTGTGGTAGTGGTCTTGGAGGGAACAGGGTTCTACCCTCTACAACTTAGGATGAGTTGAGTTCTGCGAAGCGTAAGGAGCCAGCGCGCACAGGGGGAGCCCCAGGCCCAGTATTGGCGGAGGGCCAGCTCCTTTCTAGGACACCAAACGACTGCCCCGATTGTCGCAAAGTAGCTCGCTGCTGTGAGGACAATGAGAAGTCCATAGGTCTCATCGGGCCCATCCGGTTCAGGATGCCATACGGCTCTGCTGGCTGCCCAGGTGCAGCTGATGTCCTCCATTCCCAGGTAGCCACACGACAGAGCCCTGAGGACTGGCAGACTCTTCAAGGCTTCTGTGGAAATGCTTATGATGGAGACATCGCTGGGCCCTCTGGTAAGGACACACACGTCTGTACCCAACACACATATTCACACACCCTCACACTGATACACAGTCTCTGCGAAGCTCGTGCTAGTTGTCTTTAAAGCCGGGAGATGCAGAATGGAGCGTGTGCTTGGCGTGCCCCATGCCCACCTCCGCCGTCCTGCTCGGGGCTGGTGACACAGCGCTGGAAGCTATGCTACTGGCTTAGTCACTGAGACCCTACTAGCGAAGAAAATCAATATGTCGTTTGCCTCTGTGAAGTGAGGGCACACCAGATGAAGAGTCACAAAGGGTGGCCCTGACAACAGCTATCTGTGGTCCCCAAATTGCCTCTTGTTGAGTTTTAGCCTCTCTCTCACCTGTCAGGAGTGACACATGGGGTACTTGACAGAGATAGCCCCCACTCTGTATCGTTTATCTTAACTGGTGTGATTTATTGGCTTCCCTTGGCGAGTAAATATTTTCAAGGTTGGTTCAGCATGGCCTCGACCCACGATGACTCCTGCCGTTCCTGTGCGCCACAGCACCCCTTCCCCACAAAAGCATGTGCGGTTCATACTCCATGCACTCCTCGTCCATCACCCCTGTTCTCCCCCACAGTACCACTCCGATCAGACTCCCTAAAATGCCTCCTTTAATATGATCCCTTATTTCCTCACATGGGTGAGTAATAATTGCGAGGGCAAAGGAGGTGGGAGAATGTGCAAATACCATTCCTTCTTGGTGCCTCGTTCGTGGGAGGTGCTTAGAAAATGAGCATTCACTGATGAGAAGCAGGGCTGGGGGGCACAGATGTGGAAGCTCTTCAGTTTTTTTCAAGGCCATGGTAACTGTAGTGCAGGGAGTCAGCTCAAAGCTTCAACAGCCTTTAGGAAGCAGAGGGCCCAACTCGGCATCACCAGACCACAAATCCAGTTTCCTAGGACTTCCTAGGACCACAGGCTGTAAAGACAGCCAGCAGGCAAAATCTCTGCCTGGACAGGTTTGCACAAGACAATGGCACGCATCGATACCTGGTCATTCTCCAGAGACCCAATTTTAAGGGTTTCTTCTGTTTTCTGGTTACCTCCTTGAGGACAGGGTCAGCCCTCAGCAGCTACAGCCCCTTGAAACTCCGGACAGTGACTCAGAGATTAGCCATAAACAACAATTCATCCGTGGGCATAGGCTTAGGCACTGTGTGTACCTGGCAGCAATGTCCCTGCCACCCCAGCTGGCTCCTAGCCCAGATGCAAGGATTGGCCCCCAAATTCTAGCCGACTAAAGAAGCAAAGGCCAGTTTTAAGAAAATGGTCACTTTCCTTGACAAAATAGTACCGAGCCTCTCTGCAACAGATTGTATTGGTTGCCGATCGAACTTCCCAGCTGCGACCTGATTTTATTCAGGCATCCACCTATTAGCAGCTTGTGGTATTGCACTGGAATCTATTACTGGTCCAGGTGTTGCATGAGGAAAATGTTTCATCCAGGCTAAGGAATTATAGCCCATGCTTGAGAAAACATCCTACTTCTTGATATGCACAAAACACACGTAGCCCTGACAGCCATTAGCGGTTATCTTAAAACCACAACGGAAGCCATCTCTCGGTAGATTCTGACACTGAGGGCAGCCAGGTGGAACATCAGAAAGAGCCTGTGTATTTGGTGCCATCAATGATACACAGATTACATCATGCCTGCGGCCGCTCTATCTTGGCCAATAAGACATTGTCTTATTGGGGCATCTGTGTGGCTCAGTTGGTTAAGCATCTGACTCTTGATTTTAGCTCAGGTCATGATCTCACAGGTTGTGAGATCAAGCCCCGCATCAGGGTCTGCACAGAGACTGCTTGGAATTCTCTGTCTCACACTCTCTCTGCCCCTCCTCTGCTTGTATGCACATGCTGTCTCTCTCTCTCTCTCTCTCTCTCTCTCTCTCTCTCTCTCTCAAAAATAAATAGGTAGACATTAAAAACATATATATATATATATATATATATATTAACAAAAAGACATTGCTTTATTGTTTATATCAGTTTGATTCGACATGCTCTGTTCCTTGCAACCCAAAGGATCCTAAGTGATAGTCACTGCAAGACTGGCCAGGGAAGAAGACCCTCCATGTGGAGAGAGGCAGAAAAACAATGCAGGCCAATTCTTGTTTCCGAAGATTCACCTTCCATGGTAACCTCAGAGGGCACCTTTTAATGCCTTAACCACAACCTTTCTCTTAAAAATTCCTCTGTAGAGCAGAGGTCAGGGTAGGGTATTTAAACAATCTTTCACGCAATCTTTAGAGATCGTAGCAGGAAAATAAGCAAAGAGAGTAATTTGTAGTTAGATAGTCTGGTTCCCAGATATGGTTTAGTCTTCTTCAGACTGTGGCTTTAGGTGTCAGTCAGTGTTCACTTGCTGGGCACCATCTAGCATCCCAGAATCACGCCTTAGAAATCCATGCTTTCTGATGTCTAATCTTGGGGCAAAGGAAAGACCCCAACAAGAAAAGGGAATCCTCTCTCCTACCCTTTTAGTTTTCTGTATCAGATCCTGCCACTTGTTAGAGTGATTGACTCAGAAAAGGCCACATTTCTCAACTCTAAGAAGAGACCTACTTGAGGCCACAATAGCGACAATGAATAATGTTACTGAATAATGAATGAGAAGGAAATTCCACCCCAGCAGGATGCATTGATAAAAGTATTGATACAAGAGCCAGAAATCAGCCAGAAGGGGGACACAGGGATTACTTCTTTATAAGATATGCATTGGATCATGCCTCCTCACCTAGCATGGATCCCCAGGTCAGCTGGCCCCATGCCTCTTCAGCCCATGCTGAGTACAACATAGAAGAGACATCTCAGCACATACCCTCCATTCCCGTGTTGGCAGTGGAGCACAGTAGGAGCCAAGACTGGGACCCACTGTCTGGGTTTGGCCCCATTTCTGTCACTTGCTGACTGTGTGACCTAAAGTAAGTCACTTAGTCCTTAGAGCCTCAGTTTCCTTTTGTACAATCCTACTACATAGGTTGTCATGGTGATTCAAAGGCTAAAGTATATAATGTGCCTGGCATATTAGTAGTTTCCCAATGCATGGTAGTTTTAGTTATGAGTAACCATTCAGCCAGTTTCCCACTTCCTTCTGTGACCTGTCTATTTTCGACTCCTACCTATGTCTTTACAGCTCTTTCTTCTGCTGGCTTCCAAGTCACCCTCAGATTTGGCACACAGCTTTTTCTTTCCTGAGTTACTCCATCCTGACAATGTCCCACAGTCATTCTTTAATTTTTTTTTAAATGTTTTTATTTATTTTTGAGACAGAGAGAGACAGAGCATGAACGGGGGAGGGTCAGAGAGAGAGGGAGACACAGAATCTGAAGCAGGCTCCAGGCTCTGAGCTGTCAGCACAGAGCCTGACGCGGAGCTCAAACTCATGAACAGTGAGATCATGACCTGAGCCGAAGTCGGACGCTTAACCCACTGAGCCACCCAGGCTCCCCTGTCCCACAGTCATTCTTGAAGAATGGACTCTGGCACCACCAGGCCCAGGACCCTTCTTGTCTCCACGTGTCTCCCTGGGTTGTACTCCCATCCATCACATCTAAACAGGTCCAACACCGAAGCTTTTGAAAGACTCTAGATATAGCCAGAGAAGACTGTCCCCAGAAAGATGAACATATGACGCAGTTCTCTTGGAAATGTTGGAGAGGTGCAAGACTCTCACTGAGCCTTCGCCATTTCGATGATATGATGGCGTTGAATGGCAAAACATACCAGCTTGGGAGGGAAGCAAGTCTGGGCACTGCCAGCATAGTAAACAGTCTGATCTCTCTTAATAAGGCCCATCTGCCTGGGGTGGACCAGAGCCGACAGAATCTCCTGGGGCTACTAAAGCCAGATGTCTTTCAATGGGTTTTGCCATCGATCTTAATAAATACAAGGAGGCAGCAACTGGCATGATAAATCCAAAACAATCCCGGCCTGAAAGGCTTATGTTCAGAAACCCTCACCATTTCAAATCGATTCAATCAATATTTCCAGGGTATCTCCCATGAGCCGGTCACTGCACTAGGCACTGGGATTACAAAGATGAGTAAGGGGTATCTCTTATTATCTTGAAGAGGCTTAGAGCTGGAAAGAGAGGTGAAAGGGGGCCCAGTGGGGGCTGAGTAGGATAATAAAGTATTATAGGTTCTAAGACATGGGTATAAATAGGGTGTAAAAGGCATACTCTAAAAGGAAGGGTCAGTCCTCCTTGGAGTAGGAGGTCAGAAAAGTCTTTACAGAGGAAGTGACCCGGGTATCAGTTCTTCAAATATTTATGACTATCAACTGGCACTAATTGCTGCGCTAGAGGCATTATCTCATTTATGCATTACAAAACCCCTGTGAAGTAGATAGTATCGTCCCTGTCATTTTCAAAGATGAGGAAACATAAGTCCAAAGGCCACATGCTAATAAATGACTTTGGAACTTTGGTACAGTTCCAACAGTCTGATCACCCAGGTATTGGATGTCCTATCTTTGAGGATCTATTTTATTCATGCATATAAACTTCCACTCAGCAATTATATAAGTAGATGCCCAGATATCTACTCATCATTCTGGGGGACAGGAAAATTCATGCAAGTAAAACCCACAAATAGAGAAGCTAAGGTAAACCCTCCTCCTTCATATTCCCACTTCCTTCTTCATTATCTCAGTTTTAGAAGTCTTAAACTTGACTATGCCTCCAGAAACCACCGTGCTTCTCTATTTCATCATGTCGGACTTGAAAGTGGCAAAGAGCCTCCTACCAAGGAGAAGGGAATAGGGTGGGCTGAGGAAGAAGGAGTATCTGGGAAGTCCTGCTGGGGCTGTGAGGACCCAGGCCGAACAAATAAGCAGAGAGGGTGAGTGGAGGCAGAGAGTATCAAGTGGGGACAAGAAGATACAGAGAGGGAAAAGGAGATGGTTGAGAGATCCGGAAAGGATGGACAATAAGAACGATACCCAGGTTTAAAAGGGCACAAAAGCATGATGTCCAAAGAGTCAGTCAATCCTAGTTTCCCGTGCCTTGATCCTTGTGTACCAGCCTATTTGGGGGATACTGTGCTGGCTCCTTAAAAATATAGACTCACTTAAAAAGTACTGGTTTCTGGGGGAAGAAACTCAGCAGACCTGATTCCACTCAGACCTCGGGCTCTCCCTCAGTAAAGGAGGGAGCAGGGATCAGCGAGGTGATCTTTTCAGCTCTGACATTCCAGGATTTCAGGGCCAGCCCATCTTCTCTGAACTTGGTTGGAGAGAGAGGAAGCTAAGAGCCTCGGGACTTGAGCCAACTCTGCAGGAGCATGGGAAGAGGCAGCAGATTTAAGACAGAGTCAATAAACAAACTGCTACATCAGGAAGGCAATCTTAGTCCTACCCTCAGCCAGATAGTTTGCTCAAAATTATTCCGTCACCATACTGTGTTTCCTTTTCCCCAAGTAGATTCAGCTTTTACTGAGCAATAACTCACAGGCAGAAGAGGTTACTAACATGTAAAGCCCTAGCCGAGGATTGTAGGCTGAATATTATCCTTCAAAGATATCAGGCCCAGAACACTGGAACCTGAAAAGTTATATTTAGAAACAGGGGCTTTGCAGGTATGATTACATTAAGGCTTTTGCATTGAGGCAATTATCCTGGATTATCCAGATGGGCTCTAAATGCAGTCAGATGTATCCTTATAAGTGAGAGGTGGGGGAGATTTGACACAGAGAAGTCCATTTGAAGATGCTGGCCTTGAAGACTGAAGTGAGTGATACAGCCACCAGCTAAGGGGTGCCAGCAGCCGCCAGAAGCTGAATGGGGCAAGGAACAGATTCTCCCCTAGAGCCTCCAGAGGGAGTGCAGCCCTTTAGTACCTTGATTTCTGCCCAGTAACACTGACTGTGGACTTCCAGCCTCCAAAACTGTGGGAGAATAAATTTCTGTTGTGTTTTAAAGCACTAAGTTTGGGTGATTTATTATATCAACCATAGAAAGCAAATGCACCCAGCCTCATCCCCCAACAGCTACATGTTCTGCATGTATATCCTGTGGTTTGGGTGTGCCACAGGCCTGCTGTCCCCTCAGAGTGACAGAGCCATCTGTACTCTGGGTGAGCTGTAACGAAAAAGCCATAGACTTGGAGATACGGAGAGAACCTGAAATGGAGACCTAGTTGGTTACTTGTTTGTGATAGGAGAGGACTTCACCTCTCTGAGCCTGGTTTCTTATCTGTAAAATTCAAATCGTAAGCCCCGACTAGTCACTTCCATCATGTTAGGACCACATGACAGAATGGATTGAAAGGCAGTTTGTCATCTTTAAAGCTCCATGTATCCTTATTATTTTTCACTAAATCTTGTTTCCTGGGCAAAATCCTGGGAAGATCCCTAGCACTATCAACTCACAATCCTTAGGAAATGCAAGTAACATATAGTGTAATGTTGGTTTCAGGAGTAGAATTTAGTGATTCACCACTTACATATAACGCATACCAAGTGCCTTCCTTAATGCCCACCCAGCCCATCCCCCACCTACCTCCCCCCATCAACCCTCAGTTTATTCTCTATAGTTAAGAGTCTCTTATGGTTTGCTTCCCTCTCTCCCTGCCCTTCCCCTATGTTCATCTGTTTTGTGTCTTAAAGTCCATATATGAGTGAAATCATATGGTATTTGTCTTTCTCTGACTGACTTGAACTTAAATAAAAACTTGTGACCAAAAAAGAAACAAAGAAACAAAGAAGCAAAGATTTAAAAAAAAAATAGAGGCAAACCTAGAAGCAGACTGTCAATTACAGAGACCAAACTGATGGTTACCAGAGGGGAGGTGGGTGGGGTTATGGGTTGAACACATGATGGGGATTAAAGAGGCCACTTGTCATGGGCACAGAGGGCTGTATGGAAGTGTTGAATCGCTGTATATTGTACACCTGAAACTAACATACACTGTATGTTAACTAACTGGAATTTCAATAAAAATGCACAAAAAAGAAAAAAAAAGGGAAATTCAAGTAAGAGGTTGGTAGAATCTTCTATGGCCCTTGCTAGCTCAGACATTTCCTAAGGCTTGTTCTCTCTGATTCTGTGTGATGGGGAGGAGCAGGAGAAGGTGTGAACGATCCTAAGGAAGGTTTATGGATGTAAACTCTTCCCCAGCTCACCTAATCTAGAGACACTGATGCGCTTTATCTACAGATCGGTCAAGACCTTAAAAATCCTAGGTGTGTTCATGACCTCTGTACCACCAAGGTGGAAGGACCCGGCATGAGTCTGATAACTTGTGGACAATGTCTTATTTGCTTTGTGTTTCCAGTGCCTAGCATGGAAGACCCAGTGAATGTTTGTTGGGTGAATGAAGGAATGGACTGATATATTCATGAATATATGCATGCATGAATGAAAGGAAATGTCCACAAAACCTCTAAGTCACAAACTTCTCATGTCCTTTAATACTATCCCTGTCTATATGATTGGGTTTTAACACCAGTTCCACCGTCTCACATCGTCACTCTGGATCTCTGTTCCGAGCTTGGCTGAGACAAATTCTCGCAAGTGTCCAACACAGAGTCTCATCCAATATAAACAAGCACTGTCTATGGTGCTCCCTTGAATCTACTGCTTACCTGTGATGGGTTTCCAACCACTGCATGGGGCCCTACAGGTATAGCAGCAGCCAGGCCTGGTCCTACCTCTCTGTCCTATATCCTGTTAGACTACCCATCTGCACCTTGGACCAGCAGCAGCACAGCATTAGAGTCTCCCAACTCCTCTCCCTCCAGGTCTTACCTCTTTCACCTGGGTTGCTAAGGTCCCATCATGGTTCCCCCAGATTCCAATGCAAATATACTTGGAAGAAGAAGGACGGCCAAAGACTTCTACCGCTCAAACGGAATCTGACAAGGCTGATGTTTTTCTTTTATATTGGTTATTATAGGGGGTCCATGCCCATTGTATAGAATTTGGAAAGTACATGAAAGCACAAAGCATTAGAAAAAAGTCATCATAATTCCACTATGTAGGGTCAATCATAATTAACATTCTGGTACATTTCTATCCAGTCATTCTTCTATAATTCTTCTGTGATTTCGATCATAGAATATATGCAATTTAAACCTTGCTTTCTGTGCTCGCTTCATATACTAAATCTTGCTTTCTAAATGTAATATTTAGCATAAACCATTTTTCAAATCACCAAAAATGCTCCATAAATATCATTTTTCATGGCTGCAAAACATTCTTCAGTCCAATATTAATGACTTCCAGGTGTCATCCAGAGTTGGCTTTCCCTTGGTGCTTTAACTCCGCCCCATTTCCTTTGTTCTTTGGACAATCCATGTGCAGAACTCAGAAGCATCTCTTTGAGCTCTCTAAGAAGGATTAGTTCATTCCACAGCCACAGCGAGCAATGTAGACTTTCACTGAAGATTTCACAGGGAAGATAGAAGATTTTACATTGTATATCCTATAGCAAACGACTTTAATAAACACATCCCTGAAACACTTCTGGTTTATATTAAGCCCCTATATGGCTAGAGCACCAGCAGGAGTTTTCTTGTTTTTGTTTTTTCCTGGTTCTTCTTTCCCTCTTCCTAGATACCACTCCCCCAACCCCCTCATATTTCTTTTTTTTTTTTTAATGTTTATTTATTTTTGGGACAGAGAGAGACACAGCATGAGCAGGGAAGGGGCAGAGAGAGAGGGAGACACAGAATGTGAAGCAGGCTCCAGGCTCTGAGCTGTCAGCACAGAGCCCGATGCGGGACTCGAACTCATGAACTGTGAGATCATGACCTGAGCCGAAGCCAGACGCTTAACCGACTGAGCCACCCAGGCGCCCCCCCCCCCCCATATTTCTTAACAACCAATGTTAAACTGTTGGCACTGTCACATTCATTCTGGGACTTGGGGAAGCAAAGGGTCTCTGAACACCTGGACCCACCTACCTTCTATAGAAGCCAACTTAGTGACCATCATTTGATACTTGACTAGGCCTTAAACCAGTTCATCCCCCCTACTCCCACCACCCTCACCTATCATCATCAATGTATTTCTCCCAGACATATAAAATTCTTTCCTTAAGAATCAATGACTTTCTCAATGTCACTAACTGGCATATAATAAAATCTGCTTGATTTTTTTTCCCCCATGGGATCAATTCTCTCTTATTTAGGTCTGGATAAGAAAAACTTGTTTAAAATTTTTTTTTAATGTTTATTTATTTTTTAGAGAGAGACCTATGAGTAGGGGAAGGGCAGAGAGAGGGAGACACAGAATCTGAAGCAGGCTCCAGGCTCTGAGCTGTCAGCACAGAGCCCGACGCGGGGCTCGAACTCACGGACCGCGAGATCATGACCTGAGCCAAAGTCAGATGCTTAGCTGACTGAGCCACCCAAGCACCCCAAGAAAAACTTGTTTTAAGAAGGAAATAGAGGGGTCCTGGGTGGCTCAGTTGGTTAAGCATCCGACTTTTGATTTGGGCTCAGGTCATGATCTCAAGGTTTATGAGTTCGAGCCCCATGTTGGGCTCCACGCTGATAATGCAGAGCCTGCTTGGGATTCTGTCTCACCTCTCTCTCTGCCCCTCCCCTGATCTCTTTCTGTCTCTCTCAAAATAAATACATAAACATTTTTTTTAAAAAAGAAAGAAATGGAAAACTGACGATGCAAATATGGAACTTGTGTATGAGAATTCCATATATACCCAGAAAATGATCATACCCACCAACTCTAATCAAGGAGTATTTGATTGGGGGAAGGAAGGAGGCTATATAATTTAAATAAAATAATTTCAGTCTGTAGATACACTCGGTGAAAGAAAGGGTTGCATGGGAGCAGCAGCCTAAAAGCAAGGCCAGGAAGTGTATTTCATCCTCTAGGAAGGGCCCTTCACCTTTAACTGTAGTCTTTGCCCCTGGAAGCCTGGAGGCCCCCTCTGCAAGAGTGTTGCCCAGAACGCTGGTGCAGAAGAACACAGCTCATTTCCAGAAAACCATGGAAAATTGGGGTGCATTCAAAGGGAAGCTACAACAACCATTTGAAGGGCTATAAGAAAAGCCTAGAAAGAAGGGGAGAGTGGCTCCAAGGTAAGCCGCTGGAGGCAGTAGGAGTGGGGTGATACCCACTCACAGCCAGGCAAAGACAGAGGCAATCCCAAGAGACTCTAGGCAATGACAGAGGCAGGAGGTCCCAGAGAAGACAGCTCCGAGTGGGAGGGGAGGGGCGCTCTGCTCAGTGAGCTGAGCAAAAGCACTGCTTTCATTTGTTTGTGAACCCAAAAATAAGCCACTCTGTTGGTGGTGGGGACAGCTAAAAGGCCACACTGAGGAGCAGCCCCTCCCCAGGTGTCTGTACTTAGTGTGGGAAGAACTGTCAGGAGGGCAGGAGAGGGCAGAAGCTGGGGCACTCCCTCCTTGGGGTCTGGGGAACCCACGAACTGGAGGCAGGCCCCTGCCCCTTGCCCCGCCCACTAAGTGTCCTCCCCATACCCGAGGCTCCCAGAGGGAGAGGATGGGGTGAAAGGGTGATAGGGTTGCAGATTTAGCACTTCCCCGAAAAACAACAACGCCAAAAGCCAGGACGCCCAGTTAAATTTGAATTTCAGATAAATACATTTTTTTTTTTTTTTTGCTGTAGCTATGTTCCGAATATTGCATGGCAAGCCTAAGATGACAAAACGAGTAAGTGCCCAAGTTTTCCGTCAATAGTAGAAAAAGAAGAAGTTAGGGACCTAGGCAACTCCAGATGTTGAGTTGTTGAGCATGGGCGTGTGCGCATGCGCGCACGCCTGCCCTGAGGGAGAGGAAGGGAGGGAGGGAAAGATGTGAAACTGTTGGCAAGGTCACTGGTTGAAGACAAATACTTGGGGAGCTCACAGGAAGATAAAAATGATTTTTTAAAACACTTGGTTCCACTGCAAACAGAAAACTAGTCATTTATGTAAATTTTCCGGCACTTGTGCAAATCACTCACGGCAGCGGGTGAGTTTTAGGCGAACTCACCAAATCTCTCCAGCCTCGCTCTCGCCGTGAAATCACACCTATTCTGTGAAGGCCCTGGCAGCTGCCTGACCCGGGTCCACGGTGGATCTTCAACTGTGTCCAGCCGCCTCCTCCCACGTCATCATGAACTGTGACACCCCCTTGGAAGTTTTCTCCTGAAGTTCCTCCCCAGGACACCCCTTCCCCCCCCCCCCCCCCCCCCCCCCCCCAGCTGTCACCATCACAGCTTCCTAATTGGTTGGAATTGGGTTTAGGAACGTTCCTCTGCTACTTCCTCTACTTTCTGGGAGATAAAATAGTCAGCAAGGCAAATTTTGAGGGTGTCAGATGCCCCGCTTTTAGCCAAATGATGTTTCCACAGATGTGAATAAGCCGAGTTCCCAGCTGAGCGTGTTTTCCCTGGGGCCAGTTTTCGGATCTGTATCAGAAAGGCAACCTCCCTTTCCTCTAACCAGGTGCTACTGTGTGGGTTCCTCTCTTGAGTTTTCCCACTTGCTCCTTTGCCTGGTGCTACTCCCTGGAGCATTGTGTATTTCCAGGCAGCACTAAATCTGCTTGGCTCCCGTTACTTCTCTAGCCTCCTGGTAATGGGTATGTTCTTTATGAATGACTCCCATCCTTCAGTTGTTCCGTTTCAGCCTTGAGGCCCGTATTGCTGTGACCCAGAGAGTCAGGCAAGAGCACGTGGGCTGCCCTGTGGACGACGTGCTTCACTTTGTTCAGCACCCCCCTCTATGTTGTGTGGAGAGACACTTTGGACCCCTGCAAGGAGAAATATGATTTCAGGTGCCTGATGCAGGCACCTCGGATTGTCTTTCTCATTTTGTCATCATGGGAGTCTGCTCAGGCTTCCTTTCCTTCTAGAGAGAACAACTTCCTCTTGCTTTCGTTAACTGCAGACCCACTCCCGTCCCCAAGTCCTCAGGTCCCTTCCTGACTGCAGGGACCATCAATTATCAATTGCAACATCCCACCTCTGGCCGCAGGGAGAGCTTGTGCTTTCATCCCATCTCCCCATCACGGACACAGACACAGCACATGTACCAATCTGGGTCAGTCTTCCCCTGGGAGCGTCTATGACATCCTTAGTGGGGTGATATAGGTCTGAACTGTGGGCAACGGTGCTTTCTCTCCTCCTGCTAAGAGAGCCCCATTCTTTTTTTTAATGTTTGTTTATTTTTGAGGAGACAGAGAGAGAGACAGAGACAGAGAGTGAGTGGGAGAAGGGGAGAGAGAGGGAGAGAGACACAACATCCGAAGCAGGCTCCAGGCTCTGAGCTGTCAGCACAGAGCCCAACATGGGGCTCAAAGCCACAAACTGCGAGATCATGCCCTGAGCCAAAGTCGGACGCTTAACCCACTGAGCCACCCAGGCGCCCCAAGAGCCCCGTTCTTTTTTTTTTTTTTTTATGAAATTTATTGACAAATTGGTTTCCATACAAGACCCAGTGCTCATCCCAAAAGGTGCCCTCCTCAATACCCATCACCCACCCTCTCCTCCCTCCCACCCCCCATCAATCCTCAGTTTGTTCTCAGTTTTTAACAGTCTCTTATGCTTTGGCTCTCTCCCACTCTAACCTCTTTTTTTTTTTTTTCCTTCCCCTCCCCCATGGGTTCCTGTTAAGTTTCTCAGGATCCACATAAGAGTGAAACCATATGGTATCTGTCTTTCTCTGTATGGCTTATTTCACTTAGCATCACACTCTCCAGTTCCATCCACGTTGCTACAAAAGGCCATATTTCATTTTTTCTCATTGCCACGTAATATTCCATTGTGTATATAAACCACAATTTCTTTATCCATTCATCAGTTGATGGACATTTAGGCTCTTTCCATAATTTGGCTATTGTTGAGAGTGCTGCTATGAACATTGGGGTACAAGTGGCCCTATGCATCAGTACTCCTGTATCCCTTGGATAAATTCCTAGCAGTGCTATTGCTGGGTCATAGGGTAGGTCTATTTTTAATTTTCTGAGGAACCTCCACACTGCTTTCCAGAGTGGCTGCACCAATTTGCATTCCCACCAACAGTGCAAGACGGTTCCCGTTTCTCCACATCCTCTCCAGCATCTATAGTCTCCTGATTTGTTCATTTTGGCCACTCTGACTGGCGTGAGGTGATACCTGAGTGTGGTTTTGATTTGTATTTCCCTGATAAGGAGCGACGCTGAACATCTTTTCATGTGCCTGTTGGCCATCCGGATGTCTTCTTTAGAGAAGTGTCTATTCATGTTTTCCGCCCATTTCTTCACTGGGTTATTTGTTTTTCGGGTGTGGAGTTTGATGAGCTCTTTATAGATTTTGGATACTAGCCCTTTGTCCGATATGTCATTTGCGAATATCTTTTCCCATTCCGTTGGTTGCCTTTTAGTTTTGTTGGTTGTTTCCTTTGCTGTGCAGAAGCTTTTTATCTTCGTAAGGTCCCAGTAATTCACTTTTGCTTTTAATTCCCTTGCCTTTGGGGATGTGTCGAGTAAGAGATTGCTACGGCTGAGGTCAGAGAGGTCTTTTCCTGCTTTCTCCTCTAAGGTTTTGATGGTTTCCTGTCTCACATTTAGGTCCTTTATCCATTTTGAGTTTATTTTTGTGAATGGTGTGAGAAAGTGGTCTAGTTTCAACCTTCTGCATGTTGCTGTCCAGTTCTCCCAGCACCATTTGTTAAAGAGGCTGTCTTTTTTCCATTGGATGTTCTTTCCTGCTTTGTCAAAGATGAGTTGGCCATACGTTTGTGGGTCTAGTTCTGGGGTTTCTATTCTATTCCATTGGTCTATGTGTCTGTTTTTGTGCCAAGGAGCCCCGTTCTTAAAGGGGAGTAGAACTGAGGGAGGCAGGGAGAGATTAAAAAATCCAGTGACATCGTTTGAGTCCCTCTATCCAGTTATGCCTATGGCCACCCCACTTCTGGACTTCCATTTTGTTTTTTGCCTTAGGCGCTCTGTTTTGGCTTTCATGTGGGCAGCGAAAGAGTCCTGAACAACACACAGCTGGTATCTCCCGTTCTCCCCAAATTTACCTGACACTAAGCGAGTACCTACTATGTGCCAGTACATGCATTCTCTCCCACAGTTCTTGACATCAGTCCCACCAACGAGGCGGATCACAGAAAGGAAACGAAGCTGCGAGAACGCACAGTTGGTGAAGGCTTCTGCTGGAATCTAAGTGCAAATTTTCTAACTCCAAATCCAATCCCCTTTCTCAAATTTTTAAAATTGTGATTCACATGAGGAAATTTTTACATATGGCCAAAGACGTATGTATCCTGTTAGGGTGAACGATATGACACTGCAGAGGTTTGACTTCTGTGACCTAACAACGGCAGTTTCCTATAGTTCAATCTCTGTGTATGATGTAACAGAAACAAAGGTATCAGAAAATAATGCTCGTCCTTTATGTACGTACAATGCACTAATCCCATTCTGTCCTCCCCCATCTTCTAAAATGCAAGTCACGGGGCGCCTGGGTGGCTCAGTCGGTTAAGCGGCCGACTTCGGCTCAGGTCATGATCTCGCGGTCCGTGAGTTCGAGCCCCGCGTCGGGCTCTGTGCTGACAGCTCAGAGCCTGGAGCCTGTTTCGGATTCTGTGTCTCCCTCTCTCTGACCCTCCCCCATTCATGCTGTCTCTCCCTGTCTCAAAAATAAATAAACGTTAAAAAAAAATTTTTTTTAATATAAAAAAAAATAATAAAATAAAATGCAAGTCACAACCCACTATGCTGATTTCATGATACACTAAGGAGATGTGACCTGTGGTCTGAAAAACCATGACTGACACAAGAAAAGACCCTTCCGGTACCCGAACTTCTCTAGAGCTTTTATCTCACTCCCTTTAAATTTCAGTTTAAACCCCTTGCGGTGACCTTTCAGACACGAATGTCCTTCTCCATTATTGTTTTGGCCAGAGTTCATCTGCCTGGATTCTCTTGGGTCACGACCGTGGGAATACGTGGTGAGCACAACCCCAGGACCGTTGCAACCAAATTCGAGAACCACAGGTGGGGGTGTTGCTCCTTGCTGTCATAAAAATAGTGATCCGTCATAAATATTGTAGCAAGCGTTACCACCTTCAGCCCAAAATGAGATCCAGATTTCTCTGAGCCTGTCTGTTTAGACGGTAGACTGTCCCCGGAAGACTGCATTTTTGTGAAGTAACTTTTGGTGAAACTCATTTTTGCGAAGGAACTGTATGTGACATGGGGTGGGAGTGAGGAGGGGGCCCTTGGACACTGGCAACATGCCCACAGGGGCAGCCCCAGGACAGGAGAGGGACAAGGCATGGCCAGCTGAAACTGTGGTACAGAAACTGTGCCCGTGGAATCGCATTGTATGGAATGCCTGATGGATGTCCCTGGCGAGTGTGACAAGTCCTTACAGGGCTTTTTACAGGCACCAGGGCGTAGCTTACACTGCGTGGGTATCAGCCGGTAGAGCAGGGGTAGTCATTGCTAACAGCACCTCCCCAGCTGGTAGGCCTGGGGAAATTCAGGTTACATTAAGCAAACACAATCACATTACAGAACACAGTGTTTGGAGAGTACATTACACAAATTGCTTTCACCTACATATTTCGCAAAGCTCAAAACAACTCTGTGGGGTGGGTGGGAGGGCACAGGATCCGTATTTTTTAGGAAACAAAGGGTGTGGAGGGTGGGTAGTGGGCATGAAATAACACGGGCAAGGTCATATGGCCAGAAAACACCAGAGCCGGGATTCAAACCCACGTCTTCAGACTGAGGGTTTCTGTTCTTTCCACCACGCAGGTTGTTCCCATAGTAACCCTATTAAACTGCCCAAACAGTGCTGAGCAGGAAGGAAAGAAAACCAGGATGGAGAAAGGCGGGTGCCAACTCCCTCCCCTGTCTCCCTGGCGCCTGTGGTCCCCTCATGAGTCATCACACAGTGCTCTCCTTCCTTCGACACCCCTGCTCTGCAATCTGTCTTTTAAGATGGACACAAAGGCTGGATTTTACAGGCACCTCCCTCAGGGGGCTGGGAGGGCCGGGTGCAGGAGATGGCGGTAGCCAGATCCTAGTAGCTGCCCTGATCCATCGCCCCTTCCCAGAATCATCCCCCAGCAATCAACTTCAGAACAGATGGCATTGGACCTTCCGGAATAAAAGTCACCGAGGGCCGCTTCTATGTCTCCACTTCCCTTTGGAGGACTGATGCCATTATTGAGCACCTACCGTGTGCCAGGCCTTGTGTTTGGTGCTTTATATGCATTATTTTATTTAATTCTCACACTGTCTCTAAGGGAGCACGATCATCCCATTTTATGGGTAAGGAGGTTAACTTGCCCAGTATCAGACAGGTGGTGATAAGCAAAGCCCAGATCGGGACCCCAGGTCCTGCCACCCATTCCGGACACCTTTCGACCACACTATATTGCTTTGGGAGCTCATTTTGCCCACTCTGGATGGAGAGGTCATAGATGTATGGGAAACGAAGCAACGATAACCACTGAATACGGTTCCTGTAAGCAAACAAACTCACCTGTGCCTAGCGCAGAGAAACACCAGAAAGGCTGAGCTGACCACTGAAATGTTGACCAGTTAGGAGATTGCCACCCGGATGATGTTGCAGCACCCCAGTCACCCTTGCTGGTCCCTCAAGACTTCCTCACAATCCAGCAGCTAGAGGGTTATTGCTCGAGCCCCAGGGCCTTAGCACCATGGTCACCCCAGTGCTGTGGTCACTGTCCACTCTGGCCATCTGTGCCCACGTTGTACCAGTTGTTCTCAATTTTAGTATCACTCCTGCCTGACCTAATGAGAGCCATGTAGGGAGGCTCTTGGATGCCCAGCATATCTGAAATGCTTAGTTGGATTCTGGCCTAAGAGAGCATCCTGTGTTCAGAGCTTGGTAACTCGGGACCGGAGTGACAGGTCCTGAGCACCAGTGAAGGTTTGCTCGAGGACCCCTCACGATCCAGAGAAGATGTGCGCCTGCAAAAGTAGACAAGTGATAAGAGTCTTCAAATGAGTCCTATTGTCTTATTGATTCTCATGAGAAAAATCAAAATTACACTCAAATAGTTAGCTCATTATTGACAGATAGAAGGACACAGTTCTGCTCAGGCAGAGCTTGAGATGGACCGGCCATGTCTGAACATGCTGGCTGTTGGAATATGAGATTGCTTTTGTAGGACTTTGTGAACTTGTAACACTTTACCGACCTTGGGAGTTACCCAGCTGCTGCCACCTCTCAGCCCTTCTCAGAACATAGAGAGTTCTCTAGTCCCTGAAGATATTGACTCTGCACTCAGGACTTCTGGAAACTGGCTTCCTGCCTTCCATTTCTGCTGGGAAATAAACCTAATATCTCCCATGCAATGAATCACTCTGACATGCCTCACACTCTGGTAAGTGTTTAACCTCCCTTATCTCATTCACTCTTCACCACAAATTTATTTTGACCATTTTACAAACAAGGAAACTGAGGCTTGGATATTTTAAAAAATTATCCACGCCAATCCAGCTAGTAAGAAAGCCAATTGGGAAACTCAAGTCTGTTGGGCTCCAAATCCCATCTTCCCTGCTTGACAGGGTTGGTGGTCAAGGCACCTAACAGTGCTCTGAGGCACTGCTATGTTCCAGCTGCTACCTCCCACATGACCTTATTCTGTACTTTAACTCTCCCCCTCACTATGCGCCAACCACACAGACCTCCTTTCTGTTCCTCAAATGCACCCAGATTGTTCCTGCCAATGTGCTTTTGCTCTTGTGGTCTGCTGTGTCTGGAATGTAAGAACTTTGCTAGTTCTGGGGGTGCAGATATTTAAGGCACAGTCCCTGCCCTTAAGAATCTGCAATCCTAGGGTGCCTGGGTGGCTCAGTCAGTTAAACGTTGGACTTCGGTTCAGGTCACGATCTCATGGCTCGTGAGTCCCACATCAGGCTTTGTCTGACAGCTCAGAGCCTGGAACCTTCTTTGGATTTTGTGTCTCCCTCTCTCTCTGCCTCTTCCCCCCTCTCAAAAATAAATATTTAAAAATTTTTCAGAAGAAATCTGCAATCTAGTGATGGGCAGCACAATCACAGACAGATGATTATAACACGGCCTGACTAAATACATTAATAGGGTTCCTTAACGTATGTCTTTACGTACAGAAATACAGGGAAGTGAAACCAACTGTGTACGTGTGTGATGGACGAGGACAGCCAGGAAAGACTTTATGGAAAGCTGATGCTAAGCAAAGAGTAAGCAGGAGTGAACAAGAGGGAGTACGTAGGAGAGGAGAGGTCGTGACGCGTTCCAGGGAGTTTGGGAAGAGTTGGACTGTGGGAGACCCTGCAGCGAGGGAGACCCAGTGATGTGCTGTCCAAACCAGGATACTCTCAGCGTGAGGGAGGGCGCTAGCCCACTGGGACCTCAAGACAAGAGGAATAAGCTAGAACTGTCCTGGGGCCCCTGGGGTGTATAGTCATTCTCACCCGGAGCCCACACTGAGGAATTTGGATCTCAGCCTATGCACAAGGAGGAAACACTGAGGGTTTTAATAGGGAGGTGGCAAAATCAGACTTACTTTCTTTAAGGGCCATTCGGGCATAGATAAGGAAGGATGGATTGGAGGGGACCAGGCTGGCAGAGGACCACTTAGGAAGTTGTTGGACTGGCATAAGCCAGAGTGGGAATGGGTTAGAGGTGATGGCAGGGGTGAAAAGTAAAAAGAAGAAGGCTATTTTTCAAGGAATGAAAGCAATCTGAGGAGGTAAGAGTGTCAGGATTTTATGACTGGTGAAGAAAGGGAAGAGGGAAGAATGAATGACTCCCACTCAGGTTCCTGACTAGGGCACTGGGTGGATGGCAGTCCCACCCACATACGGCAAAGCGGAACAGGCTTTGGAGACGGGTGTTGAGTGCAGCTCTGGACAGGTTGATCTGAGGTGCCCATCGGATGCTGGGGGTGGGGGAGGGGTCCAGCATGCTGTTTGCTGAGTCTGATGCCATGCAGAAAGGTCTGGACACTTACCTGGAGCTCATCAAAAGGTAGAATGTCAAAAGAGAAAAAGGATTCTCACAGTGAGAAAAATGGTAACCTAACACGATTCTCATTCTCCTCTTGCCCCTGTCCATTTTCTTTCGAAAAATAAACTTTATTTCTGTAAACAGGATATTTAATTGACACTCTAATAACTTGCAAAACCTAATGAGCTTATAATTTTCCCTTGGAAAAACCTGCCTCAGGTTCTCCAAATTCCTAATTACATTATTATTTTCCACAAGCTAAATTTATTTCTGTTAGGTATGGCGTGGCTCATTGCCCGGTGTTTGCGGAGCTCAGTGCTTCGTTCACGAGACTGCCACTGGAGACTGGCAATGATGATGGGGCCGCAGGAATGGAGTGGGGATGGGGCTTCTATTTTTTTAAATTTCTTAATTTACCCTTTTTAACAAAATTATTTTTTAATTTTTTTTTCAACGTTTTTTATTTATTTTTGGGACAGAGAGAGACAGAGCATGAACGGGGGAGGGGCAGAGAGAGAGGGAGACACAGAATCTGAAACAGGCTCCAGGCTCGGAGCCATCAGCCCAGAGCCTGATGCGGGGCTCGAACTCACGGACCGCGAGATCGTGACCTGGCTGAAGTCGGACGCTTAACCGACTGCGCCACCCAGGCGCCCCAACAAAATTATTTTTGAATATGTAACACACTCACACAGTTTAAAAATTTTAAAATATATCAGTATACGCAACACAAAGTCACTCACCTACCCCATCCCTCATCCACACAGTTCCCATCCATGCTCCAGGTAACCACTGCCAATTTCTTGGATGACTTTACAGTTTCCTCAGCATACCTGCACACCCTCAAATATATATTCTATTGCCCACCCCATTTTTACACACAAGGTTTTAGAGTACACTTACAGTTCTGACCTTGTTGTTTCTACCTCATACATTTTGAATACTTTTCCATCTCAGAACAAAGAATGAAAATTTTACGTTTTTTTTTCTCATCCTTTCCAATTTCCATAGCTTTAACTTCTTTGTATTTTTTCACTACTAGGCTAGTACAATATTTAAAGAAAAGTAGTAGTGAACACGGACTTGTCTTCTTCGCAACTTTACGGGAAATGGCTAATGCCATCTAAGCATGCAGTAGGCTCTTGGGCTCACATAGATGTATTTTATCACATCAGGGAAGTATCCAGTAACTAAACTTTACTGAGTGTTTTATTATTTGTTTCTCTTTTTAAAGATTTTCTTTTAAAGGAATCTCTACACCCAACATGGGGCTCGAACTCACAACCCCAAGATTAAGGGTCACGTGCTCCACTGACGGAGTCAGCCAGGTGCCCCTTGAGTGTTTTAAATCAAGAAATGGTATTGACATTATAGAAGAATCTCTAGGATACATTAAATGGAAAAAGCAAGGTGGAAAAAAGTATATATTATATACCATTACTTATCTAAGAAGATGAATGTGGGGGTGTCTGGGTGGCTCAGTTGTTTGAGTGTCAGACTCTTGATTGTGGCTCAGCTCATGATCCCAGGGTCTTGGGGTTGAGCCCCACATCAGGCTCTATGCTGAACCTAGAGCCTGCTTAAGATTCTCTGTCTCTCTCTGTGTCTGTCTCTGTCTCTCCCTCTGCCCCTCCCCTGCTCATGCTCGCTCGCTCTCTCTCTAAAATAAAGAAAAAAAATTTTTTAAATGGGTCACCAGGGTGGCTCAGCCAGTCAATCGGCCAACTCTTGGTTTCGGCTCAGGGCATGATCTCATGGTTTGTGGGCTTGAGCCCCATGTCAAGTTCCATGCTGATGGTGGGAGGCCTGCCTGGGGTTCTCTCTGCCCTTCCCCACTCCCTCTCTCTCTCTCTCTCTCTCTCAAAATGAATAAATAAACATATTAAAAAATTTAAAAAAAGAAGAGGAAGGTGATAGTATTAGGTAGAACCAAATGAAACTACCCATAGTGGATTATTTTTCATTAACGAAAATGTTACAAGCATATAGCTCAACTCAACTTATACATACTTGGTTATATTAAAAATATGCACAGATAATCCATTAAAGTAATAAAGTTTACCTATAGTGTGAAGGAAGGAACAGAGATAGAATTTACATAGACTCTACACACACACACACACACACACACACACACACCTCAAATTGTTCTCAGTAATCATATTGCTAGTGGTACTGATGGTAGTATTTTGAGATTATTGTAAGTAAGATAAAATGAGTATTTATGTAGATATCATTCAGAACTGGGAATTTTGACACGGGAGTAGAAGCACATATTTAAAAACAATGATACTAAGTAAAAACCTTGAATTTGAATTGAAGTACCTGTATGAATTCATTATGGTTTTTTATCATAGTATAAGTGCATATTTCCTAGTCTACCCAAAAGGACTAGAGACAATGACTAATCAGTAACAATGAGCATCCCTAATACCCAACTGTGGTCCCTAAATTCTACTTCCAATGACAAGGACCAGGGATCCTTGGAGAAATAACGGATTATGGGTCTATGGAAGGGAGTTTATACAATAAGCCTAGGATATCTTACCATACAGAGAACAAGGAAGGTAATAAAGACTCCTGAGCTTGTACCAAAGGGTTCAGGAGCCAAACTGAAGAAACTCTCATGGACAAAAGATAAAACCAATTTGAGCATCAACAAGATACTAACTGCAAAAGATTGAAATATAGCACCACAGGCAGACAGTGAGAAAATCCCAAACTGTAGAAACACTACCAGATTCTTCAACAAATAAACTGACAGAAAACAAACAAACAAGATAAGAAGAGGGTGAGGGGGAAAAATCTATAAATTAAAAGGAACGTAAGAGACAATAGGGATTCATTGCCATGTATGAACTTTATTTGGATCCTAGTTCAAACAAAACAAAATGTAAAGTTATACTCATTTAAGAGCCTCATTTTAAGGCAAAGAGGGAATTCATTTATTTACCCAATGGCAGTAAATACATGGGAGAAAGGAGCCTGTGTGTGAGAGCAGCTCGAGTTAAAATCAGAGGACTCCTGTCCCAGGAGCCCACAGCTCAGGCAAGGTGACGTGATCACAGAGGAAGCACGGTGGCATCATTAGGCATACAACTCCTGTCAACCCAAAGCATTTGCTTGTGTATACAACAATTTCTATCCCTGTTGAGGCAGTCAGCGTAACAGTGATGAAGCGCAGGGACTCTACTCCACCACGAAGGCCAGTAGGGTAAAAGGTAAATAGGCCCCTTAAATCATGGCTGCCCCCCTCGCCTTCCCCCTGCCCCTGTTCCTTAGCTTTAAAGTCTTTGCCCCCTCAGGCCAGTTCTGGGGCGGCACCCGCCTTATGTTGTAGCATTTGAGTGAGGGAAGGATTCTTAGCCACCACTGGAAAATGTTAGACAAAAGTTCCACCTCCTACCCTGCTGAAGAGTGTGGGGCCAAGGGAGGGCTCAAGTTGGGAATAAATCGTGTGTTTCCAAAGGAAAGTGACCCCCTGCAGATCAACAGTCTTGTTTGCCATGGACTGCACTGTGGTAGATGGCGTATGGAAAAGGCAACTGGTCCCCCTGCCCCTTGCTGGTAAAATAGGTCCCTATATCTATTTTAGTTAAAAGCAGATAACTGGGTCTCCTACAGCCCAAACAAGGCCATTCCTCAACGATTGCAGGAACCTGTTTAGATGCTACTGAATACATGTGTATCTAAGTGCATGCCTGGGTGTTATTCCCTGAAATACTAACTGTGATTATTTCTGGGTGGTGGAGTTTGGGATGCTTTTCACTTTCACAATGCAAGTAAATTATTTTTATACGTACAGCCTAAAGCCGCTCCTGTTTTGGAAAAGAAAAATAAACTGTCCATGTATCCCGAGAAATATTGTCCCCTCTGGCCAGATACCCAGCACTTGTGAGTACTGGCCCTGTGCCCCCCACATCTGCTACGGGAGGAGATCCGATTCTCCTGCGTTTCTAACTCCAGCAGCAACTTCCTAACTAGAAACTGGGAACCAAGGTTTCCTCATCCTTGATGGTTCTTTCTGGGAGTGATATTAGGTGATAAGAAACCAGGTATCAGGTCCCTCTGTGATCCATTTTTGGGACTCTGTGTCATGCCTGATGGCTCCCCAGTACTGAACCTCATCCCAGCCACTGCTAGACCTCCCTGGACCTAGGTGTCAGGAGTCCTAGGTCTGGCCCCTGGCCTGGGGTTTCAGTCCCATTTGTTTACATTTGCTCCCCCAAGGTAGGACCAGTATGCACGGAGACGGGTCATGGTGACCCGTCTCAAAACCAAAGTAGCTTCTTCTACTTGAATTAAAGGTACATGTGGCTCTTTGCATTCTTATTTAGGAGCAAGGATCCCAGATCAGACAACGTTTCCACATGACTTTAGTTCTTAGGTTAATAAGGATTCTTAGGCTAGCAGATAATGATGCAGACTCATTAATTTACTAAAAGTTGCCCTGTTCTGATATGTCTGAAGCCGGCCAAGGCAGAACAATGGTCCTGACTGCAAAGTGCTGTGCATGGTGTAAAAGATGCTGAAGTGCTGGGGGTGGGGCCTGTGAGCAAGGAGCCAGAAAGAGGGGAAGTTGTCCCCCATGAACTCCTCTCCATAAAAACAGTGACAAGGACCAGGAGCCTTTGCCATATGCCAGGGGATTACTCTGTGAAAAAGCATAAGGTTGGCTGGCCACCAAGACACAAGGTTCCCAAATAGAGCCTGAGTCCTGGAGGGAGAGAAGATCCAGCTAAAAATAGCTGTGACGTCCCAACGCTGATTTTCTTCTTTCCTTTTTTTTTTTTTTTTTCAGTAAGTTCACCTAAAATAGCCTGGCAATAGATTTTTTTTGCCCTTTAAGTGGAAAAACAAAAACAGAGAGGTCACTGGCTAAAGTAAAGCTTCTAAGAAGCCTGACGTTTTTGCCCAAACCCACGAGATGTCACTCTGTGGTGGTGACCTTGTCCACTCCTGTGTGGAGGCTGCCTCCCTAAAGAGAAGGGTCGGGACCTGGGGATTTTCAAGGAGCAGCACAGATTCCTGTGGCCCTGAGGGGCTGAGCAGAGGCTTCCAGCGGAGCAGGCTTCCAGCCTGGGAAAAGTTGTCAGCAACTGAGATCCAGCCCTGAGCCTAGCATATCATGGAACGAAGACAGTTCTGACACGTCGGGGAAGCAGCAGCCTGGGTCTCTTATTCAGCTGGTAGCTGTAGCCAAAAAGAGTCAGGATGGCCCATGCCATTAGCAGAAAGGGCCCTCACGCAGGGAAGTGGGTTTACCTGAAGCTAAGGTCAGGTGAGAGACAGGCCTCCCACCCCCCCGAAGTACTTGGAGGATTCCCTTCCCTGGAAGGTTTTCAATTTCTCCACTCTTGCCTTAGCTGGGGAATGGATGACTCCTCCTTCCTTGACGCCCTGGCCCTGGCCTGTCCCTCCCTGTCTGTGAGGCCTGGCTTGGATCCCTGGTGGAGTCCTCACTGAGACAGGGCCACTGCCCTTGGGGACTTGTTTGAAAGACAAGCCCTGAGTCAGGGCTCAGAGCACCAGAAGGAGGGGGCCCTTACAGCCCAAACAGTCTCAACAACAATCTCAACAGCCATGTGAGGCCATATAACTATGACACAACTATAATCCTATGAATACCGCAGTGTCCTATATTTTGTAAAGTGTTGCCGTCTACACTGTGTGTTTCGTTTCTTTAACTTCTGCAACGGGGCTGAGGTGGAAGATCTAGTCATGCATCAAGCAACTGTTGCTACAAGCATTTTACCCTTGAATCAATGAGCCTCATAGAAGAGGGATTTGCTCAAGACTACATAGTCAGCAAATTCTCGACAGAAAAGTCAAATCCAGGTCCCTGGCTGAGGGCAGCATCACCTTGCCCCTGTCCAGTCCCAGGAATAGAACACCCGTAGCCCAGTGTTTTGGGGATGCACCCTGCTACCAGCTCCCCAATACTTCTGTGCACATGACCCCGCTGTAGCCTCCTTGGCTCTCTCACCCCTGCATCCCCCCCCCCCCACCTCAGCCTCCCTTTCCTTAACACCTCCCCAGCATCCCATCTTGGGCCTCGGCTTGCCCCCGTACTGCACCTTATCTTCTCCCTACAAACCCTGAGCCTGTGAAATCTTAGCTCCCCACCCATGCCTAATTTTCATATACTTATTTTCCCACTGAAACAGGAGGTTCAATATTCTTAATTTTAAAAAAAGGATGCCACGGGGTGGTTGTCCATGTAAAGGGAAATATTTCATAATGACAGTACAGAGGGTGGGCAGATACGTCAAGAACTGAGAAGATGAGACAAGGGTAGAAGGTTGGGGAACAGTGAATGGATACACCGAGTTGGGTACCAGTTAAATCTCCCAGGCTCCAGTGCTCCACTGTCTCTTCAGGGTGGATTTTCCTGTTGCCCATCAGATTATCTGTCATGTGCTGATTCTAGAGTGACCCCTCTGAGGACTCTCTTATTTCAGCTTCTTGAGGAAAGCCCAGGTCCCAACAACTACACATTGTCCATCAGTGCGAACAGTTTCTCTGTAGAGGTGGATTTTATTTCCACGGTTAGTTTGTAGATACACTGGAGCTCATTTTCCTATAGAAACGTTTAGATATAAGATAATTAAATTCCAGACTAGTATGCAGAATGCTACATCACCCACAAAGTAGCTGCCCAGAACCAAAATTGTAGTCTAAGCCCTTGGCCTCACGAGTCCTGCCTGTGAGCCCTGACTGCCACCCCAGGCTTGCTGGCAGGAGGCAGAGAGCTGGGGCTCTGAGGCAGCCTTAGAGGAGCATTTATTCAAATGTCTGGTCTGTGTGTGAGCCACTGTGTCATGGGCAAGACCGTTAGAAATGTAGATGTCTAGGGGCGCCTGGGTGGCTCAGTCGGTTAAGTGTCTGACTTCGGCTCAGGTCACGATCTCATGGTCCGTGAGTTCGAGCCCCGTGTCAGGCTCTGTGCTGACAGCTCAGAGCCTGGAGCCTGCTTCCGATTCTGTGTCTCCCTCTCTCTCTGACCCTCCCCTGTTCATGCTCTGTCTCTCTCTGTCTCAAAAATAAATAAACATTTAAAAAAAAAAAAAAAAGGAAATGTAGATGTCTAGCCTCCCTGTGTAACTTGATAATTTAGAATCTGGAGATAGGGGGTCTCAGGAATCTGTGTTACAACAAGGTCACCGGGTAATTTGTATGCATTCTAGAATTTGAAGCCCATTTGCTGTAGTGGCTTGGTGGCCCCCAGAGAGAGCAGCCAGGGTGTGGGTAAGGGAGGGGGGCTGGGCTACGGCTGGCAGAGTCACCAGGCCATCAACAAGCCAAAGGTCTGAAATGGACAAATCTGATCCATCTATAAACGCTCCTCTTTATCTCCTTTTTGCACATACTGTATCCTGAAAGCTGCCTTTTGTAGTGTTTTCCCTTTCAAAACTGCCTTTGGTATTCAATGGAACTTAATCCCGTTCACTCCTATGAAATCCTACGTAAATTGATCATTATGAAGCATTTGGGTAAAAGAGAGCTTCAAAGGAAGTTATTGGTTAAGGTAACACCAGCTCCGGTAAGAAAGGAACATAAACTCTGGGGCTGAACACAACAGGAGTTGCTTTCTCTCACACACAATATAGTTCACTGTTGGGGGTGGGTGTTGGAGAAAGGGCAATCTGATCCAACCAGCTTGCCACCCTAGTGGCCAGAAGCTCTGCTATCTTTAACGTGTGGACTTTAAGGTTGCTCTGGGCAAGGAGCAACCAGCCAGCCCACATGGAATACACATGGGAGCTTTTTATGAGCAGGCCTGGGAGTGACCCTTACCATTTCCACTAACATTCTCATATTCCATCAACCAGAACCCAGTCGTGTGACCATACCTAACTGCAAAGGAGGCCGGGAAATGTTGTTTAGCTTCGTGCACAAATAAGAGAGGAGGCAGATTGGCGAACAGGTATCTGGCCTTTCCCAAAGGGCCTTTGGCTCTTAATTCAAAGCCGAGGGAGAGATCTGGGAAGGGCTCCTGGAGGAGGTAACACTGGCAAGAGGCAGGGTGGCATGTTTTTTGAGAACAACAGTTTTCCGGTCAGATAGAGCTGGGTTTTGCTGTATGACTATAAATCAAATCACTTAACCTTTCTGAGCCTTGTTTCTTCATCTGTAAAATTGGTATCAGTAAGAGTACCTATCTATCTTATAGGATCATTGTGAGAATTTATACAATACAGATAATGAGTCATAGCAGGGTCTGAATAAATATTAGCTAAGGGGCACCTGGGTGGCCCTCGATTAAGCCTCCAATTTCAGCTCCAGTCATGGTCTCATGGTGTGTGAGTTCAAGCCCCACAACAGGCTCTCTGCTGTCAGCGTGGAGCCCACTTCAGATCCTCTGTCCCCCTCTCTCTCTGCACCTCAAAAGTAAATAGACATTTAAAAAAAATGCTAGCTACACATGAACACAAATAAAGGGACAACGAAGAGAAAAATGAGTCCAGGCAAAGAGAACAGCAAAAAGGGCTAAATCATTGTTGCCCACCCAGAGAGGTAAAAGGGGTTGAGGGTGGCAAGGACGAGGAGCCGCTCTGTGAGCTGTTAAGACACAGCCGGCGGAGGCAGGGCCAGGCCACGTGTGCATCTGACCCAAACCCACATCCAGGTTCTGCTTCTAGGGAGCTTCTATCAGTCAGTTGCCCGTATTTCCCTGGCCTTGGAATCATGACCATATGGTATGTTTGGGAAGCTCCTGGCCTCTGCAATGGCACTCATGCCCAAGTGGCATGAAAGTAGCCGTCCCGTTGGACTTCCTGGACTTTAGCAGGAACCACAGTGGCTTGTTGATGGCCAGGGAGACCGCCTAAAAACTTTTTGCTCTGCTGAAGAATCCAAAGGGTTCTTCTGCTGTATCTCCAGGAGGGAGGGTTGGGCCATGAGAGGAGAGCCCTAATAAAAACAGAATGGATTACTGTAACCCGTCAGAATCAAGTCCCTAAGTCCGACTTTCTTTCTTTCTTTCTTTCTTTCTTTCTTTCTTTCTTTCTTTCTTTCTTTCGAGTAGGCTTCATGCGCAATGTGGGGCTTGTATTTATAATCCTGAGATGGAGTCACATGCTCTACTGGCTAAGCCAGTCAGGCATCCTAAGACTTAACATAATTAGAAGAAAAGTAACATGACTTTCCCAATTCTGTGGACTAAGCTTCACACCCTCTACATATGTATAGGAAAATGCTAGATACCTGTATCAACCATGTCTTTTATTTTCTATATTCGCATGTTTTGACATGAATCTAGGGCCTTGTTGAACCAGAGCACCTGCCTGTCCCAGGGTTAGTCATTTCCTAGAGAGTCCACGACTTGCCCAAGAGTGCACCTTTCAAATGCAAACCAACCAGTCAGAGCCCACAACCCCAACCACCTCCTTCACCTGGTCCTCATACTCTAGGCCACCACCCACCTGCCCTAACCACCTCAGGGACAGGTGCCAGACAATTAGGAACATCGCCTATACCCCAGAAGCACTGAATTACTCAAACTTGCCAATCCTAAACTCTGCCTTGCCTGTTTCTAACTGTGGAAACCACAGTAAGGGCTCTTGTCTACATCTCCCCTCACTCCCTCTGTCTCCCGACCCTCCCTGGTGCTTCCCTGTGTGGCCCTCACGGCATAGCATACCCTCTGCTCTTAGGAACTGTAATGATGTGAAAATGTTGGGGTTCAGAGCACACAACCAAGGAAGAATTCTTAAGATGTCTTTTGTGCAAATAGGTGGCTTTATTAAATCATGGGGACAGGACCTGGGGGCAGAAAGAGCTGCACTGGGGTTGTGAGAAGTGACTGATTATATACTTTCAAGTTGGGAGGGGGTTAGGAATAGCCTAAGTCTCTAAGGAATTTTGGAAGCAAGGTTTCCAGGACCTTGAGGGACTAGCTGTTGTTAGGAAAAGGTCATTTGTTACCATCTAATAAAACCTTAGTCTTGAGACCCTTCAAATGTATATCAGTGGGTCATATGCTTGGAGGATGATTGCTAACATATATCTGGGGGGGGGGGGTAGAGATTAAAGAAGTTTCCAAAGGAATTTTTATGTGATAAGGGAACTTACAGAATCCTGTAGGTTGGGATAATGTTAAGCTAAGATGATCTTTTGCCCTCAGCAAAGTATTAACATCAAGGCAAATGAGTTCCTAGAGGAAGGTCACTCTGCCTGTTTCCAGGACTTGTCACTGGGCTGTAAGTAGTAAGGAAATATGAATTTTTACTTTGCCTTTGTTCCCCACATCAATCCCCCCTGAACAATTTTGACCCTCAAATTGTTAAGGTTGTTGCGGGTGGAAGGTGTTATCTTCTGTAGCTTCTTCCTGCTGAATAGGGGTGTAGAGATGTCCATACCTATTGGTCAATATTGGTCAGTTGGGGCCTCATATATATGAGTTACAAAAGGCAGAGCCAGCCTTTTGTCTCCAAGGGAGACTGCATGCATGGATCTTCCCGAGTGGAAAGGATCATCTGTTGGCTTAAAGTTATGGCAGCACAACAGTTTTGGCACCAGGTGGGGAGAGGTGGGAGAAAACACCAAATCACAATTAGAATAACAAAACGAAAAGGAAGCCCAAATAAGAGTCCTTTGGTAGTTGACAAAAATCCTCTTCCAGTCCAGGAAGTCCAGACTTTCACTAATCATTAAAGGAAAGAGAGGGATTGTTTCAAGTGCCAGTTTGAGGATTCATGTCAGTTAGAAACCCAGAAATATTTCTGTGGTAATCTGGAATGTTATACATGGCCTTCTGTGTCTATGATAGCACAAGTTCCACCTTGTGCAGCAGTTAAAACACCTAATGCCGTTCTATTTTGTAAAACTGCTTTAGGCATTTGTGTTACTTCAGTATTTAATAAGGTAGTGCTATTGTGACTGCCATTTAGGGCTTTGACCGTACACTTATTAAGAGTTTCCATGTGCCAGAGAATATCCTCTAGTCCCAAAGAGGGAATAAAGATGAATGGTAGGTGGTCATACCAACGAAACACAGGAAGTGTCCACCGTTGTTTTAAATTTGGAAGGTTGGCTGGGTTGATACTGGTTTTAACAACGAGTCCATGCATCCGGGACACACAGAATACAGTGGCCTATCCATCCTGAGGGAAGCCATGGCCACAAGTTAGAGCCACGTAGCCATTGGGTACTGTTGGGAGCCAACCATCTAATTCTGGGCCTCCTTGAACTGCAGTCAGGATATCAAGGGCTATTCGTTTTGGAGGGCCACCTTTCCAGAAGATTGTGGATGCCATGTTGAACACAAATAGTAACTAATTTTTAAGGCCTGAACTATTTATTGAGTTACTTGTGCAATAAAAGATGGTCCATTGTCACTTTGTAGGGATGAAGGGAGTCCAAATCTAGGGACAATTTCTCTCAGCAAAGTTTTTGTCATCTCAGTGGCCTTTTTACCCAAATGAGCAGCCTGGTGTAAACCCTGTATTACCTTCCATTGTTTGTTTGTTTGTTTTTTTATTGTTTGCTTTTTTGTTTCTGGTATAAAGATTTTCCCCTGATGCATTCCCTTTATGCCTCCATGTTTCATAAAGTCAACTTCAATTCCTTGAGCTGTCTGGTAATATCTGAGTCTGCATGTCCCTCTCAAATATGACCAAGGCTACAAAGACCTTGATAAAATAACCAATGTTTCCAATGTGTTACAAGGACAAACCAGTCCTATGCATTTTTTGAATATCTGTGTTCCCGGGCTATGTGAATTTCCTGGTCTGAATAGGCTGGAGTTATGGGACTTTATTGGAGTTAAGACTGGAATTTAGGACTATCCCATAGTAAGTATTGAGGTTTTTTCTACCAAGAGGGCTATTGTATGATTAGCTAATACCACTTCAGTAGTCAGCATATTGAGTGATAACCTTATACCAGAATGTAACATACCAAATAAACAAGCCTAATTAGTCAAAAAGATTTCATCTACAATTTTAAACCTCAGGGAAGTTTGCCTATATAGGATTTCAACTCATCAAAGACCTGATAAAGACAAAACATAGAAACTGGTTTTTATGAGCAAAGAAAAGAGAAAAAAAATTGTTTATATTTTCTTATCATGAGCAGACCAACAATCCAAGAAAACTTGTCTTTGTAACAGAGAGAAAGCAGAATTTCAATATTATACCAGTGTATTTTAAAAATCCATTCATTTCAACCTTAGTCCATCCTGACCACACATAAAATTCCCTTCCAAAAATTACCCTTCACAAACCTTATACAACTTTCTTTTGCATTCAGATTTTGTCCCAAGCCATTTCTCTCTAAACAGCCAGTCTTATTTAAGACAAAATTACCTTCTTTTACCTTCAACAAAAACGTATTCCCATTCCTTATATCTTTCTTATACATACAGAGCTGCTTCCCTTTATTTCCAGTCTTAATTACATTTAGCAGAATTTTAACTCTTAGAAACCTTAGTCTTCTGTGACAACTAAGTAGTAACCAATTGTGAACTGTCACACCAGAATTTCCTAGGTGGCAAATTTATGAATCAGTTAAGCACAAAGCATGTTGTCTAACAGATTCAAATATCCTTAGTTTCTTTGCAATAAGAAGTCAAAAGCAGATAAACCTTATACTTTAGTATTAAAACCAATTATAAAACCAATACTTTAGTATTTTATCTTATTTGGAAAAGCCCTAGTTGTCCCATGAATTCAACCAAATTTATCATCTAAGCAAAACTTTCAAGTTTCAGGTTTCCAAAGACTACCATAACAATTACTCATGAAAACTGAGACAGACAAAATTAACCATCTTTTTAAGTCACCTTTTTGCTGACAAATTGCAACAGAGATAACACAAGCTTATGTCACCATTAGTAAACCTTGGTAGGATAAAAGTTTCATATTTAATATTGGGAACTCTAACGATGTGTATATCTTAATTCAACAAACTTAACTGTAACTTAAACTTAAGTTTAACTACTAAATTGTGTTCCACTTGGGTTCACTTAAAAGTCAGTACATTTTGTTCTCCGTTGTCTGTTTTTCCCGGTGGGTGAATTGGGTGCTCCAAGGGGGTGTTCTTCACACCTTGACAGCGGGGGAGGAGGGGGAGCCAATGGTCCAGAAGGACAGAGGATGGTTATAGGAACCAGTTATGCAGGCAGTAGCCAAGGTGGTGTAGAAACAGGAGAAGGGGGAGGGGGAAGCAGAAGAGGTGAAGTGGCACCAGGAGGCAGAGAAAGAGTGTTCCCAGTTCTGAACTTGTCACCTCCGACAAATGAGCAGACTCCATTTCTTCCACCAATGTGGAAAAGTGCAGTCCATGTTGGGCTGGAGAAGAAAGGGAACTTCCCTGAAACAAAGGGAGTTTCAGCAGCTGCTTGGCAATATTCCTTAAAGTGCCCGTTCTGAGGAAAACTAACTACAGTTGGCTCCAATTGTAGCCATGAACTCGAGAAAATAATGAGGAGAAGCTCTCCCCATACAGCAAGAGTAACCTGGGTCTATCAGGAGGAGGAACAGTGAGAGAGAGTCAGCATCCCCTTCATTAGGGATAGCCTGTGTTTACTCCAGCACCATGGGTTCTATCAGGAAGTGGCCTACTTTGGTAATTACCATCCAATCTGGTTAAGTGGCCAGACATGTTCTGCAAGAGCCCCTTACGCCCAGGTCCTGATTTAGAGCCCTGAAGGCCTGGACCTAGGGTACCTCTATCCATTTGCCCTGTTTCTTGCAGAAGTGATCCAAATGACAGATCACATTAAGGCATACAGTGTTACAGAAGATCGGTCCTTTCTTAAGGTTTACACTCTCAATGGCTTCCAGTGGATTAAAAGACATTCCAAGGGAGAGTCCTTGGAAACTGAAGAAGAAAGAAGGTCCATTACCAACAAAATCCACTCCCCACTATCGACTCCTGGGCGGTGTCCCACATAGGATATGTTACAGGTTCCTGGTGTCAAAGTGATCCAAGGGGTCCCTTGGATGAAATTGCTATGATCACCATCTTGCCATAAAGGCCCTGTAGGAGGGATGCTAGCATCCCCCCAACCCCTTCCCCATCACATTCTAGACTATTAATAGGTGCCGTGTATGGACCGAGATACTTTGCTGTGCCTGGTCTTGCCATGAAGGCTGTGCTGTGCTGGGAAGAACTTGCCAGTTTTTAACCCAGGGAAAACACTAGAAAAGTTTTGCAAGGAGAAATTACCCAATTCTGTAGTTTAAGTGGTTAGTAGAGGACACTGATGGAAAACAGTAAAGATAGAAATCCATCATCGTTCTAAGCAACATTCTAACATATGTAGTCTTTATCAGCCAACTTCCCTAGGAAACCCCTAATTGGGTTGGGTTGGTTTTTATTCAATTGGGTTGGGTTTTAATTCAATTGGGCACTGGTTTCGGCTGGCTCCAAGTGGAGGTCCCGAGGCCAGAAGCAGCTAGACCAGAGATGTGGAGGGGATCACATGAGACCAATGAGGAGGAAACCTCACATGGGAGTCTTAAGATTGGCAGCCATGCTCGTCACTTAGGTGGCTGTCCTATGCCCAAGACAGACAACTTTATATAAGGACAAGAATAAAGGGAGGGTATCAAGTTTCTGGGTCTTATTACCATTCTGGCCATGCATAGTACTAACTTCCAGACAAAAGACAGGCTTTCTCCTCCCGGTAGAATAGCCCCGGGCTAGAGGATTGCAGCCTGAGCAATCCACATGAAAGTGTTCCAATAAGACCACACTCATTGAAAAAGCCCCTGAAATCAAAATAAAGGAAGAGAAGAGGAATTACTTACCAAGTTTGCACCGAGGCTTGGAGTCCAGATGAGGAGACTTGAACCCCATGTTCAGATGCCAAAATGGTGTGGAAATGTTGGGGTTCAGAATGTACGACCAAGAAAGAATTCTTGAGATGTCTTTTGTGCAAATAGGTGGCTTTATTAAAGCATGAGGATAGGACCCATGATCAGAAAGAGCTGCACTGGGGTTGTAAGAAGTGGCTGAGCATATACTTTCAAGTTGGGAGGCCGTTAGGAACAGCCTAAGTCTCTAAGGAATTTTGGAAACAAGGTTTCCAGGACCTTGAGGGGCTAGCTGTTGTTAGGAAAAGGTCATTTGTTACTGTCTAACAAAACCTTAGTCATGAGACCCTTCAACTGTATATCAGTGGCCATATGCTTGGAGGCCATATATCTTACGGGGTAGAGATAAAAGAAACTTCCAAAGGAATTTTTAGATGTTAAAGGAGACTTCCAGGATCCAGGAAGTAGGGATAATGTTAAGCTAAGGTTGCCTTTTGCCCTCAGCAAAGTATCAACAAGGAGGCAGCTGAGTTCCTAGAGGAAGGTCAATCTGCCTGTTTCAAGGACTTCTCAGTGGGCTGTAAGTAGTAAGGAAATTTAAATTTTTCTTCTGCCTTTGTTCCCCACATCAAGGAACAAACTATCTTTTCTATGGCAATCATCTCCTGCTTGTTGGCCTTACTGTACCTCAACTTTTCTATAAATACACTATATTCTAAAACAATACTATTGTTTATTTCCTCCATGCCCGCCAAGGCAGATAACTAACTTAGACACATTGTCTCATTCAAGCCTCATAACCACCCTAAGAGGAAGATTTCATTGTTAACCCTGTTTTGCAGGTGAGAAAACTGAGGCCTAGAGAGGGAAACATCCCCTGTTAAGTGTCGTAAGGCAGAGTGTGAGTACAGGTCTGTCTGATCCGCCGAACCCATACTCTTGACCACTATACTCTCTCACTGTTTGCTAAGTGCCTACTAGATGCCAAAACAGACCATTAGACCATCCTATAAATACAGCAGCCAAGGCCATGCCTAGTCCTTCCGACGCCCCAGGAAAATATTCTCCCTTTCCCTAGCCCCTGGAGGTAGCTTTGACCTTGCCTGCTCTTAAGCTAGACTGAAAGACCCTGGGTACACGCTTCCCGCTCCGTATTTCCCAGGGCAAATGAGGAGTTAGCAATAAAGTGGATTTATTCACCTGTGCATTTCGAGCATCTGGCTTAGTACCCAGCATTATTTTGCATAGTACATAGCACCTAGCAGGTATTCAAAAAATATCAGAGGATAGATGGAACCCTGTCTCCTGGGTGCGCGCGAGGCCAGACAAGAGGAGCCCTCAGGGAGAAGAGCCAGGGCTGCGGGTAATGGGACTTAGCCTGACAGCCGGGTAGGACGGCTAATTTACAGCACATCCATGTGGCATTACATTTCTTGTGAAATGCAACTCAAAATCCACTTCCTCCAGAAGGGATGCCAAAGTGGTTCCCAGAACAGGACAAGTTGTACCTTCACGGGAGATGGGGATAAGCTGGAGCGTGGAAATGCCATCATTAATCCACAAACAGTGCGGGGGGAGGGTGCTGGCCTCCACCAGGCGCGGCAGGGAAAATAAACAGCACTTGAGTTGCGTGCCTCCCCTGTGTCCCCAGGACTGTGAAGGACTAAGAAGGCAGCAGAAACAATTCCAGTTCATTTACAAGCCTCAGGCTATTTTTAGCTCATTGATCCCTGGGGGGCCTTACCGGGCTCACTGTTGGAGGCAAAAGCGGGGGACAGCTTTAGCATTCTTCCCCTGGAGCAGGTACCCCCTGCACCATTGCACCTACGGGCCTCTGGAGGCCTAACTTCTTTTCACAGGGCTAGAAGGAGAGACTCTGTCTGGGAAGGCAGGGGATTAAAACAAGAAAGGGAAGCTGAGATGTGGCTGGAGGCAGTGAAGCCTCTGCCAAGGGCCAAACTAGGTCAAAAAGAGCGGTATTTTGAATGCAGATCAGGAAATGTGAATAGTTGCCTTAGCAGGGCCAGGTGCAAGCAGCCCTGTGGGTGCCTTCCCAGCCCTGCAGGACTCAGTAGGAGACCTCCCATCCTGTAGTTCAGGAGAACCCAGCTGCTGACCCTCTAGAAGGCTGCTGCTCTCCTTCCTTTCCCTGTGCCTGAGGTCATTTTATTTCCTATTATCTCCCCTTCCTAAGAGCAGTAAGGAAAAAAAGGACAATCAGCGGAATTTAAGGCAGTTTTCTTATAATCTCTGATTTCAAATCTAAATGGTGGAAGAGATGAAAACCATTGCCCAGAAAAGAAATCATCTGTGGATTTTGCAATTACTGAGGGGTCCTATTATCCCTCCCCTGTGTGTTTCTGATTGGCACAGATCATCAAAAACTGGCTTCCTCCCCACCCCCACCTCTGCAGTTCTGGAAGTAAGGGAAAACCGTTGGCTGGCTTTCCCCCTCTCCTAAACATAGGCCGCTGACTTTGAGACACGTTACAAAACTGCCTTTGTTCCAGTGATTTCTAAACAAGTGAGTCATGATAGCAACTCAATATGTGTTGAGTTGATTTGTTACCAAGAAGTTGTGGGTAAATTGAATTTTTATATTTTTGTAGGTTGAATCATGTCCTAAATGTCCTGGAAAGCTCAACGGTTATGGGACTCCTCGAGGTGAACCCTCCAGAAAAACCTTTTAAATGAATCACGCAGTAGCATTGGATGGCCATGGCCTCCTTCTTAAAGTAGGGGTGATTCCTTGAATCCCCACACTCCCCTGACTTCCTCCTCACGTTTCTGGCTGTGGCTTCGCAGTGTCCTCTGCGGCCCCTCCTGCCTCTGCCAGACGTCCAAGTCCTAGAGAGAGCCAGGGTCCCGCCTCTGTTCATCATGTCATTATTCTCTTCTGAAGTAATCTGCCCTAAACCTATGACTGGATTGTTCCAGGGCCCACCCAGGGTCCCCTTCCTCAAAGCCCTTTTGGCTCCAATGTGTCCTGCACGCAGCTGTTAGGTTAAAGCGTAGCTCAGACCATGCACCTGCTTAAAGGACCATCTGAGCATGTCACTGCTCAGGCTAGCTCCTTCCCAGGCAGGTCCTCTCCAGGGCCGCCTTGCTGGGCAGAGTGCTCAGACTACTCAGGTGGGAGAGGTTAGGAACCCTGAAAGTCAGATGTGTGATGCTGGGTGGTTTCCATACTCACCGCCCGATACCTTGCTGGCTCTGAGAACCAAGGAGCAAGGTGGCCTGGGATGTCCTTGCTGGGTGGCAGCTTTGTGAATAGCTCCCTTTGGTCGGGGGAGGGGGGGGAGGGGGCTCAGAGCCCCCGCAGTGAGTGATGGGTATGGATAGAACAGCCTCAGGGCACTTAATGAAGGGAGCTTCCCCAGGAGGTTCACAAATGCCTTGACACCTTTCAGCTGCTGGGTTTCCATAAGAAGCAAAGCAGTGGTAGTAAGTCCGGGACTGCAAAGAGCCTCTTCCCTCCCCCCCAGCATGCACACACACACACACACACACACACAACGCCTTTGAGAAGCTTGATGACACTCTGGGAAAACATTAGGCAGCATTTATCTCAATTACACATTTTTCCTGCATTAGCCTAGAAAACTTTCACTGGAAAAAGCCAGTCTGCTTAGTTGTAGGCCCCTTATCAAATCAGGCTGCAGCAGTGACCATTCGTCTCCTGCTGCCGGGTCCATATCAGTGGTTGCAGACCAGGAGGAATCTGGGATAATAAATATCATTAACTGGAAAAGAGCCTGTTGTAAAGTTGGATGAGTCCATATTTGTAGAAGAATGTGAAAAATACTTATATACCATGCATTTTTGAAGTTCATTTATTTATTTTGAGAGAGAGAGACAGTGCAAGTAGGGGAGGGGCAGAGAGCGAGGGAGAGAGAGAGAGGATCCCAAGCATGCTCTCCATTGTCAGCGCAGAGCCAGATCCGGGCTCTCTATCTGACGAACCGTGAAATCATGACCTGAGCTAAAACCAAGAGTCTGACGCTTAAGCGACTGAGCCACCTGGGCACCCCACTCTGCATATTTTTTTTAAAGTGGAACTTGGTGCAATAAATGTGTAAGGTGGCGATACTGATTGACTCGTGTATGTGGGTGCCCGCACAAGTTTTACAGTATTTTAAAATATTCTCCACGGACAATGTGTATTATTTTTGGAAATAGATTCAAAACATTTATACTTTTAGAAATTAAAAGTAACGAAAGACACCAAAAGACAAACTGTTGCACTATACAGTTTTCTTTCATGTATGTTTATCGTTTTTATAAATTTAAACTATCATCTATAATTTCATCACTTTGACATAAACACTAACATTTTTAATGTTCTTACATTATTGTTCCTACCCCTTTATCAACATACATTCATTCTATATTCAAAAAGCTTATCAGACATATAAGGGATATCTGTATCTTTGCTACATTTTTTGTTTACAGCCTGTATCAGTAGCTTTAAAGGTTTGTCTTTGTAAGCTAAGGATAATGGGTGGTATAAATCATTTTAGGGTCTTGTGCCACCAAAAATAGACACGTGTTACAAGAATTTATATTTCTGGTAAAGTGTGGACTACCTGGCCTTATTCAAACCATAAACAGTTTCTGTAGTGATTATTTAACAGATATTTGAATAACTACGAGCCTGGCGAAGACTCTTGCCAAAGTCTGAAATAGGTAGTCAGCGGTATATGGAGGGACATCCACATCCATCCGGTTCTTGTGTTCCTATTTTAATAGCACATAAGTGAACTTCCCAAAATCTAGGAAGCTGGGAACAAAGGAAGACCTCCAAATACCGTTTTTGAAGTCAGGTTTATGATGATACAATGTAGAGTAAAATTCATCTTTTGGGGGGAAAGTTCCTCGTGAATTTTAACACATGCATCCAGCATGTAACTACCTTCACGGTTCAGCCTACAAACCAGTTCTGTCACCCCCAACATGCTTTTGTGCCTTTTTGTAATCTGCCTCTCCCTCCATTCTCAGCCCTTGTCCACCACCACTGATCAGTTTTCTATTGTTTCACCTTTTCCTTAATGTCCTATATCACTTAGTATGTAGCCGTTTGAGTCTGGATGCTTTCACTTACAGAATCCATTTGAGATCCAGCCACTTGGTTGCATGTATCAGCCCTTTGGTGTTGCTGATCAGTACTGCCTTGAGTGCATGAACCAGTGTGTGTATCGAATCACTGGTTGAAGAACACTTGGCAGAAGATTGTTTCCGGTTTGGGGCAATTATGAATAAAGCTACTATAAACGTTCCAGTACAGGTTATTGTGTGAACATAGGCTTTCTGTCTCCCTCTTTTTTTACACTCAGGATTGGGATTGCTGGAGCATATGGTTGGTATACATTCAGCTTTATTTAAAAACCTCAAATGGGGGCGCCTGGGTGGCTCAGTCGGTTGAGCGTCCGACTTCAGCTCAGGTCCTGATCTCATGGTTTGTGAGTTCGAGCCCTGCGTCGGGCTCTGTGCTGATAGCTCAGAGCCTGGTGCATGCTTCGGATTCTATGTCTCACTCTCTCTCTGCCCCTCCCCCACTCACTCTCTGTCTCTCAAAAACGAATAAACGTTAAAAAAAAAATTTTTTTTAAATAAGTAAATAAAAGACCCAAATGTTTTCCAAAGTGGCTGTACCATTTTGCAATCTAACCCGGGATGTAGAAGAATTTGTTGGTGGTGGTTTTTTGTTTTGTTTTGTTTTGTTTTTATTCATTCTAACAGACCATTCTATATATACCAGGCTTGTGGCATGTCATTTGTATTTCCCTCATACCTAATGATGCTGGGCATGTTTTCGTGTCCTTATCTCCTATCCACATTCTTCTTTGCTGAACAGTCTGCTAAATCTTCTGACAGTTAAAAAATTGGGTTGTTTGCTTTCTAATTATTGTTTGGAAAGTTCTTTATATATCCTAGAGTCAAGGACTTTATCAGAAATGTGCTTTGCAGATATTTTTCTCCCATCCTGTGGCTTGCCTTTTTCTCTCAATCTTTGAAGAGCAGATATTTTAATTTTGATAAGGTCCAATTTAATCATCATTTTCTCTTATGCTACTTTTGCTGTCATACTTAAGAAATCTTCATGTAACCTAAGGCCACAAAAGTTTTTTTTTTCTGGTAGCTATAGTTTTAGGCTTTATATTTAGGTCTATCATCTATTTGGAGGGTTTCCCCCCCATATATGATGCCAGGCATGGATCAAGTTTCTCACATTTGGCTGTCTGATTGCCAATACCACTTCTGAGTGGCCTATACCTAATAGGCTACTGGACAGTTAAGGACACACATAATTACAATTTGTTTACCTCTGTGTCCCCAGTAAGTCCCTTAATTATTCAGTCATTCAAGTGTTTGCCAAATACCTGTAATCCAAGATACTCACCATGAATAACCACTGCCCTTAAGGTGTTTATTATCTAATGTAGGAGAAACACATGTCAATAAAGAACTATGATTCGATGCATAAAGAAACAGCTATGTATCATCTGTCCAAACATAGAATCCAAGTCATGTCACCATTCTAGGGCCTACTAGAATATCAGGAAGAAGCTATATGACAGGCTAAGTTTGGACATGACCGAATACCTGACCCATCTCTCTGGACAACTGGCCTATGGGGGACATGGCAGAAATGCCAAGTCGGAATGCTACAATGCTTCCTTGTAAACGACAGGCCCCTGAAATCCAAATGGGCAGATCGAAGTGCTGGAGAGCTAGTGAGAAACCTGATCTTAGTGACAGCTCATTCTGCAACTTTAATCAAGCCACTTCAGCTTTCTGGGCCTCAGTTTCCACATCCTTAGAATGAGCTACTTGGACCAGGTTCTCTGTGTGTTCCTTTTAGGAAAAAAAAAAATGCAAGAATTTGCAAATTTGGTTTTGCAGCACTGAAACGTTGAAGGTTATTGTCACGTCAGGTAAGTTGGCTGGTGCTAGGCTAAAAGATTAATTACCTGCCTGAGTGGCTCGGTCGGCTAGGCGTCTGACTTGATTTCAGCTTAGGTCATGATCTCACAGTTCCTGAGATCAAGCCCTGTATCAGGCTTTATGCTGACAGTGCAGAGTCTGCTTGGGATTCTCCCTCTCCCCCACTCTCTGCTCCTCCTGCATGCATGCTCTCTCTCAACATAAATAAATAAACTTTATACATAAATAAATAGATAAATACTGAACCCAGAGGCAAATACAATATAGGGTAGTAAAGGAATACATGGATATTTCTCAAAAAATTAAGACAGACTTCTACACCGTATTTTTTTAGAGGCGTAAAGAGCAATAGTGAGAAAATGAATTAGTAGACATTATTGAGATTTTCAATAACCTTGTAATAAGATTCTGTGAAAAGTTTATTATGAAAAGGATTTTTCCCATATCAGTGATAACTCAGGTTCCCCTGATTATGTCCAAGGACATGCCTAAGACATAGGACGTAAAAGATATGTAAAAAGGACACTTCTCTGGATGATGAATTAGAAAGAACAGGTATCCAAGTCAGGGATTAGCCTTAGTTAACATTTTTATGTGTCACGTGGAAAAGAATGAAAATGATATTAAACATCTCTGATTTGTGAGGGCTGATCCAAATGGAACAAATCGGGTAAACTTACAAAGCTGGATGTTTTAGGTAAGTAAAATTATATTTATAAAGTGATGGGCAACCAAAGGACAAGTTAACACCAAGGACAGTGACTTTTGTAGTCCCACAAATTAGTGATGTTTAGACTCTAAGAGTTTGTACAGTCAAAAAGGATGTGACAGGCCGGTAACATCCCTTAACCCTGATGGGGTGTGGATTAGCTCTGAAAGGAGTGTGGTTAAGAAACATTATCCTGCCATTACAAAACCATGGGGGTCTCCAGGCTAGAAAACTGCAAATCCTAGCTGCTAGATATTAAAGAAGATATAAATGAGCTGAAGGATTATGTAGAGGATGGAAATGCTGCCACAGGAGGCCTAATTGAAAAAAACAAAACAAAAAAACCAGGGATGCCTGGGTGGCTCAGTTGGTTGAGTGTCCGACTTTGGCTCAGGTCATGGCCTCGTGGTCGGTGAGTTCGAGCCCCGTGTCGGGCTCTGTGCTCTCAGTTCAGAGCCTGGATCCTGCTTTGGATTCTGTGTCTCCCTCTCTCTCTCCCCCTCCCCCGCTCACACTCTGTCTCTATCTCTCAAAAAATGAATAAAAGTTAAAAAAAGAAAAAAGGAGACTCAATCTAGACATAAAAAGGTGTCACACAGTATATGATAGAGACGTATTAACATTCTGGGGCACCTGGGTGGCTCACTTGGTTAAGCGTCCGTGTCTTGATTTCAACTCAGGTCATGATTTCACTGTTGGTGAGTTCACGCCCTGCCTCGAGCTCAGGACTGACAGCATGGAGCCTGCTTGGGATTCTCTCTCTCTCTTCCTCTCAGTCCCTCTCCCTTAAACACACACTCTCTCTCTCTCTCTTTCTCTGTCTCTCCGAAGAAGAAGAAGAAGAAGAAGAAGAAGCATTAACATTCTAAAGAGAATGCACTGGTACTTTTTGCAAAATGCCAGAATGTAGAGGAAGACCAAGGAAGCTTCAAAGTACATACACAATAGATCCTAATGCTATGACTCTCATTACCCCAAGAAGAGATTAAGAATGAAAATTTCAACAATTTGAGGTATTAGCCAATAAGTTTTGGGCTCAATCATCCACTGATTTAAAGGACTCAAAAACTTTTGAGATGAAATCCTGGAAGGTGCTGTTTGTCATCTTGGTCTCAGGAAGCCAAGAGCCAAACAAATTTTCTTTCACATTCTACCAGATCATAAAAAGTACTGACTTTTATGTGGAGTTCTGAGGAAGCTCATACTATCAAAGCAGCTACAGTCTGTCAAGTCTAAAATTTACATTTGGAGGAAACAACTTCTTGCAGATTTACTTTTCCCATGCCAATCTCCTAACAGTGAGCAGTCAGCTCCCAAGATGATACCCTACCCTCGCAGTGGTGGTTTTGGCTGTCTATCCAGAGAAAGGAAATCTTAAATGTCCTGCTCATTAGCTGGACACTCCTGTGTTAATCATTCCCTTGACCCCACTGAAATATTTATATAGTTATAATGAGCACCCAAGTGAATTATTGTGGTCTCACTCAGGTTCTGAAAGAATATCATACTTCGGGCAACTAACAAAAAAGTAAAATCTGGGGTTTCATCTTTTTTAAAAAAAAAGATGTTTATTTTTGAGGAAGAGCACGCACGCACATGTGCATGAGGGAAGGGCAGAGAGAGGGTGAGAGAATCCCATGTATGCTCCTCACTGTTGGCGCAAAGCCCAAGGCAGGGCTCAGTCCTTCAAACCGTGAGATCACGATCTGAGACAAAATCAAGAGTCAGACGCTTAGCTGACTGAGCCACCCAGGTGCCCTGAAATTTCACTTTTTAAAAACCCTGTGAGAGAATGATGAAGCTACGTAAAGAGAAGACGCCAGATGCAGACACTCTGGTGGTGTAACCACTTGAAACAACGAAGGCACCCACGGCGTATTTAAGCTATTGCAAGGTCGTTGTGATTAGTGTGATTAGATTCACTGAATGAGTTAAGTCTTCAAAAGGATCCTTCTCTGGAATCCCTTTAAGAAAGGGTCCCAGAAGGGCTGGCGGGATGGGTGGGTGGGCCGCGCTTGGTATGTCGTGGGAGTGGTTGCCAAGGAGGGGGCAGAACACAGTCAGTGGCGGCCATGTCTCTGTGGCTCCACTCAGCTGGTTTTCTGTAAAGTGACACCTGGACACACAGCTGTCCTGAGAGCTGTCTCCTTCTCCAAAAATGAAGTTTCCGAAAGCAAAGTACGTTTCTCCAGTGCCTCTCCGTCCTTGACATGTGCTCAGGGCATGTATGTAGTCTTCCTGCACTATCCGTTCCACGTCTACTTCTAACCCTCAGTTGGTTACTTGTGTTCCCAGGAAAGAGAAAGACAGGGGAAGCAGATCCAATCTGAGCTCAACTAAAGGACACACGGGAGGATCGACGTGACTTTGGGGCCAACTGCAGAGAGCGAGAAAGGCTGCCGTGATCCTCTTTGAAGGGGAAATTTCCGTCAGATTCCTTCTAATTTGCTCACGACCCGCATGAAACAGCAAACCAACTGATTAAATTACCTTTGTTCTCCCTCAAGGGATATCTACTAAGAATTCCAGGCTTTATTCTTTGGTACGGCTGATATTCAGCCAACATACACAAGCAAAGTCCCAGTTGTTGGAAGTGTTGAAAATATTTCTGCACTCCTTAGGCATAGAACTACTGCCTGAACTGTCTTGGGTGCTACCAGCTACCCCATTCGTCCTGGCTCCTCCACTGGGACCCAGACTTCTGCCCCCTGCAGCATCTAAAGGGTGACCACTTGGCTCCAAAGGGCTTTGCTCTAGCACTACAACACCCATTCCCTACCGGGTGTTACCGATTTCACTTGTTCTGTCTGTCCTCAGATGATGGTCATTAGTGACACCGATTACCCAACCAGGAAGTTATTAAAAAGTAACCTAGTGCAGGATGACAAGGGAGATGGGTAGATACAGAAGAAGAGGCTACTACCCCCAGGGTTGCCTGGGGAGGAGGAGCGAGGGCCTCTTTGGTCCTGAGGGCTCTTAGGCAGACTGTCCGAAGGAGGATTCTCCTTGGTCCAGAATGCTACAGCAGTACCCATTTGCTGCCTCTAGGAGATGCTGGGAAGAAGAACAAATCATTGTTGAGAAGCAATAGGAGCCCCAGAGAAGGGAAGTCCTATGTAAATATGCAAGAGGATTAAAAATAGAAAGAGAAAATTAATCCAAACCACAAGTGTATCTTCAGACTGCCAAGGTCCTGAACGCCTGTTTCTTACGCACCTCGATGTGAATGGTGTGCTTAGCAAAGCAAGAGGGAATTTAGCTCAACTGAGGGACATATAAGGGAGGTTAAGGGAACAGTGCCAGATGGGGTAGTAAAAAAATGCAGAAAGAACATAGAATTCCTTTAAAGAGTAAATGCTACCAAAGGCCCCAATTCAGCACACACATGAGTGCTCTCAGAGCTCCCTGCACTTAAAAAATGTCCCTTTGGAGTCGGGTATGAAATTTGGCCACGTAAAAAGATTTCACTCCGTATATGTTTATCGTGGTTACAAATTGGGTCTCAGAACTGAAAAACGCAGGAGTGAACCCCGCCCTCCTCCCCAAACTTTCAAGCAAATGGCTTATTTTTTGTGATCTTTTCTTCCATCTCCACTTATACCACTGTTTTCTCTCCTGTGATCCCTCGAAGCCCTCTGAGGGACAAGTGCTCTTTGCTTAAATGGTAATCCCTTTCACAGAGGAATTAGGAAGTTCACATCCCATTCAAGGTCCAGGGGAGCGAACCTCTGCCAGCAGGCTTTGGGTCACCGTCATGGGGGGTGGAAGAGGGCCTTTTGTGTGTTCAGCTCGCTGTACTTCATTTTCCCTGAGCTTGGCAGGAAAGGTCGCTGAGCCAGTGGGCACTTCACATTTCGGGGACGTACTTGTGGCTGTTCATGCAGCCAGGAAGTCTGTGTTTCTCATAGCCAAGCGTGAGGGATTTGTCTTAATCAAGTTGGGGTGTTATAACAAAAATAACATAGGCAGGTGGCTTCCGTGACAAACATTTACTTCTCACAGTTCTGGAGGCTGGCAGTCTGAGATCAGGCTGCAGCTTGATTGGGTTCTTTTGAGAATCATCTTACTGGTTTAGGTGTCTTTCGGCTGAGTCCTCACATGGATTTTGGAGGAGAGAGAGAGTGTGTGTGTGTGTGTGTGCGCATAAGGGTGAGCAAGCTCTGGTTTCTTATCAGGGCACTAATCTCATCATGATACATTACCTCATCTGAACATATTATTTCCCCAAAGCCACACCTCCAAATGCCATCACTTTGAGGATTAGGCCTTCAACGTATGAAGTTTGGGGGCACACAAACGTTCAATCCAGAGCAGGACTTGGAATGTGAGCCGAGCAATGCCTTGGTTTCCCAGGCAGTGGCACCACGAGCTGGGTCATCACGGGACATGAGTAGAGGGGGAGCACCGGGGCAGGAAAGGCAGCACAGCAGCAGGGTTTGAAAGGGAGGGGGACCATCGAGGAGCATTTATCACTGACAAAACAATTGCTGGCCCATGACGATAGTAAAAAGCAGAGCAGCTTTAAATTGGCTTCATTATCGATTCTGCGTTCTCTGCAGACCTGGGCCTTTGTTTACTGCACGGGTCGGGCCACGCCCGTAGCTGGCCACCGCCAGCACTCGCTCCAGCTCACGCCAGCACCAGAGGGTACAGTTCTAGGTCAAGTTTCTGAACACCGATCACAATCATCCCGAGAGCTAAAGTCTGAGAAGTTTTCGCAGAAGAAATTGACGAGGGCTAAGCTAGGAACAGAGGCAGAGGTGGGGCCGGGAACTTGGTAGACTCTCAGGGCATCACTTCTGGCAGGAGGAGAAAGAAACAGGCTCTTGTACCACCTTCCCCATCAGTCTGTGGTGACTACAGCATCACGCGAGGCCCTGCCTGTGTCCTCTCGTTGCCAGGGCGATTTAAAAATAGCTTCTGCTGCCAAAGAAGGGGGTGGGGCAGGGAAAGAATGAAGATAAGTGGCCTTTTGCAGGAAAACTGCAGGCCGGGAATCCTGACTATACTTACTTGATCTGGACTGAGAGGGTCTCTTGAGCCTGGAGGACAAACTTTCTGCACATGGTTTCCTGTGAGCTCTTTCTGGGAAGGACCCAGCTGCATCTGGAGAAGGCCCTGTTTACTCCTTGGGCCAGCGGCCAGGAGGACCCTGGGAGTCTGCAGAAGAAACCCTCCAGGTTCAAGTTGAGACAACCGTTCTGCCTACACAAGGAGGGAAGCTTTGGCAGACCAGGCTTTGTGGCTGCAGTAGTTCCATCAGGAAGGGGCCCTTGTGCAGGGGGAGGAACATGGGACTCTGCTGAGCTCGAGGCCAGTGACCTCCTCACCACCTCTTCACGCCAGGAATATTCCTATTTTTGTGTCAACAGAAGCGGGCCGGTGCCCCGCGTGTGGTAATACCAGCCTGACCCCCAGGCGGATGCCACGCTAACTTTACGAACCTTTTCCCGTTCTGTGTGAGGGTTTGAGGCCGAGTGTCCCAATAAACTGGCCGGCTGATTTTGAAAATTACTCGGTGGGTGTCCCAGAAAGCTGCTGTGGCTTAGAGCTTTCTCCGGTTCTCCCTTCTCCATGTAAGAGGCTGTATGTCATCATTACCAGGCTTTGGGATTAAATCAAAAGCAGTTATTTTTTCAGGAAAAGATTCAAGACCCTTGCATTGAACTACGTGAGAAACTTCTTTGTTACGCAGTTTTTGTCCCCTCTGAAATGCCATCAAAATGAGTTATGGTACTCCATCTCATGGAATATTGTAAAGCTATAAAAAATCATACAAGAATAATTAAAAACATGTAAAAGTGTTCACAATAAAGTAACACACAGGTTACCAAAGAGCATGTAAATCTCAATTTTTTTAATTATGAGATATATGTATACAAGTATTATATCTTCATGTATTACGCATATAATATAACCATATGTACATATATGATTATATACGTATATAAAAATACAAATATGATATCAGATTTTTTCTGGGTAGTTCAATTATATTAATTTTTTTGTTCTTTATGCTTTTCTTATTTTATATTTTCTACAAGGAGCATTAAAAAAATCCTAATGTGGGAGCCCGGGTGACTCAATCATTAAGCATCTGACTTCAACTCAGGTCACGATCTCATGGTTTGTGAGCATGAGCCCCGCTTCAGGTGAGCCAGGCTGCTTTCTCTCTCTCTCTCCCTCCCTCCCTCTCTCTTTCTCTCTCTCTCTCTCTCTCCCTCTGCCCCTCCTGGGATTCTCTCTCTTTCTGTGTCCCTTGCTCACTTGTGCTCTCTCTCTCTCTCTCTCTCAAAAATAAATCCTGATGTGATTTTTAATGTTTTTTTTAATTTTTTTATTTTTGGGACAGAGAGAGACAGAGCATGAACGGGGGAGGGGCAGAGAGAGAGGGAGACACAGAATCGGAAACAGGCTCCAGGCTCCGAGCCATCAGCCCAGAGCCTGACGCGGGGCTCGAACTCACGGACGGTGAGATCGTGACCTGGCTGAAGTCGGACGCCTAACCGACTGCGCCACCCAGGCGCCCCCTGATGTGATTTTTAAAAGTTCCCTGTTACCAAGGTGAAAAAGTAGTGTGCTCTTCCCTTAGATACAGCCATAAGAAGACAGAATAGTGGCCTGGTGGCAGAAGTGGCCTTCCCTTGCCTTAGGAAACTCCCAGAGAATGTAGAGCAAAGGCAACACCTTGGAGGCAGAGGGATGAACTCGATGAACTTCCTACCTCCTAAATTCAAATCACTACTGAATGGCGACTTGCCAAAAACTTTCCAGACGGAGCTATTCACAACCTTTTTTATGATCTGGCCCTGTCATTGATCAAAATGTACTTCCTCACATTTAAACTAAATCCCTCCATACTGGCCTGCAAAACATCCCTAGTGGGCTCAGGGTTGAAGAAGGGCCCCACAGCCAGGCATCCCCCTACCAGCAGCCCAGACACAGACACTGAATCCCAGGGCACGGGGGCATGGGACTGCTGAGGCCTCACCAGGTGGACGGTCATTGGAATGCCTTCGTTGTCTGATGTGTCTTCTGACTGTACATGGTGACTCTGATCAGGCTGACAAAATCTCACCTTGGGCTGGGCCTTAGTGCCTACTCGCCATGCTTAGGCTTCAGCTCCTTTTCCTATAAAATGAAGAATAGACTTGATGAACTCTAAGCCTCCTTCTGGCTCTTGGCTTGCAGGTAAACAATTGCTTCTCGAGTGTTTGGATGTGCCCAGACCCCATTCGTCCTTTGCAATCTTTGCCCTCGTATCAACTACAAATCTAGGACCCAAGCACAAAATCGAGGCCCAAGGACTGTATCCAACCTGCAGAGATGGTTTGTTTGGCTCACAGTGTTATAAAGGCAAATAATTTAAAAAGAAAAAAAAAACACCCACTTACTAATATTTAAAAATAGGCACATTTGGAATAAAAACCTGTATTTCTGGATTATCTTAGAAAATCATAAAATCTGGCAGCACTGGGTCCTCCTGGCAATAACCTGCTGGATCTGAGTGGTGGCTGTCCCTTCTGAAAAGGACACGATCTTTCCAGGTGCTCACAGTCCCCATAATTTCCTACCATCTCTTCTTGGACTTGGGCTGAATGGCAGTTGCCATCATAATCTTTCTTTTTAAATTTTTTTTTAACGTTTTTATTTATTTTTGAGACAGAGAGAGACAGAGCATGAATGGGGGAGGGGCAGAGAGAGAGGGAGACACAGAATCGGAAGCAGGCTCCAGGCTCTGAGCCATCAGCCCAGAGCCCGACGCGGGGCTCAAGCTCACAGACTGCGAGATCGTGACCAGAGCCGAAGTCGGACGCTCAACCGACTGAGCCACCCAGGCGCCCCCATCATAATCTTTCTTACATCAAGTCTTCTTCACTTATTCATGCTACCTTGTCTGACCCTTGTAAGCATCTGAGTTTCCAATTTCCGATATAATAAAAGCCACCTGGGGACAAGGATCACCTTCATACCCTAAACAAAGCTTAGCTCACTAAAAACTTATGGAGTCTTCAATAAATGTCTGTTGAATGCAGTTGTTATATTGTTTCTAGCTACCTAAAATGAAAGGTTTTGCAGACAAAGTCAACAAACCCCTAGATTTGGAGTTTTACTGTGGTCCTGCCTGAACCTCTCTCCGTTCCTGTGAAGGCAAAAGGACTTGTTCCTAAGAGTAAGCCTCTGGCTACCACTGGCCCTCCTTCCATGCAGCCTTATTCCCAGCCCTGAGAGTTCCTCAGCCTATGGCAAAGGAGGTTTAGCTTAGCCCAACTTCCCACTTAGGAGAGAACTTGTCAGTAATCTCCATGGAGACAGAAATGGGATTCTAGGCTCCCCCCAACAAACACTCCGTTGAAAACACAAGAGCATATGTTTCCTGACAAGCCCACAGCTAATATCATACCCAGTGATGAAAGGTTGAAAGCTTTTCCTCTAAGAACAGGAACAAGAAAAAGGTGCCCACTCTTGCCACTCCTATTCAACATAGTACAGGCAGTACTAGCTAGCTAGAACAATCAGGCAAGAAAAAGAAATAAAAGTTATCAGAATTGGAAGGGAAGAAGTAAAATGGTCTCTGTTTTCAGATGACATGATTTTATACACAGAAAACCCTGAAACCTCAACCCAAACACCATTAGATCTAATCAACGGCTTCAGTAAAGTTGCAGGATACAAAATTAACACGCAAAAACCAGTAGTGTTTCTATATCCTAACAATGAATTTTCTGAAAAAGAAATAATCAACAGCATCAAAAACAATAAAAATACTTAGGAATAAATTTAACCAAGGAGTTGAAAGAGCTCTACTCTGAAAACTACAAGACAGTGAAGAAAGAAATCAAAGACACAAATAAATGGAAAGGTATCCTGGGTCTATGGATTGGAAGAATTAATATTGTTAAAATACCAACACTACCAAAAGCCATCTATAGATTCAATGCAATCCCTATCAAAATTCCAATGGCATTTTTTTACAGAAGTAGGAAAAAACACTCCTAAAATGTATATGGAACCATAGAAGACTCTAAATATCCAAAGAAATTCTAAAAAAGAAGAATGAAGCGGGAGGCATCACACTCCTGATTTCAAGCAATACTATAAAGCTATAGTATTCGAAACAGTGTGGTATTGGCATAAAAAACAGACACATAGACCAACAGAACATAATTGAGAGCGCAGAAATAAACCAAAGCATATATGGACAACTAATATTTGACAAAGGAGCCAAGAACACCAGGTGGAGAAAGGATAGGCTCTTGCATAAATGGTGCTGGGATAATTGGATATACACATAGAAAAGAATGAAAATAAACACCTATCTTACACCATTAACAAAATTAAGTAGAAATGGATTAAAAACTTAAATGTAAGACCTGAAGCCATGAAACTCCTAAAAGAAAAGGTAGGAATAAAGTCCTAGACATGGGTCGTGGTAATGACTTTTTGGATATGACACCTAAAGCACAAGCAACAGAATCAAAAAGAAACAAGTGGGACCCCATCAAACGAAAAACTCTGTATAGCAAAAGAAATGACCAGCAAAGAGAAAACACAGCCTATGGAATGGGAAAAACTGCTTGCAAACCATATATCTGATAAGGCGGTAATATCCAAAATATATAAAGAATTCATATAACTCAGTAGCAAAACAAAAACAAACCCAAATAATTCAATTTAAAAATGGGTAAAGGAACCTGAACAGACATTTTTCCAAAGAAGATCTACAGAAGGCCAACAGGTATGTGAAAAAGATGCTCAACATCACTAGTCATTAGGGAAATGCAAATTAAACCACAATGAGACATCACCTCACACCTGTTAGACCATCATCAAAAAGACAAGATAACAAATGCTAGCATAGACTGTAAATCAGTACAGCCACAAGGGAAAACAATTAAAGGCTCAAAAAATTAAAAATAGATTTACTATATGAGTCAGCAATCCATTTTGGGAAATATGTCCAATGGAATTGAAACACTAACTTGAGAGCTTCTTTGGAGGTTCTAGCAGGGGAGCGCAGCTACTCGTATACCCTTGACCAAGAACGATCTTCTTCTATCGCGGAAGGTCGTTCTCTTCCATCTAGCCCGCAGCTTGGCAAGGGACGCACATGGAGCGGTGAGGAAGGGGACACCCGCCTAGCCAGCCAGATCAGCCGAGTCAACCCTAGCGATCATTGGGGTGACAGATGTCGCAGCCAGATCGCCCTCACATCCTTGAAACAATAACTTGAAAAGATATCTGTCCTCCCCACCACATGGTCATTAGCAGCATTATTTATGATAGCCAAGATATGGAGACAACCTAAGTGCCCTTCAATAGATAAATGGATAAAGTAGTGATATATATATATATATATATATATATGAGATATATATATATGAGATATATATATATGAGATATGTATATATATATATGAGATAATATTGTTCAGTCTTCAAAAACGGGGATGCCTATCATTTGTGACAACATGAATGGACCTTGAGGGCATTATGCTAAGTGAAATAAGCCAGATAGAAAGACAAATACTGTCTGACCTCACTTACATGTGGAATCAAAACCAAACAAACAAACAATTCATAGAAAAAGAGATCAGACATGTGATACAAGGGACAGAGGGTGGGGAGAGGGAAAGTAGGAGAAAAATGGTCAACAGGTACAAACTTGTAAGATATAGACTTATATATTATATATCTTATATATATACACTTACAAGTATATATACTAATATACTTGGGTCTTATACTAATCGGTACTTTATATAAGTCCTAGGGATGGAATGTACAACATGATAACTACAGCTAGCACTGTACAATGTACAGGAAAATTTAGAGGATAAATCCTAAGAGTTCTCATCACAAGGAGAAAATTTTTTTCTCTCTTTTTTTTTGGACCTATTTGAGATGATAGATGTTAGTTGAACCTATTGTGATAATCATTTCACAATCATTTCACATATATTGTAATCATGTAAATCATGACCACATCATAATCATGACCACAATATATGTAAATAAGACCACTTTAACCTTACACAGTAGTGTATGTCAGAAACATACATTTCTCAATAAAAACTGGGGGAAAAGAGAATTAAGAAAAATATGCCAACCATTCAAATACAGAATCTTCATCCTATTTACACTATAGGTTTAGATAAGCTACCAATAAATACAGAGATGGAAGCTTCTAGAGATATGTGTGGTGTGGACTGAGAATACCTACCCATCTACTCTTTACTTTCATTAGTGCCTATTTATCCTTGATAATAAACTCTGCTCCTTTAAACTTCTCTTCCTCTGATGATTCTATCTTTAGTCAAAGGGGAAAACATGCTATAGAGTAAGACAGATGGTTCAAAAGGTACGTCAAGAACAGTTCATCAACTTAAAGTAAATAATTTAAGGAAAATAATATTCCATGCAATAATACACATTTTTAATTTAGAAACAGGGTAGCCATAAAACTTATCATCCAAAGCAGGACATTCTGGAGAGTGAGGGGGTGTACTAACGGGATAGGGTCCTGGGACTACAGGCATAAATAAACTGGAACTGTCCCAGGAAAGTTGGGATTTATGGTCATCCCATTTAGAAATCAGATGTCTTAATTATAACAGCCGAGGGCAATAGTTTTCCTTTATGTCAAGGCTGGATGCTTCGCAGCAAAAATATTTTGAACTGCTTACAGCAAAACTTGCTGTAGAGGGGAAAAAGAGGTTACAGGCTATTAAGGAGAAATTTCTAAGTGACTACAGGCACTTCCCAACTTGTACTGTCATACATTTATCTGTTCATTTGAGGCTGTGTAAAAATCATCTATATCTTAGGTCATATCTCCATTCTTTTCATTTTGAGATTTATGTTCCTAAGTGATGTAAAAAAGGTTTAAGTAGTCAGAATACCTGTAATGCTGGGACATGGCAGGCTCTTAGGAAGGCAGCAGCAGCAGGTTGGGGAAAAGGACATAGCTCTCATGGAAGCCGGTAGAAGTAGTAATCACTATCATAGGAGCACCTATTATGAGCTAGACTCCCTTCTAGACACAGGAATCTGACCCACAAGATAGATACACCATAAACGACCATAAGGCCAGCCCTGTAAGGGAAGTTAATTGTTATGCTGTAATAAATAGGCCCAAAGTCTCAGTGACATTACACAATTAAGGTTTAGTTCTTGCGCATGTCACAGTCCACTGTGAAGCAAAAGGCTTTCCAGAGCAATTGTCCTCCAGGTGGTGACTCAGAGATCCAGGCGGCTTCCATAATGTGGCTCTATTAGCTGGGAAGCCTTCACTTCTAGTCACGTGACCAGGGAGAGCCAGAACAAGGAGGATCCCACTGGAGCTTTAGGGCCAGGCCTGAAATTGGTGTTCATCGCATCCACCCCATTTGATCAGCCAGATTAGTCACATGGTCCCACCTACCTGCAAAGGAGACTGGGAAATGTAGTCTTCTTTGATGCCAGGAAGAGATTAGTGAGCATCTTCTTAAAAACAGAATCTTGTTAAGAACAGAATGCACCTGTGTATTGTAAAATGGTTCCTTTCCCTTCCTCCTGCCAGAAGCATGTGGGAATTTTTCCTCCGATATTCACTGTGAGGACCTGGTCAATCTCCTGGAGGTACAACTCACAAAACTGTGGGGACCCCCCTGCATGACTAAGGTTCCTCTGGAGTTTTTGACCCTCAGAATGGTCCTCATTGAGCCTCCAGCAATTTTTCAATCTCAGCTCTAGTTTTCCTACTTCCACAAGGGTCTCCATAAAGGTTTCTGTTTGTGGGCTCCTGCCCTGGTAAGTTGTGATTCTTTGTACGTTTGCCCTGTGACGTCACTTCTCTTTTGCCTATATGAAGAGTTGTTGATTTTTCAGTTCATTCAGCTTTTTACTCGGTAAGACAGAGTGGTGACCTCCGAGCTTCTTACATGCTGCACCAGGAACTGGAACTCTTCACTTTCTTGAGAATACTTTTCGATGCATAAAAGTTTTTAATTTTGATGAAGTTCAATTTGTCTCTTTTTCTTTTGTGGCCCATGCTTTTGTGTCGTATCTAAGACTCTATTGCCAATTCCAAGGGCATGAAGATTTTCCTCTGTTTATTTCTAAGAGTTTTGGAGTTTTATGTTCATTAATCCATTTTGGGTTAATTTTTGTACATAGTATGAAGTAGGGGGTCCGAGTCCATTCTTTTGCATGTGGGCACTTGCATATATGGTTGTCCTAGCACCCAATGCAGATCTTTTAATATCATTTTGCTTTCTTAAAAGTCTACGAATATATTACCTATCAAAAATTAAATAGCTTTTAAAATGAGAAAGATATAATCCACGCAGAAAGAGGAGCAAATTGACAATGCGGTTAAGATCATGAACTCTGAAGCAGGACTGCTTGGGTTTGAATCCTGGCTTCTCCACAAACTAGCTGATTGATCCTGGACAAGGTGCTTAATCTTTCGGTGCCTCAGTTTCCTCATACATAAAATTAGGATAATAATAGAATTATTATAAATTATTATGAGAATTAGGTAAATGAGTACATATAAAGTACAGTGCCTGGCTATAAGTCTTATGTAAGTACTTTTTTAAATAGTCAAATCAATAAGCTTTGAAACTCTACATATCCCAACCAATTTCCATTCTTTAGGTACTAAGCTTTCCAGACCAACAGGCACTGAGGGTGGTGAACCAGAAGAAAAATCACTGAAAGTGGTTAATAGCATATTGTGAGAGGAAAAACCCCAACCCTACATCCCAGTTCCCTGGCCATTGGCCCTGGGGAAAACGGCTTCTACCCTGGTCCCCTGGGTTAGTGGGCCCCATATATCACAAGCATAAAGAAATATGTGAGAGCCTCTGTTACCAGCACCGCCAGTGTAACCCACAACCTTAACATCTGTTCCAAGGACCAACACAGGGAAGCTTGTCTTTACTTCTCTTGCCTATGTTCTTGAAACAAAAAGCAACTTTGTTCAAACTTTGGAAAGCTATGTAGGTGGGTTGCTGCTATCACTATGATGGACACTGATTTGAAATGTGCAAAACATTTACATGGTACAAGCGTTCATATAAGAGGAAAAGACACATTGTGACAATTTTCCTCTGGAGCACCTTGCATAAGGAAGTATCTATTTCTTTCTGCTTTTTGTGTTCCAATTCATAGTTTCAAAGTTTCCCACAAGTTAGCAGTCTCTTCAAAACAATCGCACAAGATGCCTGAGGAACATTTTACAGTATTATCATATCACTGTGTGTGCATATGTCTCTTACATAATATGTATGAAGATTGATAATTATTCTTTACATTGGCAACAAAATGGACATTGAACATTAGAATTGCAAGTAGTTTTATTTGTATAAAAATTTAACACTACTTAATTAAAAATTTTAAATTCAATAAGTTATAGTTCAACTTTATTTAAAAATTTTATTAAATAATGAAAATGTATTTTATTAAAACCCTGATATTCTGTTTATTATTATTTGTATGTTGTCTTTTAATTTAAATAATTTTGAATGTTTTAGAAAATATAACATTAAAAACTTATGGAGAGTAATTTTAGCTTTTTATCCTTTACATTTATTTTATAATTTTATTAAACATACTCCATTTTGAATAATTTCAGTATGGTTACATTTTATTTATTTATTTTTAAATGTTTATTTATTTTTGAGAGAGAGCACATGTGAGCAGGGGAGGACAGAGAGAGAAAGAGAGAGAGAATCCCAAGCAGGTTCCATGCTGTAAGCAAAGAGCCCGAAGTGGGGCTCAAACTCACGAACCATGAGATCATGACCTGAGCCAAAATCAAGAGTTGGACACTTAACTGACTGGGCCACCCAGGAGCTCCTGTATGATTATATTTTATGTTTTAATCATTTAGATCAGTGTAGTCTAATAGAACTTTATGCAATGATGGAATGTTCTATATCCATGCTGTTTAACCACTAGTCCCATGTGGCTACTGAGTACCTGAAATGTGACTGGTACAACCAAGGAACTTAATTTTTAATTTTATATAATTTTAATCAATTTAAATTTAAATAGCCACATTTAGCTGGTGGCTCTCTTCCTGGAAAATGCAGTTTTAAACCCTACTATCCCTAGAATAGAAATTACATGAAAGTGTTCAGTATAACTACGTAATTAGTGAGTTTGCTAGAATAAAGGCAAAAAATAAATGTTATTTTAAAAATAATAATTTACAGTTTATAAATATCTATTCCTTATCCAAACACCACAGGCCCATGAACAGAACTCCCAGAATATGCAATAATAATTATGTCCAGTCATCTTTGATGTTTTGCCAACATAGAAACCTTCAGCTTTACTCATTTTTTTTTTAAGTAGGTGCCCAACGCAGAGCTTGAACTCACAACCCTGAGATCAAGAGTCAGATGTTTAACTGACTGAGCCACCCAGGAACCCCCATGTATTTTCTGTCTAATCATTATGAAGATATATTTGTCAAGAAGGGAGTGTGGAAAGTATGTTAACTGTTTGTGATTTATAACTTTTAAGTGTCGGCTTATGAAAACGGAAGCCACCATTGGAACACTTGCCCCTAGCTCTCACAAATGTCAGGGCTGGGCCTGTCCGCCCTAAGTCATCCACCTGCAAAGGGAGGAGTCAGCACCCCTTCACTGGTCACTGCTGTCAAGCCCCTGGAGTACCACCCCACTTGGCCTCTGCTGGTAACAGGTTCCTACCCACCCACCCCAACCCCCACTCCCCAGCCCGCCTAGCTCCAGCTGCCCGGAAGTTCACAGTCAACTGAGAGATGCATTTCAGATCCTGTAGGGGCCCTTCCCAATCCCATCTACCCAGTATTTGCTGTGCTGTGCTGTCCGGGAGAAGTCTGACCCACAAAATAGCTACCAGCCACTATGCCTTTCTCTAGCAACCTGCTCATTCTCTCCACTCCTCACCTGAGTAATGTGTGCACCCATTCTAGAGGGTGAAAAGTTCTCATGGACTCCCAGCATCATTTTTATTATAATCTCACATAGAAATGTACAAGTAAAAGGGCATAAACTCCTTATGCCTATAGTACTTATTCAACTAGAAAGCTCAAATAGGCTTTCGCAAAACTGCACAGTCAATAAAGATAAACCCCGCAACATTAATTTAATGGGATAATGTGTTATGGAAGCTAGGTTGCCAATGCTGAGTTTAACAGTCAAAAGTTATTATCTTGCTGTCAGTTGTTTGCTTATTATGTTTCTGTACTTTAAATTTAATAATACAGGGAATGCCCCATGCAAAATCATATTAAGAACAAACTTTACTTCTTAGTTTAGGAGAATTGGGACTCAACATTTTTTTTTTAATTGGGACTCACATTTAACCAAAGCCTTGCCCTTGAGCACCAGTTTTAATGAGGTGCTCCTTGCTAACTCCATTAGCTGTCTGGTTATATCTAGGTAAAGGGGGCTGCATTATAGCATTATTGATATCCGAAGTGGGCAGCTAATTCCATTAGATTTCTGGACTTGGAAATGAAAATTTCTTTCTTTGACTACCTTCAAATACGCTTGCTCATAAATTAAGATTCGCACAGTAAATCCCCTCTGCCGTGAATATGGCGTTGATTGCCATGGCCCAAGTTCTCTCTTTAGTTCAGGCTCCCGGGCTTCTGTGCACTTTGCAGTCACAGCTACCTGTGTACCCTACTTCAAAAGGAGATCCCAACGTAACTGGACACAATATCAGTGTGGGCCCCAACGTCCATGGCTCTGTTTCAACTGTGGTCCTCTATGGGTTTGCATACATAGTTTATCATAAAAATGAATGCACAAAATTTCTGAAGCTTCAGGGGTATCTCAGGAAACCCCCCAAATGCCCTTAGCTGAGTGGTTCTCAAAATACGGTCTGCAGATCCCTCGAGGTCCCTGAGACGTGTTACTGGGGTCCTCAGGTTGAAACCATATTTATAATAGTTTCTAATATGGGAAATATTAATAGATATAACCCACATAAACAAAGACTCTGGCCGGGCAAACAAGCATCAAGGTCAACATTTGCTGGCAGTGTTAGACCTTTAAAATCAGTTCAATCCTACTATGCAGTCGCTCTGTCTTGATCTTAATGCCCAGCTCCGCGTATTTCTCCTGGGATCTAGTGTGCACTATCCCTGGCCTGACCTGAATTCGGAATTAATTTTTCTCTTCCATGGTGGAATTTACAAAGCATTGAGGTTGAATCTGAACTTACATTATGGTCACAAGGTACGCCTCCTGCTGGGGAGGACTGTTACATCCAGTGGAAACGGGAGTAATGGTGGCAAATTATCTGAAGTAATCCCACTTATGTTGGGAATAGTCTAATTCTTCAGTCACCCAAGACTTCCCAGATATCCCCCTGTTTTTCACAATTCCTGTTTTTGAGAATGAGGGCCACAACACTGACACAGACACTTGTTGTGTCTAGGAATCCAGCTTCTCAAGTTCTGAATCTAATCAGTTTCTTTTTTTTTTTTTTTTCTTTTAATGTTCACTTATTTTTGAGGGAGAGAGAGAGCGGGGGAGGGGGAGAGAGGGAGGGAGACAGAGGATCCGAAGTAGGCTCTGCACTGAGAGCAGTGTCCCGGATACAGGGCTCGAACTCACGAGCGGCGAGATCATGACCTGAGCCGACTGAGCCACCCAGGCGCCCCTGAATCGAATCAGCTTCTGATCTCATTTTACAGCAAGAAGACAAATCACAAGGAAACAGTTCTTCCTGAGTGGGGTCAGCTTCTTTATCTGCCTAGAGCAGTACAGTCCGGAGCCAGAGTCAATTCCTTTCCCAAATGAGGTTACTCTGAGCCATTAGAAACCACCTACCTGTCCTTGCCTACAAACTTCTCCCCAGCCCGTGAAATGACATCTGTCATTGCCTCGGAGCCTCACCTTTAGTGGGCACCTCACCTGCACCCTGAGACCAAAATGTGAGAGCGTAATCAACCGCTTCACTGCTGTAAATCACAGACCTGCCAGCCTTCCTCCATAAGATGTGGGTATTCTTACTTTCCTCTGCCCGGTGGCATTTTAATCAGGTCCATGGCACTGAGGGCATCTTGCAACTCCACTCTCAATACTAATTTCTGTAACCGTCAGGTTTTTATGCGATTGCAAAGATTCCCGTTGGTATGGGGACTGGTGAAGCAACAAGGGAAGCCATCTCCCTGGCAGCCTGGGCATCTGGATCCCGGTGCTGCTCAGAATGAGAATGGGGAAGCAGAACAAAAGCCCAGTGTTGTTTGGGTTACAACCTTAGCTGGAGAGATCTGCCCTGGCATTTATACTTCCTAAAATAGAAAATTTGACTGAGTCAGATGGCCACCATCCAGATGAAGTGCCTCTACTGAAAAGTGATTCATGCCAACCCGCCCCACAGCATTTAGCCTTCCTTATATTCAGTTGACCCATGCACCCATCATGTGCGGTGAGGTCATCTGGATTGTGCCACTCGATTCACTTGGCAAGAACCACAGCAACTGATGCGGACGGCAGCCTATGCAAGTCTTTTTTTTTTTTTTGCCAAAGTCAGCCAGGCATGCATCAAGGTGTCATGGATTCATGAGTGAACCCCCTCAACTAGTTCAGTATAATATTTTCAGAGAACATTTTTTTATTTTTATTAAAAAAAATTTTTTTAAGTGTATTTATTTGTCTTGAGAGAGAGAGAGAGCTTGAGTGGGGGAGAACCAGAAAAGAATCCCAAGCAAGCTCCATACTGTCAGCACAGAGCCCAACACAAGGCTGGAACCTACGAACTCTGGGATCATGACGTGAGCCGAAGTCAGTCACTTAACTGACTGAGCCACCCAGGAGCCCTGGGAACATTTTTTAAAAATGTTTATTTATTTTGAGAAAGGGAAAAAGAAAGAAGGCGAAGGACTATGCCTACACGTGCTGGGTTGGGGCACAGAGACAGCAGAAGAGAGAGAGAATCCCAAGCAGGCTCCACACTCAGTGCGGAGCACGGAGCTCAACGCAGGGCTCTATCTCATGACCCTGAGACTGTGACCTGAGCAGAAATCAAAAATAAGATGCTTAACTGACTGAGGCACCCAGATGCCCTTCAATGAACATTTTAATAAACCCTTACAGCTAAAGTCGTGGTAGAGCTAACTTTTCAAAATCATGACTCCGACTTTGAGGCAGTTTGTGGTTCAGTGAATTGATTTTCAGTATCTCTGTTACTGAGCAATTTATTGAAAGGAAATGCAGACATTAGATCCAAGTTTCATGCCAGTTTTTGGAAGTGACTTGTAAAAAAAGCATCCCCAGTGCCATTTTAACTTTTAAAGGTGCCAAACAAAATGGCTACTAATTAAGTTTCTGTAAATGTGAACTAGTATTTCCCAAACTGTGCCCTATAGAAACTATAATAGATACACAGCAAAAATGAGTAAATAAATAAAAACTTTTAAATCCATGGTCAAAAAATTTTGGAAAGAATTTGTATACCACAAGACCTCCTCTTGGACATATATTGTCCAAGAAGAATATTTGAAGCCCTGAGAAGTTTCACTTAAAGAAATTTATTTTAGGGGCGCTGAGGTGGCTCAAGCGGTCAGCTTTGGCTCAGGTCATGATCTTGCGGTTCGTGAGTTTGAGCCCCACATCAGGCTCTGTGCTGACAGCTCGGAGCCTGGAGCCTGCCTCGGATTCTGTGTCTCCCCCCTCTATGCCCCTACCCCACTCACACTTTGTCTCTCTCTCCCTCTCTCATTAATAAATAATAAAAACATTTAAAAAATGTTTTAAATAAATTTATTTTAGTTAGCTAAGATTTTCCAGATTTACCTGAACACGTAAATGTTTTTGATTTTGCCTCATGCTTCCTTAGATCCTCATTCTAGGATGTATTGATCTATGTAAATTCTAGGTCAAATGTATAATTTTGAAAAATGTGTAGGACTGAAATGGAACAGGACATTGTATAGACCGTGCCTCCAATCGGGTCCTTAGGAACCAAATTCCAGGACAAGGACTTGAGGGTGGAAAGTTTACCAGGTGGGATCCTCAGGATCAATACCTGTGGGGTGTTAAGACACAGACACAGGTAGAGAGGGAAGCTGAACTGTTTTGTCATCGCCACCAACGCCTCATGCTATCATAGGGGGACTCTCTGAAGCTGGGTGGCCCTTTAAAGTTGTCTCACCTTGAGGGAGGATGGCTGGTGTTTGTGCCCCTCATGACCAGGCTGCCTCCATGGCAGGGCATGATCCTGGGTTGGACAGCTCTCTTCAGCTGAGGGCAGTTCTTGGAGAAGGATGCTGCTGGAGTCTCCAGTTGTTAGGCCATCACCAATTGGGAGATCAAGTACATCAATCCTAAAGAGGTATCTGGGGGAGGACCACAGCATTTATGACAGCCCACTGTGCACCACTTGGTTTGGGTTTGGGTGATGTCTGGGAACAGTTCCTCCAGGATTCTCATTGGTCATTTGACTTGAGGAAACATACAACAGAAAGGAAATAGGAACAACAGCCCCACTGATGCAGCTCATGTAGAGGTTGCAACTGACATTCGTCTCCTTTGATGACTGTTTCAGGTTCCCCTCGCTCACAACCAGCAGCTCTGTAGGTCCAGGTGGTTTGACTGATTTGGTGATTAAACCCTATGAGGGGTCTGAGACTTACAGTCATGATTGCTGCACTTCCATTTATTACCAAAATTGGATGCTGAATATTTTCTTCCTGCCCCCATGGAGTAACAGCAGCCCCTTATAATCTTCCTTATGATTGAGCCAATTTCCTGCCAGGATGGTGACTCCTTTCCTTCTCTGCTGCTCTCTCTGCACCAGGGGTCAAAACTTGGCCCTGACAGTCATAGGTAAAAGTTTACTGGAAAATTCACTGAGTCCCTTGGTGGAATCGTTTTCTCTCTGAAAACTGAATCTCTAAACCCATAAAGCTCAGAGTTATGGGAATGGGAAACACGAAGTCCACAAGGGGGTCGCTAGGAATGATGGTGAGCAGGGCAATGCCTAAATCTGTCTCTTAGTTTCTGGACCCACATATTCTACCTACTGAGGAGACAGTACCATGTTATGGCAGTTGGTTCACGTCTTTCAAACTTTGGGTTTCAGGACCCCCCCTTACACTCTTAGAAATAATAGAGAACCCCCAGAGAGGTTTTGTTTATGTGGGTGATCACTATCAATATTGTATTAGAAATTAAAACTGAGAGAAGCACCTTGGTGTCTTAAGTCAGTTGAGTGTCCAACTCTTGATTTCGTCTCAGGTCCTGATCTTACGGATGGTGAGTTTGAGCCCCACATCGGGCTCTGTGCTGACAGTGCGGAGCCTTCTTGAGATTTCCCTCTTCCTCTCTCTGCCCTCTCCATACTCTCTCTTTCTCTCTCTCTCTCAAAAAAAAAAAAATTAAAAAAGAAATTAGAACTGAGAAAATTTCGAAATACTTTTCATTTGAAGATACTGATGAGGAACACATTACATGTTACAAGAAATAACACCTTAGTGTAATTACTATGAAATTACTTTTGACCTCTTGGAATCCTGAGGCCCAGCCTAATGTGTCAAAATGTTCCAGACTATAAAGGAGGATGATAAAGAACAAAATTTAGTAACTGAATTTTACTTTCCCTGATTTATAATACTTGAATCTTAAAAGAAGCTAAGGAATTTGTTAAAATTTAAGTAAAGTTTGGTCTACTTTAATGGGTTTGCCTTCTTGATTTACTAATTAATTCCTTTACCAACAATATGAAGGATTATTCTTAACTTTCTGTGTAATCTGCCTATGTGGCAAAAATCTTTATGTTAATCTTTTATATCTCTGTTTAGGAAAAGAATCTCAGTTGTGAAAGAACTTACATATTCTTTACAATCATGTTAACACCTATTTTTTTTTAATTTATGGCTATTTTGATTAAATACATAACTAAATATTATCAGGTACCCACGATCCCATCTTAATCAAACATCCAAATCTCCTCTAACAGCTTTTTGATTTTTTCCTCTCCAATCAAATCCAAATAAAGAAATACAGGAGGGAAAAAAATATTGTTTCAAGATATCTTTTATACCAAAATCTATTTTGAGATTTCCCGGAGGATCCTTGGAAAAAGCACAAAGATTTGTTCTTTCACCTTATAAAAAGAAAGATGCTAGAAATAATTAGTTTTTTTCTGGATATATTACTATTGTAGTTTCATGGGAAAAGTTGTCAAATCAGAAGAGGTAGTTGACTTTCAATTTGGATAAGTAAAATATTATTAACACAAGCATCTCAGACATCATAGAATTCAGCGTCCTCACTTTTCATATCTCTTAACTTCAGAGGAAACATTGCCTAGACTCTGGTTTTCTTTTCTTTTTTTAAAGTTTATTTATTTATTTTGAGACACAGAGAGTGTGAGTGTGGGGGAGGAACAGAGAGAGAGAGGGAGAGAGAGAATCCCAAGCAGGCTGCACACTGTCAATGCAGAGCCCAAGGCAGGGCTCTATCCCACAAACTGTGAGATCATGACCTGAGCCAAAATCCAGAATTGGATGCTTAACCAACTGAGCCACCCAGGCACACCTGTTTGGTTTTCTTATATCTGTTGGAATCCTGGCAGTGTTAGACGACAGCTATAGAATGTTGGCCAACATTTCCATCATTTAACATTTAAAATGTTAGCATTGTCACGGTCTTTTTTTATTTGAAGCTAGTATCTTTTATTCTACCAATTTTCAACTGGGGACGCACATGAGACTTACCTACAGAGTTTTATAAAAATATGGATGTCTAGACCCATGCCAAATTCACTGAACCTCTTTATATTCTTGGTATATTCTTGTATATGCTTGGCATAATCTTAGTATACAACGTATATTATGTCTCAAGAGTATTTTATTATGTCTCCAGGTTTTTCCTCTATAAAATTATATTTTATCCATTTATATAATCAGATACTCTCTGACTTCTCTGAAACTAGGTTTTATCATTATTCTTAGAAACAAGTTGTCTAAAACTTACTTTGGAATGGTTTTATCTTGTTTTGCATGCCAAAAAAGCAATCAAGTTTACTTGTCAGTTTATTATTATCATTAATATTATTCCTGCATCTTCAACAAAGAAAGACAATCTCAGAGCCCCATGGAAAAGGACTATATGAGGTACTACAAAGTATTAGCACTTCAAAGAACAGGCTCTTATGTACAGGCTTCTAATGCATCCCCTGGACAATTTTCAGGTCATACCAGTGGGTTGGGTCCGGATTTCCAGAACTCTTTCCATTAAAAAGCATGTGAGACTGCTAACTCAAGACCCAATAGAAGAGGAATTCATTACATAGGACTGAATGAACTGATGGAAAAAATGTGATTATGGTTACTTGTTTAGAATATTGTTGATGTTTTAATGTTTGATTTTCCAAATATAAAAGCAAATACTTGTTTCCTTCTAAATTTTCTGTAACTCATAGTGATGAAATGCTTTTAAATACAAAAATATTTTAAAATTACATCTGATTCTCATTGATCCAGCCCTGAAATCAGAAACTCTTAACTAAGTCCTCATATTTTTCATGGCAATATAATTATTTGCATAGATTTAGTAAAAATCTGTCCTTTTTGTTTTTTTTTTTTTTTACATTTATTTATTTATTTATTTTTATTTTTTTTTTTTCAACGTTTATTTATTTTTGGGACAGAGAGAGACAGAGCATGAACGGGGGAGGGGCAGAGAGAGAGGAGACACAGAATCGGAAACAGGCTCCAGGCTCTGAGCCATCCGCCCAGAGCCCGACGCGGGGCTCGAACTCACGGACCGCGAGATCGTGACCTGAGCTGAAGTCGGACGCCCAACCGACTGCGCCACCCAGGCGCCCCTACATTTATTTATTTTTGAGAGAAAGAGAGAGACAGTGCAAGCAGGGGAGGGGCAGAGAGAGAGGGAGACAGAGAATCCAAAGCAGGCTCCAGGCTCTGAGCTGTCAGCACAGAGCCCGACATGGGGCTCGAACCCACGAACCGTGAGATCATGACCTGAGCTGAAGTCGGACACTTAACCGACTGAGCCACCCAGGCACCTCTGTCCTTTTTGGTTTTTAACCAGAATATAATTGGTCCCAGTTATGCAACCAATGTCATATTTGAGAATGATGCTTATTTAATGGAACTTAGGAGGCCAATATTTATATTTATATAGCCTTCCCCAGAAAACTGGCCTGGTACCTGGCTCACAGGATCCCAAGCTTGCAGGAGTGAAGGCTTGACTGAGGCCAAAGGTGGCTCATTCAGGTATGTTGACAGCTCTTCCCTGGCTGTTAGCCAGAGATCATAATTCATGGGCCTCTCCCTCCATAAGCAGCCTGAGTAACCTCATGACATGGTGGCTGATTCACCTAGATCCAGTCCTCAAAGAGAGAGAGGAATGAGAGGCAGCAAGGAGTAAGTTCCATTGCTTTTTATGACCTAGTTTCAAAGTCACACTGTTATTTCTGCCTTATTCTATTTGTTACAAGCAAGTCACTAAGTCCAGCTCACACTCAAAGGGAGGGGAATGAAGCTGTGCCTCTTGAAGGAAAGAATATCAAAGAACTTGTGGGGGTGCCTGGGTGGCTCAGTCAGTTGAGCATCCGACTTCGGCTCAGGTCGTGATCTCACGGCTCACGAGTTCAAGCCCCACATCGGGCTCTGTGCTGACATCTCGGAGCCTGGAGCCTGCTTCAGATTCTGTGTCTCCCTCTTTCTCTCTGCCCCTCCCCCACTCACACTCTGTCTCTCTCTCTCAAAAATAAACACAGAAGAAAGAAAGAAAGAAAGAAAGAAAGAAAGAAAGAAAGAAAGAAAGAAAGAAAGAAAGAACGAACGAACGAACTTGTGGACATGTGTGTAAGCCCACCCCAAGGGCAAACCAAAGTTTGGTGACTTCCAAAGCCCTGGCTTGTCCAATCATTCTGGGCCTACCCTCACCTTTGGGTAACTGTATGATGTAATGATGAAACAGTCTTCTAATGAATAGCAATAAAACAAAGCAGGCTATAATTGTGTGGTATGATCGAGGTCCAGAGAGTTCCAGGGAAGGCTGGTAAGTCCAACTGGAGTGATCTGGGAGACTTCATGAAGGAAGTGATATTGGACATGAATGTATTTATTTTTAGTTTATTTATTTATTTTGAGAGAGAGAGAGAGAAAAGTGAGGGGAGTGGGACAGAGGGAGAGAGAGAGAGAGAGAGAGAACCTGAGCTGAAGAGTGCAGAGAGAGAGAGGGAGAGAGAGAGAATCCCAAGCAGGCTCCGTGCTGTCGGCACAAAGTCCAACTTGCGGCTCGATCCCACGACCCTGAGATCATGATCTGAGCTGAAATTAAGAGTCAGACACTCAACCAATTGAGCCACCCAGGTGCTCCTGGACACGAGTCTTGAAGAATGAGAGGATTTCAATGGTCTCAGAGTAGAAGCCAGAGGGAGGAACTGATCAGGGAAGGGAGCAAGGCAGATGCTGGTAGGGAGGCAGGAGACAGGTCCTATAGAGTCCTGGGGAGCTGAGAACAATACAGCTTCACTAAAAACAACTAAAATAAAAGAATGGATGGTTTAACTTTAAAGAAGAGAATGGTGTGGGATTATGCATCAAGGTCATGGAGGAGGAAAGGCCGGTTGGGGCTAGATAACAGGAAGCCTGTATGTCAGGGTCAGGACATTAGAAATCCAGGAAAGGCTTCTGATGAGAGAAATCTTTCCAGCACGTGCCTGTGTACCAACATGCTTTAGAAAGATCAGCCTGATGAAGACCCAGCCCGGGAAGACCGGGTCAGAGTGAGAGAGGCTAGAAGTGGGAGGGCCAAATGAGAGCTGCTGAGATGGCCATGTGCCCTCCTCACCCCCAGTGCAGCTCAGAGGTGCTCCACCCCGGCTGTACATCAGACTTACCTTTTTTTTTTTTTTTTTTAATTTTTTTTTTTTTAATTTTTTTTTTTTAACGTTTTTATTTATTTTGGGGACAGAGAGAGACAGAGCATGAACGGGGTAGGGGCACAGAGAGAGGGAGACACAGAATCGGAAACAGGCTCCAGGCTCCGAGCCATCAGCCCAGAGCCTGACGCAGGGCTCGAACTCCCGGACCGCGAGATCGTGACCTGGCTGAAGTCAGACGCTCAACCGACTGCGCCACCCAGGCGCCCCCAGAGTTACCTTTTTAAGACTCACTGGTGCCCAGCCCTCCTCTCCTGCGGTTCTGATTTAATTAATTTTGGGCTAGTGCCCCCTCGTACCTCATTATCTGAACTCCTCTTCTACCTCCGTGGGTCCTTGTCCCTCAGTTCTTTGTGTTTTTATTGGTTTTAGGCTCCCCCTGGAAGTACCTCTATTTTGCTGACTATTCTCTTCCCCAATGTATTTCAAGTTCTCACACAGCCTATCTTCTCCCAAGACCCCACCAACTTCCATTTCCCCAGAGAAGCTGTTATCAAACCTACATTAGAAGGAAAACAATACGATTGGGTGACATTACACCAAGATGTAAATGACTGATGACCCCATTACCCACCTAAGAATATTTGATTTTTAAATGTTTTTCTAATATTTTTTTAAAAAATAATTTTATATGCACATAAAAGTTACAAGAAAAAAATAAAAGATTTCCTATATAGTTTTTTGAAATACATTTGTTTTATTCTTTCTCTCTCTGTCTCCACACACACACACACACACACATTTGTTTTTCTCAACTATTCAGGAGTAAGTTGTAAGCCTTCCCCCAAATTCTTCAGTGTATACCTCCTAACAACAAGGACATTCTCCTACAGCCATAACATACACACCAAAATTAATACATTGACATCGATACAATCCACCCTCTAACCTACAGACCCAACTCAGCTTTTACTAATTATCCCAATAATAATTTTTATCGAAAGACACCACCACCACCACCACCAACAGCATCTCTTTCCTTTACACCTTTTCTCTCTGGTCCAGATGTGACACTTGATTCCACATTACATTCAACTGTTATGCCTCCTTAATCTGCTTTAATCTGGAGCATTTCCCCAGTCTTCACTTGCATTGTACAACCTCGACATTTTTGAAGAGCACAGGCCAATTCTTTTGCAGAAAGTCCCCCCACTTGGGTGTGTCTGATGTTTTCTCACCATCAGATTCGGGTTACGTACTAGTTTGGGGTTACAGGAACCCCACTGAAGTGATGCTGTGCTCTCAGTGCATCCCACCAGCTGTCATGCTGTGTCCACTTGTCCCATTAATGGTGCTGTTAACGTTTACCACTGGTTAAGACAATTTCTATGTAAAGTGAAAAAGTGTTTTGTTAGAAACCGGTCAGCATTTTGTGGGAATATACTATGAGGCCATATATATATCCTGGTCCTGAACTTCCATCTATTTCTTTTAGAAACCATTGATGACCCTTGCCTGAATCCATGATTACTATGATGGTTGCCAAGTGAGGATTTTCAGATTTTATCATTTCTTCATACCTATTAGTTGGTCTTCTGGTAGAAGGGAGAGCTCTTCCTTCTCCCCTGTTTGTTTGTTTGTTTATGTATATAAACATGGACTCAAATTCCTACTCTATGCAATAGGTTGTAATATATTGATACCATTATTTATTTTGATTCCCAAATTAACTCAGATTTGACCAATGAGAAACCCTGTCAAGTTGGCTGGATTATTTGATTTTTAAAAGAGGTGGATGTTCCATTCAAATATGTCTCCAAATAGTACACATAAGACGTTAAGAGCAAATGAAGTGAAGAGTTTAGGCGGTATGCCAGAGTGTGATGGTGAGCAGAGTATTCTTTACTGGAACAGCGCTCCCCCAACTGTTCAGCTTCTCACGACTTCTTCCTTCTCTGTCCTAAAATGGAATTAAATGCTGGAACTTGGAGGGACTTTAGAGACCATCAGGTCTGTGGTTCCCAAACACTGGCTTGTGCCAAGGGCTGTGTGACTGTGACCACTGGAGACTTGGTTTAACAGAGCAGGTGCTTCCCCCCAGGAGATTGTGATTCAAAGGGCAGACCCAGATGGGTGGGCACTTTGTGCGTTCATAACCTCGCCACGTGACTCCTGTACTCAGCCAACACCCTTTCCCCTTTACACATACACCCACCTTTTACAGGTGAGGAACCAACCACACAGAGAGGGACATCCATGTGCTTTAGGTCACACTCTTAGTGCCAGACTAGGAGGGAAATCAAGGCATCTTGGGGGGTCAATTGGCCTGCATTGTGCTGCCACCTTCCAGTCCTTTGAAAGCTCCCGCATTTTTGTCCCCGTACAACCCTCACAACAGTAAGAATGAGGAATTTGCTATCAGGATGGGCAGAGTGTAAATTAGATGCTTGTAAACAGGGAGCTGTTTCTGTTTATTGACTTAATAATTACCTGCAATGTAGTTTGTTTCCTTTAAGCTGATCTCCAGAGTTTGTTGTAAATCGAGAATGATAATCCCCAATCCATATAGTTGTTATGAGCATTAATTGTAAGGACACTGTATGGGAAGACCTGGCACTTTTGCTAGGGAACACATTAACTAATTCCCCTGCCCCCCCCCCCTACACACTCCACTAATGTCATTTAAGGAAACCCTATCCATTATTACTTCTCTCTCCTTTACCTACTGACCCCTCCTGAGGATATCAGCAACATGCCCTTTCCCCAAACAGAGATAGAAAACTGTATGGTAAACGGGTATGACTGCACTATACACACATGTCCTCCCTGGGACTGTTCTGAGCTATGGGCCACAAGAACTTGAGTCTTCAACAAAACCAACCTTTAAACACACCTTTAAACCTGAGAGCCCAGGATTTCCACCTAATGACCACTCAGCCACCCACCTTATCAATCTAGAAACTGCCCAGTATTTTCAAGGCATGTGACACTACAGTGAAGGAGGGGCACATGTTATAAGCATATATATGGATCCGTCATCAAGGTGCTCAAGATCGCAAGCACTCCACAATATACTTGCTCATTAGGTAGGTCATTTCTTAAGCTCCAGCTCCCTCCTATATCTTGCATCTGCTCTCTTCCTTCAGGAAATCTGTCTGACAGAAGGGTACTGGTACCAGGAGGGTCCCAGGAGGGTCCCAGGGGCCAGGGCAACAGGATTCCATTTCCCCGCCTTCCACTGTCACCCAGCTGGCCAGAGCCTTGGCCTCCAGAAGAGGAGGGGCCCTTCTGATGTTATGAGAGTGAGTGAAGCTAGGGAGTAGTTTAGGCTGGGACCACCAAGCTGTAGAGACAGTGACTGGAGAGGCTGTATTGTTCTGGACTAGAAAGAGCTGCTGAGGGGTGCCTGGGTAGCTCAGTCGGTTAAGTGTCTGACTCTTGATTTTGGCTCAGGTCATGATCTCATGGTTCATGGGTTCGAGCCCTGCAACAGGCTCTGTGCTGACAGTGCAGAGCCTGCTTGGGATTCTTTCTTCTCTCTAGCTCTCTGCCCCTCCCCCCTCTCAAAAATAAATTAAAAAAAAGACATTTCTATTCTAAAGTTCTAAAAGATAAAATAAATTAAAAAGAAAGCTGCTGAAGCTACCCACTGGGGAAGAAACAGGTGGTAACTCCGTGTTTCTGAGTAACCGTAGCAAAGAAACTTAGCATCACTGCTAATTAAAAAACTCTGGGGGCGCCTGGGTGGCTCAGTCAGTTGGGCATCCTACCTCAGCTCAGGTCATGATCTCATGGCTGGTGGGTTCAAGCCCTGCATCAGGCTCTGTGCCAACAGCTCAGAGCCCGAGCCTGCTTCAGATTCTGTGTGTCTCTCTCTCTGTCAAAAATAAATACAAACTTAAAAAAAACAAACTTTGGCTTAAGAATGCATAAATCAATCACAGTGACTCAGCACTTAAGGGGCTGTGGTTTTAAAATATGACCACAAGTTCTTTGAATCTCCTCCCTTGAAAGCAGCCTAATTCCTCTCTTGAGTGTGGCCTATACACTTTTAATCAATAGAACATAGCAGAAATGATAGAATATGACTTCCAAGGGAAGGTCATAAAAGACATTGCACTTCTGTTTTGCCCTGTCTTTTGCATCATGGCTCTACGGGAAGCCAGCTGCCATATCATGAGCAGCCCTGTGGAGGAGCCCACATTGTGAGGAACTGAGGCCTCCTCCCCACAGCTGTGTGAGTGCGCCATCTTGGAAAAAGATCCTCCAGTCCCAGTCAAGACAACATGGCTGCGGCCCTAGCCATCATTTACACTGTGGCCCCTCGAAAGACCTTGAGCCGGAACAGCCTAGCTAAATCGCCTCTGAATTCTTAACCTGCAAACATTTCAAGACAGTAAAACTTTGTTGTTTAAGTCACCAAGTTGGGTGGTATTTTGTTCCATAACCATAGATAACTAATACAGGGCTCTCAGTCTTTTCCATAGCAACCATGACGAAAGGTGATCCAGGCTCAGCTGAGCACACCCGCTGACAGCACTTGCTTCTTCCAGGGCAGCCCAGTGCATGACTTGACTACTCTGGGCTTATTAAGTGCTGCTGCCTTCAACGAGCTGGTTTTGGCTTCACTATAGCTTCCAACCCTGTCAAGGCGTGCCCTGTGAAGCCAAAGCGAATCCTCTCCTCTTCCGTGTGACTGCCCTTCAGATACCTGAAGTCAGAGATTACGCTGCCCCCATGTCCTCTTCCACTGGCTACAGGAACAAGGAGAAGGGGCCCAGGAAAAGAGACCATCTTGGGGCGCCTGGGTGGCTCAGTCAGTTAAACATCCAATTCTTGCTTTCAGCTCAGGTCATGATCTCACGGTTTGTGAGTTTGAGCCCCACATAGGTCTCTGCACTGACAGTGTAGATTGGGATTCTGACAGTGCTTGGAATTCTCTCTTTCTCTTTGCCTCTCCCATACATACTCTCTCTCTCTCTCTCTCTCAAAATAAACATTTTTAAAAGACAAAGGAAAGAAAAGAGACATAGTCTAGAATTAGGCCACATTCTTTTGGGCACCAACCCAAGAGGGACTGGATACCAAGAGGCCTCGGGAAATGAGGGACACCAGTCCTGAACCTCTAGATAATGACAACAGCAGTAACACTAATAACAATAATTAGCACTAACATAGCACTTAGTGTGTGTTGCGTTTGTCGTATGGGTTTTACGTGTGCTGACTCACTTAATCCTCTCAACAGCTCATCATCACTGTCCCCTTTTCACAGATGAGGAAACTATGGTGGTTACAACATGCCCAAGGTCCCACAGCTAGTAAAGGGAAGAGCAGGACTTAAAGCCAGCAGCCTGGTTTCAGGAGTCATTCCCCCAGTCGCAACTCAGTCCTTTCCTATTGGGTCTAGCTCACATCAGAGCTGCCTTAAAGCTCAGATAGAAACAAAAATCCTGGCTACCATTTATTCAACGTCTGCTGTGTGTCAGGACCTGGGCTGAGCATTTTGCATGCCCTAGAAAAGTTAATGCTCAGAGTCCCAGAAAGATGGAAATGTCACGAGGGTATTTTTGTCTAATCCCATGCCCAACCGTGTGATTGATAAGGACCACAGTCTTGAGGCTACCACTCATTTGTGATTGCAGCAAATCCATCCAGGCTGTGAAGGCTGAGGTCCTATCAGGCCTTCATCAGTAGAAAAGGAAAACTGTCAGATCCTCCGAGCCCCCAGGACACTCATTTATCATGGTGAGAAATATTGATGTTAATAAACCCTACTGCCTGGTACAATTTCCTGTCATCGCCCTGCCCCTCCCAACCACTTTCTGTTTGAAGAATAAAACTCTCAGCAAACAGAGCTTCACACTTCTTGCAGACCTGTTGGATAAACACACAGAAACACTCACAGCAACCATTTCACACCTAATGAATGGGGGTTGAAGTTGTCTGACAGCACGGTGGGAGATTGGAGAGCTACTTTCCCTTGGATTCCCTCTCCTGGGAGCCTGGCAGCAATGGCTAAAGCAAGGCTTTCCCCCCACTTCCTGCTTTTGAGGTGCTTTTGAGGGAAAGTCTGGCCTCTGGTCCCCAGGTCGGGAAAGCCCTCTCCTAGGCACAGGGCATGCTTTTCGAAACCCGCCCGTTTTCCGAACTCAGGGAAGAGACAAATTCAGATTTTGTGAGGCTTGAAAGTTGTGCAGTTTGAGGTCCTTCTTTAAGAAAAAGGATACCAAATTATGACACGAACTGAGATTTGAAAATCACCATTTATGCAAAATGAGAAAAGAAATCACAACCAATTTCAAATCTTGCAAATGTTAACCGGCACCATAAACATCACAAAATCCAGAAACACGATACAATGTTTTGTAATTGCCTGGCACATGACTAAAGTATTTTTTCCTACCTTTTTTGGGGCCACATATTCTTTAGATTGCTTCTTCGCACGGCAACAATTTGATGACAGTTCTGCCAGAGGAAGACAAGTCAGACTTACCTCTAATGTGTTCAATCAAAATTTTTTTCTTATTGGCTGTTTCAAAAAGTTTCTTTCAGGGTTACAACTCATTATCAGAAGTGCCACGTGTTACCTTTAGGATGGTTGTCGATTTGGGGAAAACCTCCAACAGCATTTCTTTCCGATGTGATGACATGACCCGAGAGCATATCAAGTTTTCTTCAGCAGTGACTAATCTTAAAAACTCTTTAAATCACAAGTCACTCATTGACTTACTTATTAGTCATTCACGTCCTCACTGTAGACGGGTATCATGCGTTGTAGGCTATTTTCACTGGTGTGAATTTATCAGCAAGAAGTGTAAATCTTTCTCTAATGTATTCATATGATTCACTCTTCATCATTAACTGGATTATTAAACGAGACAAAAGTCTGTTCATTATTATTCTGTTTGGAAGTTATCTCTCCTATTGAGTTACTGCTTTTGATATGATTAATGATAGTTCTATCCTTGAATCAGAATAATTTCTATCTATTTTATTGCTTTTCTTTTTCCATTAACTTTTTTCCTGAAATTTCTCTCAGTTCTGTGAACGTAAAGATGACGAAAGAATGTACCTTTCCTATGTGCCCCAACTGGGAATCTATACTATCTTGTTTCTTTTAATGAAATGTTCCAAAAGTGCCCTTGCAAATTGAATTAAAATGGCACAGACAGCTTTATGAACTTTTAAGTAGGCACCTTCCTTCTTATTTGTATTCAAGTTTCTCTTCTGAGTCTTCAAAAATAGTTTTTAGAGCCTTTTAAAGGTTGCTGTGTCCATGTTGCAAGGTTGAACAGATTTGTAATTGCAGGCCAGCCATTATCTACAGAATTCCAAAGCTGGGCACTGTAGGCCACATTCATACTGAAATGAAACATTTGGTCCTGCACATTTTGGATAGTAGAAATATTCTTGGAAGCCATTCCTATACCAGACACCCAATAACAACTCAACTATACATGGAAGTGATAGTGATTTGAAACCACACAATTATATCCCAACAGAGGAGATAACTAAATTAAGTAAGCCCCCAACTCAACGTCCTCCCTGGCCCACATACCCAAAATGCCCATGGGCCACAACACTGCCTGGGATAAGGGGGAGTATGAGGGAGAAGGAATTGCAGCAGAAAGAGATAATGGACTGTACCAACTGCAATAAAAAGTGTTTATTTTAAGGAAGTGTTTAACTTGAAAGAAGTCCCAATGGCCGAATCTAGGAAAACGGGAGCAATAAAGCGGATAATGATAGTGATGGACTTAACCTGTAGAAAAGGTTAGTATCTATTGGTTCATGGTGATCCAGATAAAATAACTGATTAAGTAATAAAGAAATGGGGGAGAAGGGACTTCTCCTTATAGAAGGTTTCCAATCAATAATTGTATAGAAGGGAGGATGAAGATAGAAAATCACCAATTGGCAAATAACATAGCAATAATTATCGCAGGCAAGAATCATCAATGGATACTAAAGTGGGTGAAAGTATGATGATAAACAGAATATTTGTATAGTATCAAAGTATCTCTTCATCAGATCCTTACTGATTCCTAGGGGGTGGCAGAGGTGGGGGAATAAAATTCTACAGAGGAGAAGCCTCACAGACACCTTAACCAAATGGCCAAAGTTAATAGGACCAGAAATAAGACACATCAATAGCAGGTACCACCTGATATAAGGTCCAAGAAGAACATAACATCCCTGTCAAGTCAGTGAACTCTTGAGGGATCTATTGGTTTGGGGGAATGTGGGGACATCTCTCGGAAATAAAGGACAGATTAATGTATCCCTCACCTCTCACCACTAAGAAAGAAGCCCAGTGCCTGGTAGGCCTCTTCAGGATCTGAAAGCCACTTAGTGATAAGGCTCTGACCCATTTACCAGGTAACACAGAAAGCTGTCCCAGCAAAACTTTGAGTCACAGCAAAACTAGGATGCAATGCAAAACCCATATTGCTTAGACCAAATGATTGAGCAGACTCTATTGATATTAGAGTTACCTGCGGTGGGAAAATAAAACACCATGTGGAGCTTATGGCATGCCCCAATAGGAGAATCACAAGGTAGACCCAGAGGGTTCTGGAGCAAGGCCATGCCATCTGCAGAGAACATCTATATACCATTTGAAACGTAGCTTCTGGCATGCTACTGGTCCTGATAGAGACGGAGCATCTGACAAGTGACCATGTGACCAAAGCTTCCCATCATGAGCTGGTTGGCATCCAACCTACCAAGTCATTGGGTTGGCAGACTAAGCAGTCATCTGTGTGTAATGGAAGTGGTACATCTGGGATTGGGCACGAGCAGGGCCAGAGGGGAGTGTAAGCTGCATTGGTAGATGGCCCAGATGCCCATGTCATCCACCACTGCTGTACCAAGTTCTCTCCCGTTGATAAAACGTATTGCCACATGGGGGATGCCTTCCATCAGCCAAGCCGATGGAGGCAGAAAGAGGCTGAGATTGGATGTGTTGGGTGAGTTTGGAGATGCTAGCCAAAAATGGACTGTTGTGGCCACGGGGCAGTCCCGAATGACAATGTTAAAGGAATCCTCTCATTAGATGGAACACATGGTTGTTTACTTTGTATGGAATAGGAGTAGGTATATAACCCAGGGCTGTGGAAAATGACTAGGCCGGTTGGCCAGGGGGCCTGAAAAGAGAAAGATTACAGGACTGGAGGCTGAGAAGAGTGTGGTGGTGGGCCTATGGGAGTGGGCATGCAGAGTGACGATCTTTGTACTGCAGGTTAATGCCCAGCAGAGCGCATCTACCTTGGAGGAAGCACTAAACTCTGTGAAAATGGGGTGCTATCCTCTAGGATGTAGTTAATACCCCCAATCAAAGACTATTATATAATTTGGTATCCCCAAATAGTAGAATACATAAGTCCAGGAATCAAGGGGTAAAAGTAGAAAAGGCTTTGCATACCTTCATTTCCAGTGTCTTGCCTGGGCATGTAATGCTTCTCACTGCTGCAACATTAGACTCTGTAAGTCTACAGGTCTTGATTCCCCGAAGGAAACATTTGTATCTGGAAACATAGTAAATGCCTCATTAAACTTTAAGCCTCAGCTGCTGCCTAGTTACTGTAAGCTTCTTGCACCAAAAGAAGGAGGTGAGAAAAGGAGTCCTCATACGTGCAGGGTAATTGGCCTTGACTATCAGGAGGAGTTAGGGCTGCTGTAACACTGTGACACCAGATGATATCCTGGGGCTTTTCTTGGTACTCTCCTGCCTCATCTAATGATAACTTGACAAGTGCAGCAGGCATGGCCAGAGAACAGCATACTGACCAGAAGCTCAGGGATGATGGTTTGGGTCATCCTAGCAAAGTCAACAGTGAGAGGAATATAAAATGGGTAATTGTGCCCTTGAGACCAACTGCACCCACTTGAGTTATAGATCATCCTTCTCTAATCTTCCTCTGGAAAGCGGCAAAGGGGACCAGACAGAATGCTCGCAGAGCTGTTCCCAGATAGAGAACTTCCTACCAAAGTCCAAGCAGTGCACTAAGGCAGATAGTCTGGTGCCTCACCCAGAAGCCTCCATTCAGGGTCAAGGCTCCCATTCCCTCAGCTGCCATGAGTATTGGCTGTTGACTGCTCACATCTGAGCTCCTCTAGGAATTGCCCTCCCCTAAAGGGAATGGTCTCGGGAGCAGGCCGGGGCTCCATTGCCTCAGTCTGGGTCAGTTCCAGAGGACCATCCCTATAGAATTGGCTGAGGCCTCTGTTGCAACTTCACCACACTGCAACCCCACCTTGTGCTCACTCCTGCTTCCTCACCCCCCTACAGGTGTTCTCAGAAACAATCACCCTGGGTACAAACTTCCTGCAAACAAACACCTGCTGCAAGCTGTCTCTCAAGGAACCTGACTCAAGACTCCCGGATTTTTTCATGCTCTTGACACGAGTAGGAGTGTTTGCCCCCACACCTAATGGTCCCAACTACTACAGATGGGGGAGAGGGGGAGGGTGATGTGAAGAGTCACGTGGACATAGAGGGTGAGCAAGAAGTAAAATTTGTGGTTTTCAGCCACTAAGCTGTGACTGTTGCTTGTTATCACGGTATAATCAAACCCATCCAGACTGATACAGAATCAATACAGTAATTGTGTCTTTAAAATTTTGCAGATTTGGGGCCCAGTTTAGAGGTGGCCCAGGCCAAACCTCAATGTATGAAGCAAATGTAATTCTGAGCTTATGGGTGACAAATTAGAATCAAGAAGGAAAGAGAGAAATGAAGTCAAGAAGGCTAGGTGCCAGCTCAGTGGAGCTTTTCTGGAGGCTGACTGAGAGTTGTAGGAAGGAATTCACTTAGAATTGCCTGCAGTGGTTGTTGGATAAGTCTGGAACATGAGGATGAATTGCTAGTCAGCAGGTCATGGTTAGAGTAGGTTAGCCAGCTGTCCATGTGGTTTCAGGTCACTGCCAAGAACTTTTTGTGGGTAATCCAGAGGGTTCTGGACTCCAGTGGAAAGCAAGTTGATACCTGTATCTGTGAGAAAAATAAAGATCAATACTTCAGAGTTGCATTCCATGTCTTCATCCAACGGGAGTTATGGATCTTAGACAAAGGTCCAGACACTAGACAGTGCGTTCATAGACAAGAGAATTTGTTAGCGTCCTTTCCAAAGAGATGTAAGCAATGGTTTTTTCTGACTGAACTTGACTAGTCACGAGGCTTTACATCATGGTCCTGTCTGTAGGACTTCCAGGTAGGTGGTAGAGTTTCTTGAGCCCGTGAATGTGTTCTTGACGCCCGTGTGAACGCCTTGCCATACAACACAATGTTATCTGCCTCAGGAATGTTCTGTTGCTGTAGCAGCTGAGGAAGAAACTTGTTAATATTTCATGAAGTGAAGTCTTGAGAATTTGTGTGTCGTTGACCTCATCAACCTAAGAGCTGTAAGTGATACATCTGGCCTCTTGCATCTAGTTTCGGCACAAATCTTGACCGTTTATTATTTCTAATCCCATTTTGATATTTCATTCCCTGTGTTCACTGCAGACAATGTGGGCATTGACAGCATGAATAATTCTGTTGGCTTTACAACTTTAAAACCTGACCTGTCAAATGCATGTCTCTATGGTTGTGGAGTATTCCGAATCTGGGAGTGAAGGTTCATGGAGGCCTTTTACTGATCACCACTGCTTCAGCCTTGGCAGACAGATACACGCTTCTACCCATCTTGAAGAGACCATAAATTACTAAAACAGGTGCATGCCGAGAGCATTCTCCTTATCTGGATAAATTGAGCTTGAATTTTAATTACAAATAGCCCCCAGAGAAGGGAATAAATGGCTTTCTCTTTTTTGACAGCCAGCCCATACTCCCTTTTCAATTGTGAGCCTGATAAATAGGGCAGTTCTTGGTTTGCTGTCTGGCCAGACGGAGAACACTGTGGACAAACAGGTCGAGCCTCCTGTGTCCCAGCCTCCCTTCTTTGTTACCATGGGTCATGTCATGGGTCACGGGTCATGGGTGAGCAAGGGGAGGGGGCAATGCTTTTTGTGCCAAGCATGATATGGGGGCAAAAGACTCTCTGCCCGTCTCCAAAGATTCTGATCTGACTCTGAGGCCTCTTCCAAAAGTACTGCCTGAGGAGAGTGCTAGGCTCATGATGTTGGAAAGGAGCCGCAGTAGGAGAGTAGCCATGGGCCAAGGCTGGGCTATGAGCCAAAGCAAACACCTTTTTATACAAAGTAAAGCCACCAGAAGTTTTCGTTTTTCCATCCTCATAAACTGCCCAAAGGCACAGTGGGTGTCAGGCTTTGAAGAACTAGGTGTATCCAGCAATCTGCCCCCAGGAGGCCAGGAGCTCCTGCAACCCCCTGGGGAGAACAGATTGCATCCCAGAGACTAATCCTCTTTTTTTCCTTCTTAAACCAATGACTGCTTTACAGTCACTGTTAAGCCCTTCAGAACACAATAACCCTGGGAGATAATCTTACCTCCATTTTACAGATGGAAGAAATCAGAGTCCATGAGGCTGGTGAGTTGCACTGGCCCAGCCTGGCTCCAAAACACTTTCCCGTCACCTCTGCGACAGCCCTTCCCTTCTATGCAAAACAGCCCTCTCTTCTGTAGTACAAGCCCAAGCTGGAGACTCGCTGATGAGCCTGTGTGTCCCAGGGAACACAGCAGTAGAAAAGAGACCTACTTTATTCATCTGTGTGTTCCTTCATCCTTTCCTTCCTTCCCTCCTTCCTTCCTTCCCCATTCACTGACTTCACAAATATTCATTCAACTGTTACTATGTCCCAGATACCCAGCTAAGTGCTGAACTAGGTAAACAAAACAGATGGCCCACTGAGGAAATCAGACACTAAACATGTAAACACACAAATAAATACATAATTGCAAACGGTGTGGGAGGCCTTTTTTCCAAAGTCGAGTACCATCGGCAGCCGCCATACTGGAAAAGCAATTTCAGTCGTGTGGTTGGTGAATCGGAACTGAGAAGTCCCAGAGCACCCCTGCTCAAAAGAAATAGGTGTGTAGCATGCAAACCTCGTAGGCAGACATACTTTCTAGGAGCAACGTTAGGGCAGGGGAGAACAAGCAGGTGAAATTAATTCTAATAATACATTTTATGTAACCCAATAGGTCCAAAACTATCATTTCAACAATATCTCATTACTGATGCGCTATTTCACATTTTTTTTTTCAGGCTGTCATCAAAATCCAGTGTGTTTAAGGCTTACAGCAGATGTGAATTCAAACTGATCTCATTTCACGTGCCTAATACTACACTCTGGTTGTGGTTGCTATGTTGTGCGGTACCCATTTTGTAGACACTGACAGAGTCATCTTGCACGTACGTTGGTGGTTTTCAACCTCGGCTAACACGGGAATCGCCGGAGGACCGTAGATTCTCATTTGATTGGTGTGGGGATGGGTTAGGGTTGTGGAGAGAGATTGCCTGGGTGTCAGTATATTTAAAAACTCCCGAGGTGCTTTCAATGTGTAACATACTCCAAGCAATAGCACTTTGCACCCGAAGTCTTCAGAGCCTTCAAGGTGAAAAACTTGAAGCCCCCCATCTCAGCTGGCTAACCCCTGCCCTCTCCCCACCATGAGCTCAGCCCTGGCCCTAGGCTCCAGCCAGGCACCTCCGTTTGGGAAGTTGGGTTGAGGAACTCTGGGGCAGTTGTGATGGCCCGGCATCCACACCCCACTCTGACCTCTCATAAATCTGACCCTGCCTTCACTGTTGATTATCTCCTGTGCCTTCTCTCGCTCCAGGAATCTACCTTGTTTCCCTAGTCTTGGACCTGCCTTGGTCTCTTGCATGTCCCCCAACTGTCCTACCCTGCCCCCTCTTCTGAGAGTACCTGTTGGGGCTTCTACCCTTTTTCCCACTTGCTGGAACACCTGTCACCTCTCTACCAGGTCCTCCAGATTCTCTGGATCCCTGGGCCCACCAGCCTGGCTGCTCTCCCTATGCCCCCAACTCCCCCTAGCACCTGGCGCACTTTCCCTGCCTTGGTGATTAACCCTTCCCTGCCCAATCCTTATCAGAGCATCTCAAGCTCAAGTCTCTCTAGCCTCTGATCATAATAGGCTCATTAATCTTTGTACCTACGCACTTCGACCTGCCCGGGAAACAAGAGCTTCACTTATTTCTATTTTTACCCTCTCTCCTTTACTTGTATTTAGTGTATTTTATTTTAATCTTTTTTTTTTTTTTTTTTGTCTCCAGTTGTTTCTCCTGCTCCAGACCTGCCATCTCCGGAGCAGCGAACAGAAAGTCTGATCAATGGCAGAACAGGCATGTCGCCCACAGCCACCATAGGAGGTGTTTGCTCCTGAGCTGACTCACTGCCCATGACTGGTTTGGGAGCATGGAGAGGGATGCAAAGCCAGTGGAGAAAAGTTCCCTGGGAGATTTGGTTTCAAGCTCAGTTTTCTCTTGGAGGCTCTTGTGTGAGGCTTGTATGAGTTTTTCTCCCCAAAGTCCTGAGGACAGTGTTGTTACATGCAGCCCTGTGGCCCTGTGATGAGGGTGGTAGAACCCTTGGCTGAAAAGTTCGTAATTTCTATGCTATTTTCCATAACCATACAGCTGGCGTCTCCAGAGTCAAGCTTGTGAGGTAAATAAAATTAAGGCTGTGAGGCTGTTATCTAAAACCTACCACAATTCTATTCCCACCAGGGATTTAGGGAAAGATGAAGAGAAGACAAGAAGAATTTTTAAATCCACTCAGCGTACATACAGAGGCCAGGACTTAGGAGGCTCTTCTGGGTGTGATAGCAGGAGGGATGACTTTCCCTACCTGTGGCAAATTGCTGCTGCCCTGAGCCACTAGGTGAAATTTCTGAGGGAGCCAGCCAGTCCAGCCCTGGCCATTGGGCAAATATCAAGTTTATATTTGGATCACTCAATCTTGTTCATTAACCTAAGACACTAGAGTTTAGTAGCATTAATTGGTAGGGTGAACATTGCAGAACAGTAACAAGGGGCTTGTGGGGTCCTAGGTGGGTGGGTTGGTAGATGAATGGATGGATGGATGGATGGATGGATGGATGAATGAGGGCCTACCCTGCTGACCATGCAAATAACTTATTCTTTTCTCTTATGTGCAGTGAGATCATATGTGGAAACATTAATTGATATAGTTTTGTCCCTGATAATATATTTTTATTTCCTGACTTTTCCACCATTAAAAAGTAAAAGATCAAAACAGTGTCTTCTTCACCAGACTGTTGTGAAGATTAAATGAGATCATGGGGGAAAGCTGTTTAGCCAGGGTATTAACACATAGTAAGAGGCCAATACATGCGGCTATTGTCATTATTTTTCCCATTTTACATTACTAATTTGTTCAAGATCACACAGCTAGTAAATATAAAACCTGGATATATTCCTGCCCCATTGGGAAGCAGCTCCTGGCTTGGATTTCTCCAGAACCCCACACTTCCCGCGTAGGCCCCTTGGAAGGAGAATAGTACCACTGAGGCCTCTTGACACAAGTGTAAACCAGTCTTCTCCTTCAAGTGGTCATGGTCCTGCACTGGAAGGAAAAAAAGAGGTGTGTGTGTGTGTGTGTGTGTGTGTGTGTGTGTGTGTGCATGCACACGTCCACATGTTGAGGGCAGAGGTAGAGAAGAAGTCTGCTATCCTATTTGGAAAATCATTTATCTGGGAGGACTCAGATGTGCTTTCTTGAAAACTCTTATAGGAATGGAAGGAAGCTCTCAGTGTTTATATTGGGAGCCTAACCCCTGTGACTCTGATGGTCCCTCAGACAGGAGGAAAATGCAGAACCGGGAGGATACGGAAGAGGAGCCAGCTGTTCAGCCCTCGCTCTGCTCCTTCCTGGGACTCTTCAAAATAAATACACCTGCACGAAGTTTCTGTGCAAAAGCAGGGGCCTCCCAGCTCCCCTCACCTCCATGCCTGCTTGCCCTGAATGTTTATCTTTGGACTCTGAGGAACCTCTGAGTTGAAGGAGAAGGAAGGAAAAGGGCCAGCCTCTGACAGGTGGTGTTATTTGAGTAGAATACAAAGTTGCTGGGAAAATGAGACTTTTCGGCCAGAAGCACAGTCTGTAAGTCCCTGTTGGTTTCTAAGCTTCGCCATAGGGCTTCCTCCAGGGCCCTTCTAAGTCTGAGGCCCCAGAAGAGCTCAGGACTGAGAGCACACAGCTTGACAAGAGTCAGGTCCCCGCTCCCGGTGTTCAACCTGCCTGCAGCTACAGATCACAGAGCATGAACCTGAGCAAAGAGGTGACCCGTCCAATAGGCGGCCCCATGCGTACTCAAGACTCAGGATTGTTCCTCAAAGGGTCCGTAGAACCAACCCCAAGGGGGACATTACTGAAAGCAGAGCAGCCACTGCATTTTCTGTGGTCAGATTTCACCTGTAACTCATAACGTCTGTTTTCCTGGTGCTCAACAACAACAGCAAAATCTCCATCTGAAATTATAGTTAATTTAAACATTTTTAAAGCTATATTTCGAGAAGGACCTTCAACGTTTATTTTTTTTAAGTTTATTTATTTATTTTGAGAGAGAGAGAGAGAGAGAGAGAGAGCCTGCGTGAATGGGGTAGAGGCAAAGAGAGAGGAAGAGAGAGAATCTCAAGCAGTCTCCACACTGTCAGTGCAGAGTCCGATGCAGGGCTCAATCTCATGAACTGTGAGATCATGACCTGAGCCAAAATCAAGAGTCAGATGCTTAATCGACTGAACCACCCAGATGCCCCAAGGACCTTCAACTTTTAAACATAGCATGCAAAACAGTGGCTTTCCTTAAATATGTAAATGAAGTAGCTGAAGCATACAGCTTGGATGAGACACATTTATCATGAACACACTGCAAAGATTCTCAAAGAGCAGCCGGCGGAGCAGTCATGTGGCAGAGAACCCACATGCCACTTAAAGGACACCCATGCATGAAAATTCAGCTTTGGTAAAGCAGCTAAATTACTGAAGGGAAGCTTTAAATTTTCTAAGATTTTTCTCGGGACTCCTTTTGATAGAGTCGCTCTGGATCACTTACAATATAGTCTGATTTACAAACAGCCCATCTGGTCACAACACACACAATGTAAAAGTGAAAGGATTTGGTTTGGCTAGAGAAGAAAGGAGAATCTGTTGCTCACACCCTCGTGGCAAGGGTAATGTCCAGTTGACTCAGGGGAGCACCTTTCCTGGAATTCTTAGCAGGATCTATCTTCGAAGAGACTGTCCCAGTAATCCACGACTGCGACAAGTACAGACGAGGAGCTCGTGTGGCTTATAAGTAAAGTTAAGAGGAAGGAACAGCCACTATTACATCACACCAGCGTCGAAGATGACAGAGGCTGTTCAAGACGGACCAGGACAATGGGGACAGGTGTATGTTGCAGCAGGGACAAGGCTTACACCTGGAGAAGGGTCATGGTCCAGCAATCAGACAAGCAGCTAAGAACCAGGGGATTCATGGAAGCCAAATTATAAAGCACAGCTGTGGTGCTGAGGTCGGTGAACTTGGGGGTTCATGCGATCTGAGACTTCAGCCAGGCACAGGTTCAGAAACTAGAGTTAGAGGTAAATTGAAGACTGGAGGGGTCATCAATGTTAGCCAAGGAACCCCAGACCTATAGGTGTGGGAAAGGTCAACTCTAACTCTGAGGTAAGAAGATTGCTTGTCTGAAGGCAAAGCCAGAGGTCAGGCGGGAAGCAAGGGCTCACCTGTAATGGTTTCTCCCTGGAAGAGGGGGTATCATAATGTGCAAAGGAACAGGAAATTAAATCTTACTCTCTCCTGACTCCCTACCTATAGCCCAAGCTCTTATCTTTCCGTAACTCTTGTTACCTGAGTGAGATACATAACCAACTTGTCAGGGATCCAATAAGAGAGATAAGATGGTCTGCCCAAAGCCATGTTTTCTGCACAACATTACTGGACCGAAGGAAGCGCTCCCAGGAGGGAAATTAGACCCTGAGGACCTCAGCATTTGACTTGCTGCCGCAAATTTGGTAAACAGTATCCCAGCCTGGAGAAGACCCGGGGTGCCTTCCACACTGCCCTGTGACTTTGGAGGGTTGAAAACAAGGGAAGCAAGAGGAGAGAGAGAGAGCTCTGCCCGCCTCCATTTTCCCCCAGAGCTATTCCTCAGTGCAGGCATCCTGAGTGGAATGCCTAACAGTGGGGGGGGGGGGGGGGGGGGGCGGTGGGGGGGTCGGGGGGGGGGGGAAGAGGATGAAAGAGAGGCCTTCAGAGAGGCACTGTGTCCATTCCCTTAATGGAAACGGGTGAGAGAGGGAGAGAAGGGAGCAGAGCGGCAGAGGGCCCGAGCCTAGTTAAGTCATTGCAGATACTGTGCTCTCCGGTACTAGGTAGCATGCTGCAGTCCATTTTTATCAGCGGCCAAGATAAAAACAGGAGGCGTGGCCATCAAATCTGAGATACCGCAGAACTGTCAGGAAAAGCTAAAGCCTCAGAGAGCAGATTTGGGGTCTAAATTCACCGCAACAAACTAGGTAAAGTTGGAATTTAATCAGAAACGGAGAAGCCTTCACTAGGGTCCAAAACCACAGTCGCATGACACAGAATGGGCAAGGCACGGCTCCACAGCAAGCTGGGGGGGGGGGGGGCGGGGGGCGCCTGGACTTCCCGCTGTGTCATCAGAAGCGTGCTGGTCACTGGCTGAGAGTTAGGAGTATGCTTCTCCACCCTGGCAGGAGCATCACAGGGGGTCTGTAAGCGGTTCTTTAGGAAGGACTTCCACAAAAGAGGGCTAGCAAGCGGGCAAGTGGGAGCAGGGTTCCACACCAGGCGCTCCAGGGAAAACCTGAGAACCCGGCCATGCACCCTGCAGGGAAGAGCTGTGGACAGGGTGAACTGTGTAATTCTCGGCGCCCAGCGCAAAAGGAAAAGGTAGCACCCTTTGTTCCTGGAGCAGGAAAAGAAAAGGGTCGTTAAAGATACTACAATGTGAAGCTTTTCCTTTTAAAATTGTTTTTACCAAAAAATTAAAAAAAAAATTTTTTTTATCAAGTTTTGAAACAACCAGAGAGTTGCAGAAACAACTTTTTCTGAACAGTTTGAGAGCACATTGGCCAGCACAATGGTCCATCATCCCAGAATACTCTGTATTTCCTACAAACACACCTGTGCTGAACCACAACACAACCAGAAAAAATCAGGAAGTTTCCCAGGGAAACATTACTATCACCTAATGCACAGAACCCTTCACATTTTGACAACTGTCTCTATAATGTCTCTTTTATAGTGAAAGAATTCAGTCCGGGATCATGCATTGCATTTAGTTGTCCTGTTTCTTTAGTCTTCAATCTGGTACAGCTGCTCAATCTTTCCTTAACTTTCAAGCCTCAACACGTTTGAAAATTCCAGGCTAGTTACTTTGCAGAATGACCCTCAGTTTAGCTTGTCTGATATTGTCTCCTGATTAGATCCAGGTTATACATCTTCAGCAGGAATATCCCAGAAGTTGTGCTGTGTTCTTCTCGATCCATCCTGTCATGTGGGATAAGATTTTGATTTGTCCCATTACTGATGATAATCGCTTTGGTTACTTGATTAAAGTGGTGTCTCCCACTGTAAAGTTACTCATTGTCCTTTGTAACAATATTTTGGAGGGAGATACTTTAAAACTATTAAATGTCTTGTTCCTCATCAAAATAAATAAATAAATAAAAATACAATAAAATTGTTTTTACTTACCAAGACATAAAACATGGGGTGATAAATAACAGTATATGAGTAGCAACCGAGATTCGTAATTTGCATAACATTTTGATGTCACCATTTAATATAATGCAATAAATAACTTTATTAATGTGATGTATTGACCGAGCATAAGATTTCTCTGCAGATTCATTTAAACTTGCAGCGATTTCACTCCCATTCGGTGTAATTAAAGGCAACATGAGTTACTCTTGGCAAATGTGAGAGTAGGAGCTGACAACTAATCTTTTTAATTTTGAGAATAATCTTCCTGATGATGCAGCTGCTACTGAGCTATTAAAAGTATTTTATAGGCTGTGTCAACATTGGGATAGCTTTCTGATGAATTATTTTGAAAAGTATATTTTAGTACACCTAGAGCTGATGATTCACATGAAACAATTTCTCTAAAGAATTTTACTTTTTGCTACAAATCAGTTTCATGTCTGAATTTAACTTTGAAGGCATTTTATACAACGGCATTTTATTTTATTTTATTTTTAAGTTTTATTTATCTATGGAATCTCGACACCCAATGTGGGGCTCGAATTCATGACCCTAAGATCAAGAGTTGCACGTTCTTCCGACTGAGCCCACCAGATGCCCCTGTATTAAGGTTTCCTCTGACATTTCCTGTAACTTGTGAAAGTCATACAAGAAACTGAAAGTGGCCTCATGATTTTATGTAACTCAGAGCATCTGTTTATGCATGCTATCTCTGTCTCTTCCATTACAAGGAAAATTAATTTTACAACTGTCTGCTTTATTGAAAATCGGTTCATCTATGGCCTCATGTGAAAATAGTGTTCTTTTCCATCCAATGCATAATCTTTAAATTTAATTTCTCCTCTAAGGCTGTGTATATTTGCTTTGCAACGTTGTAGGAGTTCAAAACCAGAGAGTCAGGCTCTTTGAAGAATTCTGGTAACTCGGCAGCGGGGAAGGGGGGGGGTTACGAGCTACATGATACACTTTCTTGCAATGTGTATGCTTTTTCTTGTAATAACTTATTGACAGAGTTTACTGGGTTAGCTTTGGCAGCCCCTATCTTAGGGTTCAGGCCAGAGAGTGAATGTGCGTGTGCAGATGTTGCCGGGATGGGTCCTGGGGGCAGACAGGCAAGCCAGCCTCCCACCAGCCATCTCCCTGCTGCTCTCCTGCACAGCCCCACCTCCCTCCCTGTGCCTGGTGGCTGCTGCTTCTGCCACTGCTTGTACTGTCATCACCACCGGTCTTGGCCCAGCTTCTGCCCCAGGCTGCCCAGCCGACTGCTCCGCACGCGTGCTGCCCGCTGCCCTCTGTGGCAGCCGACTTGGGACTGTGCCCATTGCCCCCTCTGGGTGTCTCCTCCGCTCACATACTCTGCTCTACTGTCCCATCAGACTTCACTTACGGAGCATGAGTTCCAAGATAAAATGATTAAGAATTCGAGGCAGTGACGGCAGGACATTAAACCAAACACAGAGCCCCTTGTGAGGTGCGCCCTGTGTGACCACACAGGTCACACACCCTGCTTGTGGGAGAGGGTCAGGTAAATGATGCGGATCCGAGGCTGGACTTCAGCACGTCTGCACATGCATAACTGAGCGGTAAAACGCTCCCCAAACGTCAATTTGCTTGGGTTTTCCTATATCGAATGCACAGAGAAGCTTGCACCTCAGAAGGGAGGGGCGGGGGAGAATGAAATGGATCAGTACCTGGACCCTAGCTCAGCCCCAGAGACAGGCACCCGACCCAGCCCCTTGCAAAGGGAGTTGCAGGCAGAAGCTGCAGGAGCCGTTCTTCTCACAGACCTGGAGATGTGGAGAGCCCCACTGGGCTGTGTGGGGCTCAGGTGACTGTGTGCCAAAAGGCCCCCACGTTCTGAAGGGAAATCAGCCAGGTGCTGGACCCCCAAGCTCTCTGGGAAGACCCAGCTGCCGTGACCCTTGGGACTGCGGGTGTAGGGCACCGGTGCTGGCTCCTCACCTCGGAGGCCAGCAGTACTAGTTCCAGGGTATCCTGACCTCAAGGGGCTTCCCCGCTTTGCACTGGTGGGGCCAGGCAGGAAGAAGGGAAAGAGACTTGCAGGAGCTTGTGGGAATGGAGGGCGATTTTGTGAGCTGGTGGGGGACATGCCCCACAAAGGGACAAGAACCAGCACAACTGGATTACAGTCACTCCTGGGAGTCTGTAAACAGGCTGCTGAGGCCTGAGGGAGGGGGGGGGTTACAGAGAGGACCTTGGCTTTGAGTATTTGAAGCCTCCTCAGATGAGAAAAGGAAGAGCAGCTCTGTGAAGAACAACTGGGGAAGTAGTGGGGAAGTGTGGGTATGGGGCAAGTTCTCCAGCAGCGCAGTGCTGGCCTGGGCTCCAGGAGCGGTTCCAGCCACACTGTGTGACTGCAGGTCAAAAGCCTTCTATAGAAGGTGCAAGTAGCAGGTGGGACTAGGGGAGGGAGGGGAGTGTTTTTCCAAGTGCTGGGGGGGGGTGGGTGGGGGGGGGGCTTGCTTCAGATGCACTCAGCAGGGAGGGTGTTGAAATGTAGATTCCTGGTGCCACCCCCTCCCCTCCCCGCCCCCAGCCCTGGAATTTCTAACTCAGCAGGTCTGGATATGGCCTGGGAATCTGCAACTTGAACACATGCCCCCAGACAATCTTAATATGCACTCAAGTTTGAGAACTACACAGAAAGGACTTTGCGGCCCTGAAACCTGATGCCTACAGCCCAGCATCGTTCCCCTTGCCCCTGCAAAAACACCAGCAACTATCGCACAGAGAATCCCCGAGGCTGCAACCCACTCAGGGCCCCTATGCCAGAACATTAAATAGGAGAAAAATGAGCCAGGGAAGGAGTGAGTCTCCTACTAATTCTTTTAGCATGAATTAAATCTGATTTTCACAAAAACACTTTAAGGATGTTTTTAAATCTCTCTTTGCAATCCAAACCATCGCAAGCACTCAAAGGTACAAGCAGCTTTCCCCACAGCTTTCAAAATACTGCAAAGAAGATGATTTGGCCCGGGGCTGACCACCGCTGCCAGTCCAGCAAGGAGCTGTGGGACAGTGCACTTCCCCACCAAATGCCTCCCCCGCTCCACTTTTAATATGTATGTCTGGTCCGCACATCAGCCCAGCGAAATTGGCGGTACCATCCACAATTTGCATAAGAGCACACTGAGGCTCAGAGAATTGCTTAAAATCCTAGAGTAAGTAGTGGAGCCAGGACTCAAGCCAAGGAGGACGGGTTCAAACCCTGGGCTATTCCCAGTGCGCCCGAGCTGGGAACGCCCCCACTTTCTCTCTGGCTTCAGCAGAGCTTTGTGAAATGGTGGTTATTAGTCATACCTGCTCCCTCCCTTCCTCACAGATAGGAAGAGGGAAATTGCAGATCTCCCTGTGCCTTGTCAGTAAGAAGCTGTTAGCTGTGAGCCCAAACGTAAATGTCTATAAGGGTCAGGCAGATTATGTCAACGATAAATTAAGCCAGATTTTAAAAATTAACTTAAAGCTAGGTAGTATATCAAACATATAAAAATAGTGTCTGTTCCACAAAGAAAGACGTTCAAAGGTTTTTCCCATGCCACATAAGAAAGCTCTTTAGTTCTAATTGTCCCCATGGCTGCATCTTGCACCTGCAATCTTAAAGCCTTGAGGGCAGGCTGCGTGTATGATATTAATCTTATTCCAGCCCTCAGCCTCCTCGGATGCCTAGGCATACGGACGATTACAGGAATGGTGACTAGACAGGATTAACAAAAGAAAAAATGTCGGGCAGAAGGATTTAGGCTAACTAATGGAGAAAGAATGCCCCCATTCACCAAGAGTATACGTCAGGCAAGTCCTTGGATTTGCTCCCTGTGTTCTATTATTTCCTAGGCTTTTAGGTCTAAGATCCTATTATTCTAACACAGAGAGAATTTGTTTACTTTTAAACCCTGGATTTGGTTTATCAAAAATGCTGTCTGTATGTTTTCTTCTTGAGACCTTAGAAGAAAGAAAACTTGTCCGCTGCGTGGGATGGCTTAAATGTGGTTTTATCTAAGGACAGGATGAGTTCTTAGTTCTTAATTAATTATCCTGCCTCAAATGATTTGGATAAACAGGTCTAGTCTTTCTGCACTGCTCCTCCTTGGTAGAGACACACTCATTATTTTATTCAACCTTCACACTAACCCTCCAGGGTGTTATTATTCCTATTTCACAGATGATGACATTGCAGCTCAAAGAAGTTAAGTGCCCTTCCTTCCTCCCCTCCTTCCTTCTTTAAATTGCATTAATTTTTGACAAGCTACAAAAGGTAGAAAAGGGTGGGGATAAGAATGTGTTACTTCAGCCCCTTATGTTATGTCGAACCACAATTGAAAGTTTGTGCTGTGGTTGTTTGCTTTGTCTCGCACCAAACTTGAACCCTCCGAATGTAGCTCACAGTGGCAACTTATACAGGAAGCCTTCCCGGACTCCTGTCAGTTTCCTTTTAGGTCCATTCTCGTCGACCCTCATAGCACTCATCTAGATAATCCAACTGTTTAACCAATGTCTCTGTGCCCCAATAGACTACAAGTTTCCCGAGAACAGGAGCCTTATCTTTTTTGCTCCTTGTTATATCTCTAGCACCTAACGCAGTGCTTTGTACATCCCACGCACTCAATATTTGTTAATTAATGTGATAGGTATCCTGGTGCACCTAATTTCATACTCCTAGACCTAAGATGCACCTATTTGTGCAAATGCCAGATCAAAATTATGTACATTTTCAATTTTAATAGATATTGGTAAAGCGTCCTCTTAAAAAGTTATATAAATTTACATCCCTTCCAACGATGTGTAAAAATGCTTGTTTCTCCATGCCTTTGCCAAACCAATTTGATCTTTGCCAACCTAACTGAAGATGGAATCACCAAATATTTCATCCATATTTTTCTTAATGTTTATTTATTTCTGAGATAGGGCAAGCAGGGGAATGGCAGAGGGGGACGGACAGAGGACCTGAAAGGGGGTCTTCGCTGACAGTCTGACAGCAGTGAGCCTGATGTGGGGCTCGAACTCACAAACTGTGAGATCGTGACTGAGTCAAAGTCAGATGCTTAACCAACTGAGCCACCCAAGTGCAAGTCAGGGAGGGACAGAGAGAGAAGGGGGAGAGAGAATCCCAAGCAGGTTCCATGCTGTCAGCCCAACATGGGGCTTGATCTCAGGAATTGTGAGATCATGACCTGGGCCACAATCAAGAGTTGGATGCTTGGGGCACCTGGGTGGCTCAGTCAGTTAAGCTTCTGACCTCAGCTCAGGTCATGATCTCATGGTTCATGGGTTTGAGCCCCACATCAGGCTCTGTGCTGACAGCTTGGAGCCTGGAGCCTGCTTTGGATTCTGTATCTCTCTCTCTCTCTCTCTCTCTCTCTCTCTTTTTCTGCCCCTCCCCCACTCATGCTCCGTCTCTCTCTCTCAAAAACAAATAAACATTAAAAAAATTAAAAATTAAAAAGGAGTTGGATGCTTAACCCACTGAGCCACCCAGGTGCCCCTATATTTTTCTTATTTAAGTTGAGCATCTTTCAAATGTCCTTTATATTTTCTTTTATGCAAACTATGTGTTCATGATCTTCGCCTATTTTTCTATTGGATTATAAGTTTTATCATTGTAGTAACTCTATGATAAGGAAATTAGCCCTTTGTTATGCATGTTGCAAATAGTTTTCCCAGTTAGTCTGTTCTCTTTATGGCATTTTTTTTCTCAAGCAATTTAAAAAAAGTATATAGATGAACCATCAGAATTAAGTTTTCTAGATATTATTTCATGGTTAGAAGAATATTCTCCATTCCAATATACAAAATTCTCACATGGTTTCTTCTACTATTTTTATGGCTCTTTTTAAGTCTTTGACCCATCAGAAATTTATTTTGGAATAAGATATGGAAATATTTTATTCAGCAAGTTTCTTCATGTTTGGCTCTACAACTTAGGGCTGAACTCCACCTATAGACAAGCCCTGATTGAAAGGTTTTTTTTTTTAGGCACCCCACTTAGATGACTCTTTCCAGAATGCATTCATTCATTCACTCATTCATTCATTCATTCATTCAATACTGTGCTTATTATGCACAAGGCACTTTGTTAAGTGAGAGAGGAAACTCAAAGACCAACATCCAGTTTTTCCCCTCGAGAACCCCACAGGTTTGGAAGCACATAGTAAACAAATGACCATTTTAATACATGCACACACACATGCACACACGCACGTGCACACAAGCATGGACATGTAGGCAATGGTTGTTATGAGTGTCCAATGGGGAGCACGCAACCCAGGAATAGATGGCCCGAAGGAAGTGAGCAATGTCTGAGCATCTTAGAGAATAAACAGGCATTAACCAGTCAAGGAGCATCCTAAGACGAAGAGAAAACATGAGCAGAATCGGGTAAGAGAAAGCTCTAAGGAGTTCATGGCAAAAAGTAGAGAAAGATAAGCCTGGAAAGGCAAACAGGGGCCAGGTAACAAAAGGCCTTATTTGTCATAGGAGTGACCTGGACCTCATCCTGAGGACAATGGAAGCCAATAAAGGATTTTAAATAAGGGAGTGACACTATCATATGGAGAATGGATTTATGGGAGCCAAGAAGGCAGGGAGAGTCACCTGTTGGGAGACTATTGTGACAGTCCAGGTATAAGACAATGTAAGAGTACATTAGGACAGTGATCGTAAGAATAGAAAGTAGGAGAGATTTTGGTACTGACCTCTTTGTTCCTCTCATCTCCTCTAGTCTATGTAATCTCTCACTGCTTCCTTGGCTCCCTTACATCCAGTGCCTTCCAACATCTCATTTTCTCCCCATCTCACCCACCCAATCCCCTCCATTTGTCAGTATAACAGTATATGTCTTTGAGTTGCTAAAGTCTTCTCACTCATAGCTTTTGGTCTAGGGAAATTATCTCCTTGAGAAGTAAACAGACAGGTTTGTGCAAGTGGCAAGGAGCTTTCTGGGAGAAAGGAATCAAAACCCGATTGTTTTCTTTTTTGAGGCTCAATGTTTTTAGAACTCATGTGATGAATTTCAGTTTTAAAAAGCTGATTGGCCACAGGTGTTCATTTCTTTGCCCTACCCAAATGTCACCAAAATGATAGTAAAGGAATAAAAATGGATATAAGGACGTACAGAAGAAGCAGTAGACATGACATCTAAATGAAGTTTTGATGGACTGAAAGCATCCTCTGACTTAGCAGAAAAAAAAAAACAACAAATTATAACTTAAGAGTCTGTCATAGAAAATTCTGACATTAGATAGAACCTACAGACTGCTGAGAGGCTCAGGATTTGGACGCCCTGCTTCACAAGAGGGATTGGCCTCTGGTTTGAAAATAAGAGCTGTTGTTTGAAAGTCTGCATACAGTGTGTTGGGACCCCATGTCCCTTCCCCATTCCACACGGCCACAAAACTGAAATTTGCAACTATCCCAGTGAAAAATATGGCTCAGTGTTTGAAAATCCTAAGGAAAAGTCAACCAGTTGACAGGCTCTATCCACATACCATGGAACTTCCTAGTGGCTTTACAGTGCTTTGCTCTTAAAAGGGATAGATAGGGGCACCTGAGTGGCTCAGTCCATTGGGTGACCGACTTCAACTCAGGTCACGATCTCAAGGTTTGTGAGTTTGAGCCCCACATCAGGTTCTGTGCTGACAGACAGCTCAGAGTCCTTAGCCTGTTTCAGACTCTGTGTTTCCTTCTCTCTCTGCCCCTCCCCTGCTTGCACTCTCTCTCTCTTTGTCAAAAATGAATAAACATTAAAAAAATTTTTTTAAAGGAATAGATAGCCCAAGATAGGACACATAAGGAATGTTTCTAACATGGGAGAGACAAAACCTTCCGAAAACAAAAGGAAATTGGAGGAAACAGACAATACAAGACACATAAGAAATGATACCACATCACGAAATAAGACCATAAGAACTTTAGAAGAACTTTGATTGACTTGGATAATTCAGGATGACAGAACATTTGACGGGGAAAGTACATTGTAGTAAAACAGGCAAATGCAAAACAAATTAATTGTAAAAGCTAAGAAAAAACCAAGGGCCATACAAGAACGGAAACATAATCTAACTTGCTACCTGGAGCAACGGTGAAAAATATTTGCTTAGCCAAAATGATGAAATATGGAGTGTAAATTTACAAAACATTGCAGTGTAAACATGTTTGGGAGATAGTGAAGGAAACGGGAAGGAGTGTTCGTATAGAAGAGCTAAATCCTTACCTACCAAAGTAGGAAGTATAGGATGTGGCTAAAGTTACATAAAGAATTAAGGGAGAACTGGAGGCAAATTCTAGAAGAGCTAGCTGACAGTTGTGGGTAGTTGCCTCCAGGGATCAGGACTGGAGGATGGGAGGGTTACAAAGAATGGCGAAGAGACTGGTGTTTCCAATATGGACCTTTTAATGTCATCTGACTTTGAAGTTATGAACACATGTTACTTTCATTTATAAAATTAATTATGGATAAAAAGAACACTGCTAAGGATTGGGACAGACTTACTTGAAATCAATGAACAAAAAGACACCAGAGGCTCTTCATGGCACGTAGGAAGCACTCAAAAGGCGTCTTCAATTATTCTCACTATAGCAGTGAGTAGGGAAGCCAGCAGACTTTACAACATCATTACCTGTCCATGACTGGTCTTTGTCTACAACTGGCAGGGACTTCTCCTGTGTCAGTTACCATACTTAGATTTGACTTGAGAGCTGAGCACTGTGGCTCAGCTGAGGTCAAAAGAAACCCTTAGCTTGGGGGAAAATAGTAACCTTGTCGGGGAGAAACTTGGCAGACCCCGCCTTGGCCAAGTAATCAAGGCGACATCCCCAGTGGTATCCTTAGCTCTTCTGAGTTTCAAGCTATTTCAAATTAAAAAACGTTTTTTTTTTTTTTTTTTGAATTGTTTTCTTTTTCAACGTTTATTTATTTTTGGGACAGAGAGAGACAGAGCATGAACGGGGGAGGGGCAGAGAGAGAGGGACACACAGAATCGGAAACAGGCTCCAGGCTCTGAGCCATCAGCCCAGAGCCCGACGCGGGGCTCGAACTCCCGGACCGTGAGATCGTGACCTGGCTGAAGTCGGACGCTCAACCAACTGCGCCACCCAGGCGCCCCTAAAAAACGTTTTAAAAAGTACAGAGAAGAAGCAGCAAAGTCTGTGAGAAAGCAATTTACAGAAACACAAAGTGGCCAGTAGACATGTGAACATAGGCCCAGTACCCCTAAAAATCAGAGAAATGCAATATTTAAAAATTATGAGATATCACCTTAGCCCCGCCAGAATGGTAGAAAGTGGAAGAGAAGGAAAACAGCTACTACTTATGAGAAGGTTAGGGGTGAGGCTCCCCCTACAAATGCTATCTTTCATTGTCAGTAGGAATGGGATAGTAACCCTTTTGGAGATCAACTTTGCTCTATCTTTTTAAAAAATATCTATTTCTTTTGAGGGAGAGAGAGCAAGCACATGTGCACAGGGGAAGGCAGAGAGAGGAAGAGAGAGACAGAGAGACAGAGAGAGACAGAGAGAAGGCACAAGTTGAGGAGGGGCCGAGAGAGAGGGAGAAAAAGAATCCCAAGCAGGCTCTGCACTGTCAGCACAGAGCCCGACGTGGGGCTAGAACTCGCCAACTGTGAGATCATGTCATGAGCCCAGATCAAGAGTCAGCCACTCAATCGATGGAACCACCCAGGAACCCCTGCTCTATCTTTTAAAATAAAAAAATCTGCGTACTCTTCCCTCCCTCCCGCTGGAATCTATCTGATAGAAATAGAAGAATCCATGGGGATATAATAACCATATATTTGATGGTATTTTTTTTCAGTGGCCAACAAAAACCAGTTAAAATCCAAACCAAAGGAAAATAAATAAAAACAACAATTTACCAGGAACTCAGTTGATAAAAGAAGGAGTTGGAGTTAGATCTCTATCAGAAGACTTAGGGAGTTATGTAGAGTATATTTTTTCATATTTTCCCCCTTCCCTGGTGGCTAGCCTAGGGCCTGGTACACAAGCTGGTTATCAAGGGTTACCTGCAATGGGAAGGAGAGTTGATGTAGGAGAAGAGGAAGGCAGAAGGGAAGCAGGGAGGTCAGAGCGCAAAAGACTGCATTAAAAAAAAATTCTCCAAAATAAAAACAGCATGCGTGCAATAGTCTCACTTATGTCAGATGATACGTGTGTGCGCGCACAACACTTACGTATATGCAAAATATTGTCAATAAATGGTTAATGGGATCATCTCTGGGTGGTGGGATTTCAAGTCATTTTTAAATTTTCTCTTATCCTTTTGTCTGCTGTGCAAATGATTTCAAAGACCATGTGTTCATTACATAAACCCAAAACAGCAATAAAAGCTGTTTTCACAGCAAGGAAAAAAAAAAATCTTGCCAAGGATCCATCATCCATGAGTCTATCTGAGGATTTCTTTAAAACAAAGTCAGCCCTGTCCTGGAGCAGACATGGTGCTTTATTTTACTACGCGATGAAAGAGGTGGTCTTTCTTTTACATATATTCTAACGTTCCCTCGTTCTTGCCATGAGGGTTCCTCGGCACTCCGAGCATTGCTAAATATCCATGGCCCATTTCTAATTTTTTTTTAATGTTTCCATTTATTTTTGAGACAGAGAGAGACAGAGCATGAGCAGGGGAGGGGCAAAGAGAGGGAGACACAGAATCTGAAACAGGCTCCACACTCTGAGCTGTCAGCACAGAGCCCAACGCGGGGCTCGAACTCACGGAACGTGAGATCATGACCTGAGCTGAAGTCGGACACTCAACCGACTGAGCCACCCAGGCGCCCCCCATGGCCCTTTTCTAAACCTGAAATCATTTCATAGATTTGGTTACTGTCTTCTCCATCAGTTGTGCTACTCCCCTGCTGCAGATAGGAACCCGGGGCTGAGGGGATGAAAACCCCCATCCTAACACCACACAACTGAGCACACTCCCAGGCACAACCCCCAGAAGCTGGAGATCAGGAGAATGGCAGTTCTGAACATTCTCAGGCTAATTTCTTCATCTCGCTGCAGCGAGAGTGTCCATGCAAAGCCATCCTTCCTCTTTGCCCTTTGATCCTGCAGGGCAGCTGCAAGGTCAGCTGCAGGGCCAGGCCCCTCCCCAAATGCTTCCCGACTAGAGAACCACTACTATCCTTCTCCTCTTGCAGCCGGCAAGCTTTAAGGAGTCATGGTGCTTCCTGCTTTCAGCCCCAGCATCACTGCAGCCTGATGGTGCCCTGTGAGCCTATTCACTGTAAGCTCTCTGACCACTAAAGCCAGTAAATCTCCCACAACAGAAACCACCTGGAGGAGAGCCAGGCGGAGGCCTTGACATTTGTGTTCTAGGAGGGAGGGAAGCTAGAGGGACCAGCACGGGTGGCTCCAGCCGGCCCACAGCTGCTGCTCTCAGGGCTCATTCTGCCACTCAATTAAAATGACGGGCAATCAGAATAATAAAATCAGAGCATCTTTGAATACAGAACTAATGACGCTGACAATCATAAATCCTCAAGGGCAGGACCAGGGACTCCTAGAATTTTGCATTGGAAGGTACCTCGGAGAGCATGTGGTCCTGTTTCTCCACCGAGGTGACTCTTTGGAGAAACCGGAGTGTGGTGACTGTGTGGCCACAATATCCTGTGAGTGTGGGGACATGCCCAAGGTAGCAAACGTAAGCAGCATTTCTGTGGCTCTAACTTCCGAAATAGCACAGGAGGGCAAAGAATGTCCCTTCTCTTGGGTCACTTCCTGAGCCACTGTTCTCTAGAAGTCTCTGGTCCTCCTGTACCATCCCCTAAGGCTTCATCCTACATTGGAGAAGGTTTGAGGTGGAAGAGGAGGCTTTGGAAACTTTAAATTGTCTTCACCACTTCTGTTGAGGATCCAGCCTTATAGACTGTCCCTGAGAAAAAGAAGAAAGAAGGGGAAATTCTTACCTCTCTCCACTTCAGGACTATGGGCTATTTTTGTCGACATTTTTTGCTCCCCCCACCTCCATCTCTTTGGCTCTCATATCTAAAAACAAACAAATAACACCAGGCTGTTCTGTGAATTATATAGAATCTGAGCTAATTTGGTCCTCTCCTTCCTCCCATCCACCGAAGGCTCTGGCCGCAGCCCGTGAGCATTAGAAAATAACTTGTCACCCACTCACCTCCCCATCTCATTCTTAAAGGAAAATATTTATATTATGCCACAGAAAGGGTTTCCATGGCAGTGACGACTGTAAAACTGTTGCCTTGGCAACCGCTTGAGTCCATCTTGAATGATCCGAAATCCCCTTCAGAGACAAATAAGGAAAATCTGTCAGAAATGCTGTTCTCCTGGGGGGGGGGGGGGGGAAGCCCTGAAAAATGGCTGTCTTGTCCCCTCCCCCCAGTTCTCCCTCTGACTCCTCCTCAGTCTCCACTGGTTGACCTCCTTTTATACACTCTCTTAAGAACTTTCCATAGTTCCTGCTCTTCTGAGGGTTTGCCTTGCTGTTCTCCTAATTTACTGTGGAGACTCTGCCCAGGGCTCTGTAAAGGGTTAAGGATTGGCACGCAGAGCCACGCCAAAGATAACAGGAGGCAGAATAAACACACAGATCGTCCTTTTTATAGAGCTTGCTGCCTGCCCCTGGAGGCCCAGGGTGCAAGTTCTTCTCTGCCAGCCCAAAGCAGGTCTGACAGGAGAATTTTACGGGAAGGGAAGACCAGTCTATCCTGCGGTGCAGCTCCCAGTCAGTACATGTTGGCAACTCACCTCTCTGGGCCTCAGTTTCCTCATCTGTAAAAAAAAAAAAAAAAAAAGAGTTGGGTGCAGGATCCTTCTGGCTCCTACATTCTAGGAATTTTTATGAATCAAGAATGCAGCATCTCCCATCTCCCAAAGGCACCAGAGACTTCTCTTGGCATGCCTGCTGGGAACGCAGGACCCTGGGATGAGAGAAACCCTGCAGTGAAATGGGGGCATGTCTACACTGCATGAGTCAGTGCCTTTTGAGTCCTGAAACATGCACGTGTACAAGCGTCATCTTTGTTATCACCCCATTATTAGCACAGCACCCACTAAACAAACAGTAGGCCCCAACTTCAGGGCCACTCCAACTCAAAATCTTTTACTGGAGAAGGTACTCCAACAAGCTGATTAAATACATAAATGAGACACCCCCCCCCCCCGCCCACCCGCCACAAGAAGCAGAGGTTTTTCTCCCAGAAGAAATATCTTTCACTCGATTCATGCCCATCCCTGAGGGTTTCTTTGCCTCTCCCTTATTAGTGAAAAGCAGCTTAAAAAGCTAGAAATGCTGACCTGTTTTCGTTCGTTCTTCCTCCCACTTCTAACTGATGGGAAGAAAGCTCTTTCAAGAGAGGAAGAGAGCAGTTTACATTGTCTTTATCATTTTACGAGTAGGCAAGGAAACCACTTGGCCAGTTTGGTGTGGAGGCTAGGAGCAATCCGAGGAGCCATGGGAAGAAAGGCAAGAAGGAGGAGCAAACGCTACCTCAGAAGGAAGCTGAAATACTTCCTCCCCAAAGCCCTTCTTGCAAAGTAGAAAGTCTGCATAGCCGGCTCCGATTTGTTCAGATTTCTGACCAGAGAGGCAGAGGCTACGGGAGTTAAGGGGTGGGCTTTGGCGCTACACAGAACCAAGGACAGAACTTGACTCTGACACACACCACTCCTCCGCCCACGGGCACATTACTTGACTTCTCGAAGCCTCTCTTGTTCCATCTGTAACTTGGGAGAAGCCTCCCCCTTATGGGACCATGTGATGATTGGTCTTTAGTGTTAACGTGGCGAGCTTAGAGCGCCCACGTGTGTAATCAAACACTACTCCACGTGTTGCCATGATGGTAATTTGTAGATGTGGTGCACACCTGTGATCAGTTACCCTTAAGTTAAGAAGGTGACTCATCCAATCAGTTGAAGGCCTTACGGGGGGAAACCTGTGGTTTCCTGGAGAAGAAATTCTGCCTTAAGACCATAGCGGTGGGGCGCCTGGGTGGCTCAGTCCCTTGAGCGGCTGACCTTAGCTCAGGTCGTGACCTCACGAGTTCATGAGCTCAAGCTCCACATGCGGCTCTCTGCTGTCAGCACAGAGTCTGCTTCGGATCCTCTGTCCCCCTCTCTCCCGTGCGCTCCTTCTCTCTCAAAAATAAGCATTAAAAAAAAAAAAAAAAGACTGCAGCATTAACTTCTGCCTGAGTTTCCAGCCTGCCGGCTCACCCTATTTTGAACTTGCTAGCCCCCACAATTGCATGAGCCAGTTCCTTAAGATAAATGTGTGTGTGTGTGTGTGTGTGTGTGTGTATTCTTTTTCTCTGGAGAACCCCGACAAACACAGACTGTTTGGGGACTGAGGTAACACATGTGTCCTCGACATGTTTGTGGGGCACCCCCAACTTCAGCCTGTGTACAAGGGAACTGGTCTGTCCATAAGCCCTCATGGCCGAGAGACCACATTTTGTCCCCGGATCCCCTCTTGCTGGCTGGCCACAGCTGGTTGGACGAGGCAGGAGTAGGCACTTGACCTAAAGGCGTGGCCTGATCTGATCCAAAAGGTTGAGCCAGGCCAGTTAGCTTTCTTTGTGTAGGATCCTGAGTAGCAACTAAAAAAGAACTCACCGGCTGGTAAAGGACATGTCAGGTCAATGGCGGAGCGGTTGGAAAGGTGCACAATCGGCAGAAAGAAGACAGTCATGGCGTAGGACCACATCATGATCCACATTTTTGTGAATCTGTTACCAGTCTTTACAATTTGGGAGAGTTCACGTAAAAACACAGCCAGACTGTAACCCAGGGCCTGCACAGCTACAGTAAGCTGGAGTCGGGGTGCAGCTGCCTGTCTATGGGAGCCACGTGTTCTCCCATCTACCAGCCTCCGCCAGGCCCTACTATGCGCCATCTGGCCAGCCTCAGGCTCATGCTACCTGCCTGGCAAATGTAGGTACTGGTGCTTGCAACTCCCGAGGTAGAGGGAACGTCCTTGGACGACGGCTTCTCAGAAAACAGAGTTGCCTTGAATACAGAGTCACCTAATAAAGCTTGAGAATTATGGAGGCAAGACCTTAATATGATTCCCGTGCCTAGATTTCCTTGAAGGTCCCTTTTATCTTCTACATAAATCCTCTTTATTCCTTACTCTATTCCTTACACTAGCAAAACTCCCATGTATATAAGCGTAAGAATGGAAACTCCCTCTTTCTCTTCCGGAACCCGAGTTCTCCCAGAACCCGAGTCTCTCAGAGGCTGCATTTTGTGCAATGGGCTGCCATCTAAGGAGGACTCCAGAGAACACTGGCTGGTGATGTCCAGCTGCAGACTCAGGGGTCAGCTGGGTTGGGCCCATTTCTGCCAGGAGAGATACAGAGAGGAGAGCTGTAGCAGGCTGGCTCACGGGCCAACAGTTTGGTGAATACCAAAGTAACTCCCATGAGGTAACTGCCTGGGGTTTCCTGGGGGTCAAGAATAAGCAACACATAGGTTGGTCTTCTGGATACCTGGGGAAGCTAAGGTGGTGTCAAGCAGGACTCTGAGGACAGACATCCATGCCAGCAATGAAAACGGACCTTAGCCTCAGCATAAGAGCTAGGGTGCACAGGACTCCAGCCAAACTATGGACAGGGTCCTGAGCAGCTGGGCCAGTAGGCTATTTATCAACCAGCGTGGAAGCGTGCAATGTGCTAACTATTAGTATGGCTGACCCTGTGACCATAAGGGTTTTAACTCATCAAAGAGTCCTGGATATTGGGGCCTTGTTACTAGTTTGAGAAGAGCACAACATGGGTGCCTTGGTGGGTTAATGCAGGCACAGCCCCAAGAATCTTCCTTTGCCATGTACAGGTATCCCTCGCAGCTCTGCTTTGGCAAGGATTTCGGTTCACAGATTGTGTGAGCTCCAGGGGATTGCAATGTGCTATCACTGACTCCCAGGTACTCTAGACATGAGCCACCCAACTCAGTGCACAGTGAGGTCTTTCCTTTGCCTTCCAGATACGGCTGGTGCAGCTGTGACATAGGCCTGACCCACGGGCTGGGCCCTGGGGTGAGAGCAAGATCTCCTACTCTGAGCTCTCCGCACATTTTGACACATTTCCTCAGTGTCAAGTTTTCAGCCAGTAGCTGGAGTAGAGCATGGCTGTCTGAGAAAGGAGGAAGACGGTGGTTTTCTTGACCTATTTCACGATTGGGTGGTTATAAGCCACTGTCTTTATCTGAGTGGGGTCTCCCTCATTTGAAAACAAGTTCTTTAAAATATGGACTATTTTCTGAGTCTAAGGTAACTCTACTTTCAAGGCAGAGAATTTGGAGAAGACACAAAAGAATATAGGGGAAGTAAATCCCCATGTTACTGCGTAGTTAGAGAGCATATTGCAGCATTGAGCCATTTAGTGATTCCCCTCTGGTGGGTCCCAGAGCTAGGGATGCAGAGCTGGGGGGTGGTTCGGTCTTAAATAAAACCCACCAGAGTTCCTTCACCGGGGGAGCCAGCTACAGACTCTGTGGTCTTCAGTTAGCCCGTGAGCACCCAGCAGCATCCTGCATGCACCAGGGTCTGCCTTGAGTTCTGGAATGGTCCCCACACTCGATGGGGAGACCTTGCCATAGGCTGGTTCAGCACATGCTTACACAGGGCCACGTGTCTGGGAGAAGACAAGGTTCTGAGACACTGCTTTTAAATTAGCTGTTCATGTAACACGTCTCCCAGGAGAACATCTTTTCTGCCTGTGGCCCCTGAGTCAGTCTCCAACCAAAACAAATTCCCACAAGTCCTGCTTAAACCTCCACATTAATTTCTTCTGATAATAAACCTCGATTAAGGACCACATCCCAGGTCCTATATGAGAGGACGCCAGCCGATTAAGACAGGTGACCATCAGCTGTGGGGGGTCTCTCGGTTCCTCGGGGTTCCACGGTGAGTATCAGAGCCGGACCTAGAGCCCAGTTCCGTGGACAGTCCGGAAAGATCCTTGCCACTTTATTCCAAGGGGCACACTTTAGATTTCCAGGCAGGTGGCCTAAAGGAGTGATGTGGCTAGTGGGGATTGTGTTGAGCTGGGGTGTATAGACCCCTTTAAAGGTGACCCTTACTTCTCAACCTTTTGTACCTCATCCAGCCTACTTACCCACAGGCAGGACCACCCTCCTCTGCCTTCCACGTCCTGTGGATGAGGCCAGAGGAAGGTAGATAAAGTCAGGTTAAGTCCAAACCCTTAGCCCAGCTTAGTGAAACACCCCAAAAATTGAAGTTTGTTTAATCCTGGCCTAGCCACCAGGCTCAACTCTAAGGTGCATTAGAATTGCCGGGGGGAGGGGGCTAAAATGTGAATTCCTGGCCTCTTCTGGAATAGTCTGATTGAGAACCAGGTGATGTGGCTGACACTCAAGCTGTGAAGCCCCTGGGAAAGGAATAGGCTGCTCCTGAGAGCCTTGGAATCTGGAGCAGGCTGGGTGGCCCAGCTGTGTGACTTCACTTCCTCATGTGTTGCTACATACGGAGGTTGGTTGGATGGCATAGTCCCAGCGCCCCCCCCCCCCCCAGTTCTGTCATCTCACGGTGGTGTCATTCTGCGAGTCTCACACACTCAGACCCCATTGGCTTGGCTGAGCAGACACACACAGAGTGACTAGGGGCATGGGCCACACTTAACTCCGCCTGTAGAGGGCTCCCTGGACAGTACTCCCTCCTGCACATGAACCTGGAGATGTGTGCCCGGTTCAGTCGAACACCCATGCCCACTGACAGCTTCCCATCATGTGTGCCCTTTCCAGGGGTCTTGAGAAAAGAGCCCGGCCAACGGGCCTATCTGACTAGTTGGGCCAGGTCCTCCAGAAACAACATTTTGTTTTCTTTCTCCCACTAGCATGTCTTCTGAGGATGCTTTCTCATATACCCGCCCGGGAGGGGATGAGCCCATAGACACAGAACACATGGTTCTCTAAGGGATGAGAAAAGAAGGGGTCCTGGGGGAGTCAACGCTGAGCCAAAGAGCTGGAGTGGTCCTGCCTCTCCCCTTTGAGCCCAGGCATACGTGGAGGTGAGAAAGGCTTTGGGGTGAAACCTGAGCTCCAGTCTTGATGCTGCCACTTAACCAGCTGGGGGTCATCCAAGTGATTCAACCCCTCCGAGCCTCAGCGTTTCCTCATCAGAAAGACGAAATGAGAAAAATCAAGTTTACCTGCAGGGCGTGGGGAGAATAAAGTCTGATGAGGCACAGGGAGCACCTAGCTCTTAAAAGGGGCTTGGTAATCCCTCCCCTTCCCCTCTCTCCTGCAGCTCTTTCTAGCTCACCTTCTGCTTGGGGTGGGGGAGGGTGTGGCTGCCTAGTCTCTGCGGCTTAGGAGTCATCAGGATAAAACAGGGCTGGGGGAGGACGCCTTCTCTCCTTGGCGTTATTGAGAAATTTTCTAAAAGAAACATTTACACCAAAGGCAACTCTGGGAAAACAAAAGGGAAAAGAACAAAGCAGCTATAAATCCCTAAAATGAAATGCAGATTGCAGCTCCTACAGGAACCTCTGATAACCAACAGCGCCCCCCCCCCCCCCCCCCCCCGCTGTTCCCAGGGACAATGGGTCCAACTGGAGCTGCCTCGGGTCTCCAGCTGAAAATTGAGGCCCTGTCTCTCCTGTTGGGGCTTCCTCTGCCTCCAGGCTGGGGGGCAGGGAGGTGGTAGGCTTGCAGGCATAGAGAACACAGCCCCATCCGCTTTGTAGTTCCTCTATAGCTCCCCGCCCAACCCGCATAATCCTTGCCGGCACCCCCCACCCCACCGGGGACCCTAAAAGGACAATGACTACAACCTTGTCCTGGAGTTGCTGCACAAAGCCTGTCACAACTTTGGACTCTAGGGGACTCCCACTGGGGTGGGTGTTGGGCCACAGCAGGGGCAGGAGGCTGACTGTACTGCCTTTCTGCGTCTGGACCCCGGGCGGACACCAAGTCCCTGCTGTGAATCACTGTTCTGATTAGCTGTCAGGACGCCCAGTATAGAGCCTCGAGGACAACTGGAAGCTCAGAAAAGACAAGGCCCCAGGGGTGGTCTAGAAGCTCTGGTGAGCACCACCGAGGCGCATTGACAGCAGAAAATGGAGGGAAATCAGAACAGGAGCGAGATTAGGTTCAGATGGCGGGGCAGAGCGAAGTGGGCGGCTCAAAAAACGTTGCGTCTAAGAGGGGCTGGCCTGCACCAGAGGACAAAACTTACAACCCGCGTGTAGACGTTCTAGGGGCGCAAAGCTGCATCAGAGTAAGGAAAATCTTTTAAACAGCAACGCAGCGGCAAAGCGGGCTGGGGGTGTGCCCTGGAGTGGGGGTGGAGGGGTTGCAGCCACCCGGGTCAAGTCTCCACTCTATCAACAGGCGTATGACCTTAGCAAGTTTCTGAACCTCTCTGTCCTCCTCTGCAAAGTGAAGGAAATCCTGGTACTTCCCTCCTGGGGCTCCTGTCAGGGCTAGGAGTCAGTTTGTAAAGGGCCTAGAGCCTACACATGCGCACACTTACCTAAGCGCTAGGTATTCACTAGGACTAGGTTGCGTTCCCGGCGGCGAGATCTCTTTGCTGGAAGTGGTTGAACCTGGGCTGCAAGACGAGTTTCAGGGATACTAGAGGTCCGTGGAGACAGAGCCAGACCACGTTGCAGAAAAGCGAGATGGGCTCAGGTGGCAGAGGGCTCGGGTTCCTACCACTGTGACTGTGGGCAAAGCACAAAATCGACAGGTCTGTTTTCACATCTGTAAATAAGGCTGAAGTCTCTGGCTCGACCCATCGTCCTGAGGATTAAATAATCCTGGGTACAGACATCCACCTCAGTGTTTGCACTTTCTTCTTGTATTTTAAAAAATCTCCATAAGACCGATCACCTATGTGCAGTCCCTGACACGTAATGGGGGCAGAGTACGCAGGATCACGACTCCCTTCCTCCCCAAAAGCCCTGTGGCTCCCCAGACACCAGAGCTGGTCTTCAGCAGCCTTCTGGCTGATCTTCCTGTCCTTTTACAGCGAGTACCCTCTCCTTTCAGGCTGCTTGGTGTGACTCACCCTTCTTTGCAATTAACTGTGATGTTCTGCTGGCGGCTTCCGTTACGAATGACGAGCAGAACAGCAGATCTGGCCTAAGCAGGGTCTGGCGGGTGGGACGCTTCACTTGGTGATTTACTGCCGCGGAGGCAGAAGATAGGCCCCTGGGCATGTTGCAGCTGGCCTGCCTCTCCCCCACTGCTTAGTTTTGTTCCCTGACCTGGGTCCCCTGGCACATTCTGTTCTAAGGGCCAGGCCTGTGCCGTCACACATGCTCTCAGGCACCTGGCTGGCCGGTAGGAGGGAGGCTGGCAAAGAAAGCAATGCTATTTCTTCTCTTCGAGTTTGTCTTCCATTGGATTCAGGATGCTTTAACTGAACAGCTACTCTGTGCCAGGCACTCTGGGGGATCAGACGTGGATGTGAAGCAGTACTCATTCCCTAGAAGCTTCTAATTCACCAGGAGGTGAAGGCAGATCCATGAATAGTTTTGAGCCTCTGATGGCACAGAGCAACTACTGTGGAAATAAATATGGAGAAGAGACTTTGCAACCGCAAGGGGCCTAGAGAGGCTTATTACGGTTGCCGTTTGTTGGGCATCTGACGTGTGCAAGGTACTCCCCTTGTCTCATTTAAGCGACGTGACTCTGTGAGGAATGGGACTGTTGCCGTGCCCGTTTTACAGCTGGAGAAACTGAGGGGCCGAAAGGTGAAATCACTTACCCCAAGTTACATGGCCAGTAAGAGGCAGAGCTAGGACAACAACCTAAGTTCAAAACACATGTTTTTTCCTGAGAGGCCAGGCTGCCTACCTCTTAGAGAAGGCCGAATTTGACGTGGGCCTGAAAGAAGGTTGATACTTTATTCCTGGGGGGTAGGGCGTTCCTTCTAGGCGAGTCCTGCTCAGAGACACAGCTAATGTCCTCCCTCCTCGTCCCACAAGGGGCTGAGGAAGCCTCACGGCTTGAAGGGCCCTTCGAGTTCTCTCCAGCCTCTGTGACTCGACCCCAAATAAATAATCACACTGTCAATGCAAATAGTACTGCCTGGCCGCTGGAACCAACAACCCAGATTGATGTGGCCCCCGCTGGGGGGGGGTCCTGTTCAACTCTGTAACTGGCTGAGCGCACACACACACACACACACACACACACACACACGTCCTTTATGTTCCCTTCAAGCAAGTTTGTTCTTGCCCCAGTTACAGAATTTTAGGCTGGAAGTGCTGGCAGATAAGAACTTCCTACAGATCCCATACTGGGGTTCAGAAAGGGGAAGGAGCTGGCCTAGAGGCTTCAAGAAAGGACAGCTGAAGAGCCCTGTCTTCCTGCTCTCACTTACTTGAAGAGGCAGAATGAGGGTTCACCCAGCACGTCTCCCGTAGGGATTTGTCTGGTATTGTCACATGGCATCCCCAAAATGGCCCTGATTAGGGCTCCTGCACCCCACTTTCAGATGAGAAATCTGACAACTCGAGGAATCCTGGGACGTGCCCAAGGTCAATGAGAAAAAGCCAAGGAAGGGGCACATACCTAGCTGTCTCCCAAATCCCACCGCAGAGCAGAGGGAGGCGGGTGTTTTTTTCCTCCCCCCACCCATTTTTGGGCTTGCAAAATGGACTGAGGTGTGGTGTAAACCCAGGAGGTCTAGAACCTAGTTCTCCAGCGGAAAGGGCTCCAGTATTGGACCCTCCCAGGGGAGAGATCTGAGCTGCCCGAAGTAACGACCAGGCCTGGGCAGGCACAAAATGACACACAGAGGGTTGTGGAAACTGTACTTACATCTCTTGCTTTGTTTCTGGATGACTCATGCAGCCCACATAACAAAATTAATGTCTTCTCCAGCACCAGCAAATTGTATTTCTTTCTTTAAAAAAAATCACAACCGGCCTGCAAATGGCCCTGGCTTATTCTGGAGACATAGAGCCATCCTGTGGCCACTTCCCTGGACGGGCCGGCAGTGGCAGTCAGGACCCCCGCAATGGGGGGGCGGGGGGCCTGAGGCCATGTCGAGTCCTGCACTCTGCTTCTGTCCAGACCCTCTGGTCTGGTCGGTGACATTCTGTCATACCCCTGTCTCCTCTGAACTGATGTTTCACGTAAGAGCAAGTGCTCTGGAAGCCCCCCATCCCGAGTCCTCTCACACGGTGCCCTCTGTCGGGAGCCAATTTACTCACCTCTCAGGCTTTGGCTCAAGGACCTCCCCCCCCCCCCCCCCCCCCGCTTCAGCTCTGTGAGCTTTCTCTGCCTCCTTCTGACCCCAGATAGCATTGCCCCTTCCTCACTGTATAACCTCACCAGCTCCCTACGCAAAGTCTCTTAATATAACAGCTAACATTTATATAGTACTTCCTCTGAACCATCACTCTAAGACCTATATGTGTGTGTATATATGTGTGCATATATACGTAGTATGTATAGGGGTGTGTATGCATATAACACAGATATGAAATAGGCGTCATTATTCTCCCCATTATATAGATGGGGAAACAGAACGCGAGGGTATCTAGTTTGCTCATCACTCAGCTAGTTAAGCGGCAGAGCCAGAATCTGGGTTTCTTCAGTCAGGCTCTAGATCCCTCTTCTTAACCTGTACCGCATGGCCTCTAGCACCAGTCACACCTGGTTTTACTTGCCGATTTCCACCCACCCATCCCCCCTACCCCGTCAATTCTGTGGTCTACTTGAGGAGAAGGCTTACATCTTCTTCCTCGGGTGTCCCTGTGCAGGGCACAGCAGCTGGACCACAACAGGGCCCCACGCTGCTGACTGGAAGAATGTGTTGCGTCTGATGCCCTGGGCCACCAGCCCCTTCCCATGGCTGCGTGCGTCTTTACGCCTTATTTCTTCAGTTCCCTCGGGACACATCCCTGGCTCTGTTCTCTGTGCCGAGGATATTGGTCCTGCTTCCTGTCCCGGTCCTGCCTCTCTGAGGCTTCGTGCTTCATCCTGTGGGCGGCCAGGAGGTGTGGGGGAATACGGACAAGCAGGTATCCCCACGCCCTAGTTTTGATATTTCTTTGCCTTACAAAAGCACTTTGTATATATACACGCATTCGACAATAAATTTTGGACATCAGCCTCAAATCGGGCACTGTTCTGGGTGCTGAGAACATAGTGACAAGAAGCAGACACTATCGTCATGGCAGTAAGGTTCTAGACTGGGACACAGGCAGGAAACAGAGCAACGGAGTGTGGGATACAGCATCAAGGGATGACCAGGGCTGCAAAGAGGAACAGAGTAGGGAAGGGCAGACAGAGAACAAGAGACCGGGTGGTCCGGGAGGGTTTCTCTGAAAATAGGATATTGGAGCAGAGACCCGATAAAGTGAGGGAGACTGTCTGGTGCCTGCAGGAAGACGCTCCGGGCAGAGGGGCCAGCAGGTGCCACGTGCTGTGGCGGCTCATGCGTGAGGAGCAGAGGAACAAGGGTGACCGTGGCAGCAGGTCCTATAGGGCCATGAGGAGGATTGGAGGCGTGTCTTAGCACCACTTTGACAAAATACTGCAGGCTGGGCCGCTTGTAAACAACAGAAACGTATTTCTTGCTGTTCTGGAGGCTGGCTGGCTGAGACCAGGGTGCGGACATGGTCCAGTGAGTTTCCTCTCCTGGGTCACAGACTTCTCAATGTGCCCTTATGTGGGGGGTGAGGGCGGGAGCTCTGTGGGGCCTCATTTATGAGAACACGAATCCCCTTCACGAGGGCCCCACCTAAGCAGCTTCCGAAGGCCCTACCTCCCAGTACCCTCACACTGGGCGGTAGGATTTCAACATGAATTTGGGGGGCCACGAACATTCAGGCCGTGGCAGGCTTGATCCCAAGTGTGTTGGAAACTCTCAGAGGGGCTGGTACGATCTGATCCAGGCTTGAAAATGTGAAAGCTTGGGTTGTGTGTGTTACCCAGTTACCCAGATGGATAACGACTTTTGGGGTCCTGAGAAGTCCTTTCTCTTCCCACTGCCTCTGTCAACGGCTCCCTCCCGTCATAGCTCATGTTGTGTCTCCACACCCTTCCACCAGAACTTAGGGCCAAAGAAGGGACACGGCCACACAAATCATTGCATTGCTGCCAACACAGGCTGGGATGGAGCGGTCCAGAGGCTGTGGGGGCACAGAAGAGGGGGCTGCCGTGAGACGGGGCTTCCTCTCCTAGAAAGTCAGGGGTGGCTTCTGCAGGAGATAGTGTGTGACAGGAGACCTGAATAAGCAGAGGCCCAGCCATGGGGAGCCATAGGCACCGACGGAGAAATCACGGTTGCTGCTATAGCGAAGGTCTTGCCGGCATCCTGATTCCGGCACCCCCTTGTCCTTCAGCACCCACCTCGCCAGCCCCAGTGCTGGCCGCCCCGGCTGAATCCCCTTCCACTGCTGAACTCGGCTGTAGAAATCCTAACACAAGCTCACACTCTAATCCCAGCTGGACCCTCGTCCTCTCAGCACTCCTTTCCGTGAAGGTTAACTGCCTGCCGCATTCCCAACAGCTTCTCTCCTCTCCCTGCCTCCTTCACTCCCTGAGGTGACCTGACCTCCTGTTACAGTGTGAACCCCACCTCCTCTCTCCTGATCTCCACCTCGGAGGGTGCTTGCATCTTCAACCCCCATCTCTTGCAAATGGTCTCCGAAGAGAGGCGATCATTCTTAAGATTGACCATTTACCTTCCCTTGCCTAGATGGATTATATTTTGGGGGTAGACAAAATAGCCCAGGTGGACAAGGGAGAATTCATTTTTTGATGGAAGTATTCTAGCAAAACAAAACAAAACTGCGCCTGGAATACAGAATTAGAAAGTCCTCTTTTTGCAATCCCCTTTGGTTCAGGTGAAAATTATCAGTGGCTGAAACGATCAGAGGGTATGTTAATGGAGCACTTTACATGGACAGGGAAGGCTGCCTGCACCTGACCCCCACTGTTCCATCTTAGATCACTAGGAAAGAGTGAACAACACGTGTACCTCCTGATGAGATGAAACACAGGGGCTGGGCCTCACCTGCACATTGGCATCACCTGGGGAAGCTTTAACACGTACTGATGCCCGGATCCATCCATACTCATTATGATTTAAAAGGTCTGGGTGCAGCCTATGCACGGAGATGTTTACAAAGTGCCCCCAGCTGATTCTAAAGAGCAGCCAAGGCCGCGGTCTCTGCCATGTGAGGTGTTATCTATGAAGCAGGAAGTACACCCATGAATTGTGCTTGCCCTGAAAAAGTTGATCCTAATCGAGCCTTTCAGGTTAATCTCTAGTCAAAGACATTTCAAGGGATAGAGAAACAAGTCCAGTGGTGCTGCGGGGAAGCAACCAGACAAATCCACATTGTGACTCATTCTGCCAAGCAACTGACTCATTTCACATTTCCAATAATTCAGTGGCTTTAAAAAGGGGGTGGAAGGACTGTTCTAGATTGAGACTTTAAAGACCTAAATGGTCCAGTGCATGTGTACACTTTGGATCTTGAATTAAACCATTGTCTTGAAGTTTATTTATTGGGGGGGGGGGGGGGGGAGACAGAGAGTGTGAGTGGCAGAGGGGTAGACAGAGGAAGAGAGAGAATCCCAAGCAGGCTCCATGCTGTCAGCACAGAACCTGATCTGGGGCTCAAACACACAAACCATGAGATCATGACCTGAGCTGAAATGAGGAGTTGGACGCTTAACCGATTAAGCCGCCCAGGTGCCCCCAAATCATTTTTTTACACACTGGGGAAACCTGACTGTGGACTGGACATTAGGGGCTACCAAAGAGTGAATGCCTGTTTCTTAGGTGTGTAATTACACTGAAACCATGTAAGAAATGTTTCAAACACTGTGTTTTCTATACATAAAAGAGTGAAACGATAGGAGACCTGGGGCTTGTTTTAAAATCTCTCAGCCACAACAAAAAACAATCCTTGAAGCAAGTGTGACAAAAGGTTAGGAATTAACTAAATCTGGGTGTTCATTATGTTATTCTCCCTACTTTGTGCATGTTTGAAATCTTTTTAATAGAGCTTTTAAAAAGGTGGCCCCTTTTGCTCTCCAGTGTCCGATGTCATTATTTGTGTTGTCACATGGGATCCCTTGTTCCGTCCTCAGCAGCAGCAAGACTAACGTCCTCTGAGCGAGACCAGGAACCCTGCCCCGGGGCTAATTCCCCCCAGAGCCCTGGGTAAATGCCGTCATCCTCACAATACAGACAAAAAACTGAGTTCAGAGAGACGGTCACTTGCTCAAGGTCGCACAGCTAGTGAGGGACAATCAGGATTAGAAGCCAGATTTCAACAGACCCTGGTCTTTACCGCTAAGCTCAGCTATTGTCTTCCCTCTTTCCCACTCTCCTTTTCTGTCTTCCCTTCATCTCCCTCCTCTTCAGTCCCCCCCTCATCGGGACAAGTACCCTTCCTGGAGCTGGTCTTTTGTCTCCCAGTCTCTTCCCTCCCCACGTGGCTGGGAAAGAGTAGTTTTTGACACTTTTATTCTTACCCTCACTTTTCCCTTAGTCCCTTGCACTCTGACTTCTAGGCCAAAAGAGACTTCATTAAAAAATAAACAAACTGGGGCGCCTGGGTGGCACAGTCGGTTAAAGCGTCCGACTTCAGCCAGGTCACGATCTCGCGGTCCGTGAGTTCGAGCCCCGTGTCGGGCTCTGGGCTGATGGCTCAGAGCCTGGAGCCTGTTTCCGATTCTGTATCTCCCTCTCTCTCTGCCCCTCCCCCGTTCATGCTCTGTCTCTCTCTGTCCCAAAAAATAAATAAACGTTGAAAAAAAATAAAAGAAAAAATTTAAAGTAAAAAATAAACAAACAAAAAACCCTGGAGAACAGTCTCCACCCCCTGTAATTTCCCTGCAGCACGTGACCCAGACTCTTAAAATCTAGTAACTTCATTTTAATAAGTTTCCCAGGAGATTCTTACATCCCTAGAGTAACAAAGCTTTCCAGGTGCCCCATCTTTTCCGAAGCCTCCACTTTGCCACCTGCAGGATTGCAGATTTGTTAGAGCTTTCAGCCCTCTTTCCTACTGGTCACCTGGTCTGGAATCTCCGTCTCCTCCTCTTCCTCACTTCCCACACGTGATCAATTGCTCCAGTGTGTTAATTCTGTTTCTGAACCATCCCTTGCATCCATCCGCTCCCCTTGTCCCACTGAGCCCCACTGCCCTGCCCTGGGAGAACTCTATTTTCCCACCTGGCCTATTGCATTCAGTTTCTGAGTGGTCTCTTTCTCCCCAGAAATTCTGCCATTTTCCAAATCGTCCTCCAGACTGCGACAAGGGTGCTCAAAACGAAGCACCGATCTAATCATGTGGATTTCCCAACGCTGCAATATGCAGTGGCTCCCTATTGCCTGTAAAAGGAAGTCCACATTCCTCTGTGCTTGGACCTCTATCTACCTTTCTGGGCTTTGCTTTAGATATGAGATGATCAAAACTAAAACCACTTGTTGTTCCCCACATATTCCTGTGCTTGCTCTTGTGGTCCCTTCTGCCAAGGATCTGGTCCTCCTCCCATCTTGAATGTTGAAATCCTATCCTCTGTAGCAGCTAGATTCAAAAGCGTCTCCCCAGGAAGCCATGCCTCCTGGTCATCAGGCTCTCATGTAGTCCTCCATTTGGGATCCGGCCTGGTCAACAGAGTGCAGTAGAAATGACGTTGTGTTCTTCCAAGGTTAGCTCAGAAAAGACCTTGAGTTTTCTCCCTGGATCTATTGGAATGATGCTCTGAGAGAAGTCGGGTGTCATGTGATAAGTTTGAGTACTCTGAGTATGCTATGCTGTGAGGAAGCTCAGCTGACCACGTAGGAGTATCATGTAGAGAGAGAGATCCTGTCTGCCCAGGCTGTTCCAGCCATCTCGGACAAGATGCCAGGCATGTGAGTGACGGAGCCACTTGGGGGGCCTCGACCGGTTGAGCTTTTGAATGGCTCCAACCCCAGTTGCAACCTGCCACCACATATGAGACCTCAAGTGAACCCCCCCTTCCCCAGGGAGCCCAGCCAACCCACAGAACCTTGAGAGAATATACCCAATTGTTATTTTAAGGCACTAAGGATTGGCGTGTTTGTTACACAATAATTGATTGCTGGAACAATTTCTTTTAAAGTACAGCTCAAATGCCCTCTCTTCGCTGTAGAGACTGCTGAGCCCTGGGACAGAATGAATTGCCCTCTCCCGTGTGCTCCCAACCCTTCGTGACCACCAGGGATGTAGTGCAGTGTGACACACAACTGAGGAGGGACAAAGACTTTGCTCACTCATCTACCTGGGGCTGGTGCCAATCCCTGTTCATGGCTTGGAGTAGATGCTCAAACGGTGCTTGCTGAATTGATCTGATTTCCTTTCCCTCCTCCAGCCGCTTGAGGCAGGAGGCCACGAGGTGACCGAGACCCAGAGTACCAGGGAAACCCCAGAGCTCACGGCATTGACTAGGAAAGTTGAATGTGCCAAATCAGTCTTGGCAAAGCTTTCCAAACCAGAAGGAAGACTCTGGAGACAATTTCAAAAAACGGAACCAAAGAGAGCTGGAAGTGCCAGAGGTGGCCGTCATTCCTTGCTCACTGACAAGGGACAAACGTTTGAGGATCGGAGTCTTCTGTGCCCGGAGCCCACTTCCCCAGCAGCCTGGAAGGCTCCTGCCGGTCCCGGTTCAGGAGGGTGGTCCAGGGTGTCCACCTTGGGCCCAGCCGAGATGGCTCTTATGTATACTTAGTTCACTGGACAATGCCAACCAGGTCTTGCAACTGTTGTGGATCCTCAGAACCAGAAAGCCATCAAAGTCCTCTTGTGGGCGAGGAATAAATCCTGTAGGTCACCACCCACCCCTTTGAACCCTTTGAAACCACACTCCCAGACCTCGCTTCGTCATCTTCGTTCCCTTCCCATCAGACAACCCTCCTGTCATTCTTAGCCATATTATGCCAAACAATTTTAAATCTGTCTTATTCAAATTGCAGCTGTCACACTGTGCAGATGACAAAGTCTCAACTCTGTTCTAGGACAGGATTCTAATAAATCTGCCCTTATCCTCTATGTGACATGGGTGAGGATTTTTCTAAGGATTTGCCTGTTACACCGGGGGTTGTCCATCCTGGCCGCATGTTAAGATCCTGGAAAGTTTTTGAAAAAGAGACTCACGCCTAGGTCCTATCCCATTCTGGCAGGACATAAAACCCTGGTCATGCCTGGGGGTCCAGGCAAACCCAGGCAGTTTCTTGCCAGGTCCCATTTCTCATTTTGGCGATAGATTATCTTTCTTGTAAAATTGGTCTGTCCTTCTAGGACAGGAAGGACACCAGACAGACACTAACAGGTCACCAAGGAAGTCATAACTCAAGACAGTCAAATTGCCTGTGTTCATTTCTGTGTCCTGGAAATTTGATTTACTATCCAACTACAGTGTGTGGTTTTTTTGTGACAGCCCTGAAGACTGCAACATGAGGAAAGATGACTCCATTAAACGAAAAAGCAGAATTTTCTCTCCTCTGTGATTGCAACTACATAAAAAAAAAAAAAAAAAACACACATATTTTTAAAAGCCTGAAAATGAAAGCACGAAATGATCGTAATTAGGGTATTGGATGATTTTTTTTTTTCCTTTCAAAACTTCTTTTGTGTTGATCATCATACTTTTAAAACTCTTTAAAAGAGCAAAATGAGGTCTGAATGCTTGGATGTATTTCTAGAGACTGCTATAAGCATTGACCAGGAGGAAGAGAGGTTACTGAGCAACTTGGACAAGCCTCTCTCCATCTTAGGCCACGGTTTCCTGTCTGCAGATTGCAGCAAAGGAACTGCATGGCCTCCTTAGGGCACCACACTCTGATTCAGGCTCCCGTGACGCTGTTTCTAGGAGACCAGGGAAGCAAATGTTACCCGGCGTGCTTCCTTGGCGAGGAGCTGGGCCAGGCTGGCTTTGCCGCTGAGCCGTCTCACCTCCTCACCTCTGTGTGCGTCCTGCCCACAGCCCACAGCACTGCCTTCGCCTCCGCCCACACCATGCCACCCGCTTGCCAACTTCCCCTGCGGCCCCCTTCGCCCACTCACAACTGTGGGCCTCCTTCCAGGCCGCCCCTACAGGATGAGCAGTTTGCCAGTTAATATACATCAAGCTGCCACCTTCAAACAGCTCCGAGAGCCCCATCTGTTCGGTGGGAGCATTCCAACTAGAAGGACCACCCACCACCCACTGCTGTCCCCCGAGAGCTGGGCAGGGGGTCCCTTCTGAGCCCAGCAGGCTTGGTTCCGGGGAGGAAGAGGCAGGAGCATCAGTCACTGGCTGGACTAAGGGCCCCCCACTGCACCTAATAAGGACCTCCTTCTCACTGTTGGAGAACTCTAAGGGTCAAGGTCCATCCCGAGCCACCCTGGAGAGATGGGAGGGCTAAAGACCACACAGCCCTGGATGTCAGCACAGAGTTGGAAGCCACTTCATTCAGTGTGGATCTGGCATGCTTGTCCTTTATAATAATCATAACTGTTACCACCCGTGGCTTCCTGTGTGCTTGGCTGCTCCAGACTCCTTTTCCCAACTACTGTTCTCAACAACCTGAATGGTAGGTACCATTATCATGCCCATGTTTATAGGGAAGGAAATTAAAGCTTAGACAAGTTAAATAATTTCTGCCCAAAACACAGCTAAGTGGTAAGACCGTGTGAAGTGTTGGTTCTAAATTCCAACTGTTTGGATTTGAATTCTGACTCTGCCGCTAGCAAAGTATGTGACTTCGGGTGAATTCTTCATCTTTCTAGAAAAACCTCTTCCTCTTCTGTTAAATGGGGGTAATAATTCTATTTGTCATGATGGATGGATGAGAATTAAATGACCTCATCCATGAAAATGCTTAGCCTAGAGTCTGGGCTCCATAAATGTGAGTTGTCCTTTAGTTGGATCTGAACCCAGATCTCTCTTCCAGGTGCTCACAAATGGCTTTCTACAAGTGTCGAGTTTATCTGCTTTGCCCCTTCACATGGGCCTCTGGGGTCCTGGGTTCCATGTGCCAGCAATGCCCTCAAAAACCCTGGCCCTGGCTGGAAGAAAGTAGTAACAATCACACACACTGAGCACATTTCATTTTAAAGCCCACCAGCTTCACACAGTCTTCTGCTTCCAGATGTATCCCCTCCTCTCTGCTCCCGAAATGTGGGTGTCCCATGCAAAGGGGTGAGTGAGTGGAATATTTAGAAGAAATGAAACGAGACCACCCATCCAAGGACAAACCCTAAAGGAGAGTGGGACAGTTTCAGAGCCTCTTGAAATGGGTGGTCTTCTATCCCACCTGCTTCTGCCCCATGCCACCCAATCCTTGCTCCGGTCAAATAGAGGTGGGAAACGTTTTTGTAAAGAAAAGTGTATAGATAACGTGTGAACACCCAGTTGGCCCCTCTGCCTTTGAGACCGGAATAATATAGAAGGTGGATGAACATGTGTCCTGCTCCAATATTCAGGTAGGACGAGGTAGCAGCAGCGGCCACTGGGAGCATTCCTAACTTCATGAACATGTGGCTTTGCTCTGCCCAAGTGTGGAAAATCATCCAAGAAGGGTATTTGCTTTATTCAGTTGGTGCTATTAGAAATGACTTTATCTCGATACCTCCCACACTAAGCACCTAGAAAAAAAACTGAGGAACAACCCACATGGGAATGCAAGCCTGTGGGAGGTGTCCAACAGACTGGGGATTTTCCAGGGTGGTTCAAACAGCTTTAGAGGGTGATCACTCATGCTTCATTCATCCGACTCCTGCTGAGGACCTATAGGTACCAGGTACAAAATAGCAGGGGAGGCTGAGATATAAGACCGGGTCCCAATTCATAAAGCACACATAGCCTGGAGGAGAAGAGGTGTTTGCGAGGAGAAAATACAATACCGTGTGTGTGTGTGTGTGTGTGTGTGTGTGTGTGTGTGTGATGTTAGTAGTGTTAGCGACTTAGAACCCAGACCACAAGTAAACCAGTTGAGGTGTGGGGGACATCCCACGAAGGGACCTCAGAGGTGTACCCTCTCATCATATCCTTCTCCAAGACACTGGCTTAGTGAATCCAGAGAAAAGTTCACTTCTTTGTCACTAAGCATTGCTGTGCACAGTTTTCTGCCCCTTGGGAGCTGGGACCAGAATAGGCAAGCTCACTGCTATGTGGGCAGCTCTTGGGACTGCTGGGGAAACCCTTCCCGTTAATCTTTGACCCCAGAACCCATGGGGCCTGGGCTTCCGGGAAAACAGGCTCCATGGGTGTAAAACTCCTACTGAAAAGACATTTTTGGCAGGGAGGTTGGGCTTCACTCTGAGCAAGACTCGCCTGTGACAAGTGGGTGCTCTGTAGAAAGATGCACACCTCTTGTTCCTTTGGTCCCTCTGCTGCAAGGTCCTCTTTCTTCCCTCAGCTCTCTGGGACACTTCTGCCAAGCCTCCCCTCCAGTGGGAATCCTCCCCCGCTTTTGAGGTCAGGCATGTGTCCTCCCTGCTCCTTTGGAAAGAACTAGCCCTCCCTTGGCCGTGACAGACCGCAGTGTGTGGCCAGTTGGCTTCATTCTGCTTCCTGGGAAGGCTGATATGGCCTGGCTTCCATGAAGTCCAATCCCCATGTAGGATCTCAGCTCGGAATTCCGTTGGCCTTGGTCTGGCTCTCCATTCTGTTGTCTCCTTCAGTATTGCCTCCACACCTTCCGCCCCCCCCCCCCCCGCCCCCCACCACATCACGTTCCTGCATGAATGAGGACAGAGGAGTAAAGAAAGCTGGTTGTGCGGAGGGGGTGGTTGGAGAGAGAGAGAGAGACAGAAGTAAAGATGAGAAGTGGAGAGGGAAGACTGCTGGGTGGGTTGCCCTTCATTCTCCGGGTTCTGATTCTGGGATTTCCAGGATGCAGGTGTAGTTGGGTGGTTTATTTTACTTGAGTTATCTAAATTTGCTTTCTGTTTATAGTCCTCCAAAGAGTCCTAATCAAATATTCATGCCAACCCACCTTACCTCTCTAGGACCCTGCCTATGCACACCCCCCCGACCCCCACTGAAGTCTTCTCCTCCCACAGCACTTTTGCACACAGTTCTGCACACGACCCATGTGTGGTGTGGCACCCAGGAGCCATTTGCCCATTTCTTCTTTCTACCCCTTTGAGGCAGGGACTGGGTCCCTTTCCAGGCCAGAAACCAGGTGTCCTTGATTCAGCAAGGTGTCTCCAGAAGCCCAGAACAGTGCATGACATGTGGTAAGTACTTAATAACGTTGGATAATGAAAGAATAAATTGTTAAGGCAGCAAATGCAAGCAAGTATGTAAAGCTTTCTGAAACAGCTCTGAAGATTTTCGTTCTGACTTAAGAGATACCTGAGAGATAACAGACCCTCTTTCTTGTTTAAGCCAGTTTGAGTTGGGCTTCTGATACTGAGAGTATAAAGAACCCCGATGAATTCCACATTAAACCGCCTGCAGGAGTCTGGACTTGGTTACCAAATCTATCCCAAAAGACAGCTTCGGAAAGCTAGCCCTTGCTTCTCCCCTCTGTCTGGTCAGGATTCGTTTGTGTACTCTACCTTCCTCTGGCCGAGGCTGTGTCTGGGGCCCAGGTGATTCAAACAAAAAAGCCTCTGGGCTAGGTTTAAATGTAGCCTCTATTAACCTCCTAGGTGCGGTATTAAGAGAAAAAAAGCAAGGCACGGAGAAGTGTGTATAATAAATAGTGATTGACACAGCAGAGCAGAGGTAGACAAGCTTGAGAATATACGAAAGGTAAAAACGGAAGTACCATTTGAATGATAGCTCTTTGAGGGCAGGAATTTTCTTTGTTATCATGGCTCTATTCCTAAAGCCTAGAATAGGTAGGCACTCGGTCAGTATTTTTTAAAAATTATTTATTTATTTTGAGCGAGACAGCACGAGTTGGGGAGGAGCAGAGAGAGAGAGGGAGACCAAGAATTGCAAGCAGGCTCCCCACTGTCAGTGCAGAGCCTGACAAGAGGCTCAAACTCATGAAACTATGAGATCACGACCTGAGCTTAAAACCAAGTGCTGGACGCTTAACCGACTGAGTCACCCAGGCGCCCCTCGGTAAGTATTTATTAAGTGCGTAAGTGAACAGAAGGAAAAGAATATCCCTGAAGTGTTACACGGGAGTGTGACATTGCTGGCTGCCTGCTGGTGGGGCCGGGGAGGGCATCAAGGTTGGAGAGGGACAGAGACCAAAACCCACTCCACTGTGTGTGGGTTTTGCACAGGTGTACTACCTTTTTTTCAAAAATTTTTTTGAATGTTTATTTTTGAGAGAGGGCGAGACAGAGCATTAGTGGGGGAGGGGCAGAGAGAGAGGGGAGAGACAGAATCCGAAGCAGGCTCCAGGCTCCGAGCCATCAGCACAGAGCCCGACGACGCGGGGCTCGAACTCACGAACCATGAGATCACGACCTAAGCCGAAGTTGGACACTTGGCCGACTGAGCCACAGTACAGGTTTACCTGTACTACCTTTAAAAAGAAACGAGAAAGGCATAAGAATAGGAAAGCAGGACACCTTGGGTCTGAAAACAGGTTGAAAAAATGTAAGATCTGGTCAAGAGTCTCCCACTGATACTGTACTCCGTTGTAGTGGAGGAGAAAAGGGTGAAGAGGGGGATTAGCAGTCCCTGCTCCCCCTTTGCATGGCATCCCTGTGGGGCCAGTCCTTCCTGGTGGTAAACATGGCCAAGTGTGAGTGTTTCCTCACATAAGCAAATAAGGCTCCCATAAATAGCACAGCCCACTTGCATTGAACACTGAAGCCACAGGCTGTCATTCTGCCAGCCAGCCCGTGACATTTTGTCAACCTCATGGGAACTCATTTCTGCCTGTTCTCCACTCAGCTGTTTTCAGTGACACCCTGGGAAATGGTAGGCACCCTTAGAAACCCTATGTGTTTGATCTGAACCAATTCCTCTTACAACAAACATTCTTCCAGTTCTGGCAATATTTCCAAATGTCCAGTTTCAGCGATCCCTTCAAAAGGTGGCCAGCGGGGTGCCTGGGTGGCTCAGTCGGTTGAGCGTCTGACTTCGGCTCAGGTCATGATCTCGCGGTTTGTGGGTCTGAGCCCCGCGTCAGGCTCTGGGCTGACAGCTCGGAGCCTGGAGCCTGCTTCGGATTCTGTGTCTCCCTCTCTCTCCAACCCTCCCCCGTTTGTGCTCTGTCTCCCTGTCTGTCTCAAAAATAAATAAACGTTAAAAAAAAAAGATGGCCAGCATAGGAAAGACAGATTTTAGTATTTAGTATTTTGACAGAGAATCAGAATTTTACATAAAAAAAAAAATGGTTAGAGAGGGAGGGAGCCAAAACATAAGAGACTCCTAAAAACTGAGAACAAACTGAGGGTTTATGGGGGGTGGGAGGGAGGGGTGGGTGGGTGATGGGTATTGAGGGCACTTGTTGGGATGAGCACTGGGTGTTGTATGGAAACCAATTTGACAATAAATTTCATAATGATAAAAAAAATCTCATGTAAGTTCCATAATAACTTTATTTTTTTATGTTTGAGAGAGAGACTGCATGCAAGTGGGATAGGGGCAGAGAGAGGGACACAGGATCCAAAGTGGCCCTGTGGGGCTCAAATCCATGAACCTGCAGATCATGACCTGAGCTGAAGTCCAACGCTCAACCGACTGAGCCATCCAGGCGCCCCTCCATAATAACTTTAGGCAGGAGATGGGATCACCCTGATAGGGAAATAAAGGCAAGAGGAATGTAGCTTGAATTAAATCTCCTTACAGCTTGCAGCGCCCTGATAGACACCTGAAACATGCCGGGTGTGACCTTCCTCAGGCAACTCATGGCTGCCTTCCTTCCTTCCTATTTTTGTCCTATTTTGTCTTTTGTCATATTTGGTCTTTAATAGACCAAAAGTAACCTTAACAATAGCCCCTCAAGGTCCTGAAGGCCTTGGTTCTGAATTCCTTAGAAACTTTATCTCTATCCCTCTCTCTCCACAAACCTAAAAATATGTAATCAATCACTCTTCACAACCCCAGCGCGGCTCTTTCTGCTCATGGGTCCTGTCCCTGTGCTTTAATAAAATCGCCTTTTTGCACCAAAGCCATCTCAAGAATTCTTTCTTAGCCATTTGCTCAAGAACTCCAACAATCCCATTTTGTAGAGGTCTAGGGGCTTAGATAAGCAGGTGGCAGCAAGGACTCCCCCCAGGCTTATCTCTAAAACACATGCTCTTTCCACCCTACTGTGCTGCCTTCCCTGAAGCTTGCAAAGCAACTCACATGAAGTCCCCGCTTCCGTCCTCACCACCCTGAAATCTAGGAATCCTTTTTCATTCCCATTAACAGTAGACTGAATGTTTATGTTCCCTCCCTGCCCCCTCCTCCCCCCAAATTCATATGTTGAAGCCTAATCTTCAGTGTGATGGCATTGTGGTGGTGGGGGGCGGGGGGAACTTTGGGAATTGACTGGGTCCTGAGGGTGGAGCCCTCCTGGGTAGGATTAGAGACTTCCTCTCCTCTGTTCTCTGCAGCAGGAAGGTAACAGGTAGATGGCCATCTGCAAACCAGAGGTGGGTTCTCACCAGAAACCTGGATCTTGAACTTCCAACCCTCAGAACAGAAATAAATGCTGTTCAAGTCACCCAGCCTGTAATCATTTGTTAGAGCTGCCTGCGTGGCTAAGACACAATTTTAGGGGGGGGGAAACTGAGGCTCGAAGATGGGCACACAGAGGCAGCATGGTATGAGAGAGCGAGCACCAGTCTGGGAGCAGAAAGACCCGGCTCCTATCCTGGCTTTGCCCCCGATGACCTTTGTGGCCTTGGGCAAGTCACGTATCCTTTCTGGCCAATAGTTTTCCCATCTGAGATGGGGCGGTGGACTACTAGATCGTTCCATGTCCCCAGGAGCTCAAATAGTCTGTGATCCTAGGAAACTTCTAGGTGTTCCTGGCAATGTTGCAAAGGGCGGCGAACAGAAACTTGGGTACACGGCTAGCTCTGGCGAGATATTTGCATTCGTTCCTGTGTTGAAGTTCACGTGTTCAAGTTCCTACAGTTACAATGTCTTAATCATAATAACACTGCTTCTAGGGTGCCATTAACGTTCCCATCGGAAATGGAAATGCCAAGTTGCTAATAACACCCTGGGGACATTGCACCTCCTGCTGCCATCGCCTTAGATGACTTTTTTAAAATACTATTTAAGTTTATTAACCTATCAGCCTTTTTGTTTAGAAAAGTGTTTCTACAGGAGGAAAACAAACCGGCATCCACCAGAAATAAGCCCACACGTGTCCCAACTCCACGAGCTGATGGAAACATTTGAGGAGACCCGCTCGGCCTGGCTGCCCTTGGGGACCTCCCTTGGGTGGCGAGGACTTTGTCGGAGTGGTGGTGGGTTAGTGCCCAGTCAAAGCAGCAGCAGGAACAGGGGAGGGCGGAGGTCCAGGGCCCCAGGCTGTGGCGGCACAGAACTGGAGAGGGGAGCCTGGGTGTCTTGCGTGTGTGAAGGAAGCGAGTGAAGCTGAAAGAGACCAGGCAGGCCAGGTTTGAATCTGGGCTCTGTCACTTGTGGCCCTGTGACTGTGGGCCAGTTACCTCGCCTCTCTCAGCTTCATTTTCCTCACCCATAACTTCCCAGTATGTCTGGCTGAGGATTGTTTCGAGGATGGGATGAGCTTGAGGTGTGGAGAAAATGGCACTGGATGGGTAAGCAGTTTCACTGCTCCCGTTTAGCAAATGAGCAAATCGAGGCACAGAAAGATGAAGTCCATTGCCAGAATTTGAACCTGTCCTCTAGCCCCAGAGCCTGCATTGGTCATCCAGCCCAGAAGCCTGCGTGTCTTTTAAATTTATTATTTATTTATTTATTTAATCTCATTAGTAGCTACATAGTTACAGTGACATGTCCTCTCCTGGGGCTGCTGACTGTGAGCCCAGATTTTCACAGAGTATCTTTCCTTGCTTTGGTAAGGTTGTCCCCACACAGTGAAGACGGGCCCGTGAAACCACACCCTTGAGCCATCATGGCCAATGGCAGTCACGTTATTTGGAAGCCAAGTCAGAATCAGAAGTTTATCTGGGGCGCCCGGGTGACTCAGTCGGTTAAGCGTCTGACTTCTGCTCAGCTCACGATCTCACGGTTTGTGGGTTTGAGCCCCGCGCGGGGCTCTGTGCTGACAGCTCAGAGCCTGGAACCTGCTTCGGATTCTGTATCTCCCTCTCTCTCTGTTGCTCCCCACTTCTCTGCGCAAGCTCTCTCTCTCTCTCAAAAATAAACTTTTAAAAAAATGTTTATCTGAAAAACCTGGACTCAGTCTGCCGGCTGAGGAATCCACCCACCTACCTGCTTTCACCTTGAGATGGTGACGTCTGAACATACTGTCCACGCTTCCTGTTCTGGGGACAGCGTTTGGGCATATTTACCTTCTCACCCAACATTTGTCCCTGGGACTTGACTCTTCTTGGATTCCGTGGTTGAGCAATCCACTCCTGTTTATTAACTCATTTCTTAACGTAAGAGCCTTTTTTGCTTCCGATCAAGGTACAGCAAAACTTAGGATGGGAGACTGAGGTGACTTTGAAGATCTCTGCTGATTCTTAAGTTATACTCCAACTTAGATCTTCAAGAGATCTCTTTCTCACATGTCCTAGCCCACCAATACTGGCAACAGACTCAAAGCCCCCACACATAGTTGGTGTGTGATAAATGCCCATGTAACCACAGACACCTACCCTAGGGACATATGGACAAGATACAGTCCTTGACCTTGAGGATTCAGTTTAGAAAGGAAGGCAAACATGGGTGGGTAACTATGACCCAGGATGCTAGGGCTGAGGGGCAAGAGGGTGGAGGGTTACAGGAACACGGAAGAGTGCCATGTCCCCATACTGAAGGGGGAGATGCCAGAGAAGACTCCCCTGAGGGGACATCGCGCCTGTAAAGGATGAGAAGACTCATAGGCGAAGAGACAGGGAGTGTTATTCCCAACAGGCCACACAGTATGGCACCTTTGAAGAAATACCAGCAATTCACCAGGAATGTAATATATTAAGGGGCGGAGGGGTATATAGGAGGAGGGATCTGGGGGAGAAGAGATAAGGCTTTGTGCCAATTGAAAAGAAGGTACCCCTTTTTCCAGCTGCACCAGAGCCCCTCCCATCGGCTAGATGACTGCACACACCGCACAACGTGCACTGAGGCCGTTGGCACATTATACTCTATCACCAGGGACATGTGTCATGGTCCTAGAGAACACCCGGAACCTGAAAGATTAATTAGAAGGGTTTAAATCGAGGAGGTGACACAATCACAAGCGTGGTTTTAGAGAGAATACACTGGGAGCAGCGGTGCTGACTGATGGGTGAGAGGTGGAAGAGAAGGCTGAGGGTCCCAGGGAGGGATCCCTCAAGGACTCAGGCAGAGGCACAAGCAGGCAGGTGGAAGGAAGGCTTTGAGCAATGTCTGGAGGGTAGATTGGCTACCAAATCCAAGCGGATATGCGAGAAGAGAGGGTGAGGACAGGATGGGAGCTTGGTTCTCGGGCTTAGGGGACATAAATGGGAGAATCAGAGAGAAGAAATTGTATCCATCCAAGAAATGGAAGAGAGGAGGACCCAGCCCAAGGTGTCAGGGAACCCTGATATTTCTGAGACAGAAAGTGTGCTGGGAGCAGGGTGGAAGCTGAGTACACGCTGGCCCTCTGGTCCTTCTAGTCCCCACTCAGTCTCAGGTGGAGGTTTCTGTAGAGACCAGGGCGTTGAGTGGAGGGGGTGGGGGGTAGGGTGCTGAGGGGACTAAGACAGAAACAGCTGCCATGGGGGTGGGTGGGTGAGGTTGTAGACTGAGGACACTGAGAAGGACTGCCAAGCACAGATTGGTTTCTCCTGGCCTGACAGCTGCTGTCAGTCAGGGAACCAGATGGAATAATGAGGTAAGATTCTCCCAGCACAGAACCTACCCTCTGGAAGCAAAGCAGGTGCTTTTAGATACAGAGCCACTAGAGGGCCACTGGTTGCAGTGCAGTCATTTGCTTATAGGAGTGCAGGAAGAAGCTCCCAGTGCCCACCCCAGTTACAACCAGCAGTCTGCCTTCGACAACCTTTGTAGGCCTGGAGGAAGGTACAAAAACGGAGGCATTTCCGCCAGATATCTAAACACTTAGAAACTATAAATTAAACTATTCCCGTAGCCGGCCTGCATTCCCAGCCCGCGCCTTGAAACCTCTTCCCAAGCATCACCCCTGCATCCCAGAGGCTAAAGGAGGTGAGCCCTCCCCTGGGTCAGCCCACCAGCGGTGAGCCTCAGACCTGCTGGCTCAGGATACCAGCCCGACTAGACCCTCTGAACTCCGGAGAGGCACTGACACAATCAAGGTCCCCAGGAAGCCTAGGCAGGCGTGCGCCCCTCCCTGAGTGTCCTTTTGCCAACTCAGGATTTCTAGGCAGTTCTAAGCACCTCCCCAAACTGCCTCACCTGAACAGGGAGAGGGGAAAGAACATAGTTATCCTGTGGAAATTTCTCTGGCTAGATACCCACCTTGCATAATTTGAAGCAATTATAAACAAAGCAGGCCTTCTGGAAACAACCCAGTCGCTTTCCACTGGTAAATGGTAAAGCAAAGTGTGCTATATCCAGACAATAGAATACTACTCAGTCATGAGACTAAACCATGAATATATGCAACAAGGTGTAAGAAGCCATTCCTAAAGCATCAAAAGCATTATGTTCGGTGAGAGAAGCAGGCTGCGTGATTCCACACGGATGACCTTCTGGAAAATGCAGGCTACAGGGAGAGAAGGCAGATCAATGGTTGCCAGAGTGGGACAGTGCGAGGGGGTTACCTACGAAGGGACAGAAGGGAATTTGGAGGATGAAAATGTTCTCTGTGCTGATTGTCTTGGTGGTTACATAACTGGATACATTTGTCAAAACTCCTCAAACCACACGCTTAAAAAACCGGGAGTTTTATACTTTGTAAATTATACCTGAAAGCTAACCCCCCGAATAAGTAAGTAAGTAAATCATTCAGACCATCTTTCCCTGGTTTCCCAGGGCAGAGGCTATGATTTTCTCCCTCTTCCCTTGGTCTGCAGGGTCCATTTCAACCCAGGTGATCCTCTCCTGTAATTACCCTTCACTCAACTGGTTACCAAACCAGAGGCAGACGGAGACAGATTTCGGCAGAAAGCATTTTTGTATTTTTGAGTCTGTGAGATGTAGGATTCTCCTAAGTGCGGGCCCAAGGCAAGGAAAGGATCATCCTTCCAGGACCAAGAACAGTATGAGAATGTCACAGGCTGAGAGTGTCTCCTTTGATGAGTCTGGGCATGCCTCAACTTCTACCCAATAAATAAATCCTCTCCCACTTAACACACAACTTTCTTTTTTAAGTTTGTTTGGTTGGTTGTTTAGTAATCTCTACACCCAACATGGGGCTTGAACTCATGACCCCAAGATCAAGAGTCACATGCTCTTCCCACTGAGCCGGCCAAGCGCCCCCACACAACTCTTTAATAGTAAACCTTCTATGAATGTTGAGTTTTTGTTGACATTTTAAACGTGTGTTTTTAGAGTACCTATGGAACTCTATGGACTACCATAGGTAGTCATTTTTTAATAAATACTTTTAAATAAATATTTCCCCCCAATTTACTCATTCTGCAAATCTGAAATTTTTCATGGATTGTATTTGCTTATAAGGGAGTATACCTGAAGGATATGCCATCACACCTCCATTTTGTTTGGCAGATTTGCCGTGAGTGTATTTTCACTATGGCGGGGTCTAACTGAAAACCAGAAAAACGGAGGGCAGAAGGGTAAAAGATAGTATAGAAAACCTATAAACACAATGCCTTTCCATTCATTTTTCCAATGTGGACTCACAGATGCTCACACATTCCCCCCAGTCTTGTATTTCACTAAATTGCATGAAATCCTAGGAGCCACTTCCTTGGAAAGTATTCCTTGTACTTGTGATAAAAATGAGAGAAATGGCTTTTTAAAAATTGTCATGCCACGGGGATGACTCTCGGCATGAGCGTCTGTTACACCAAAGGGCCGTTCTTGGCTGTGGAAGGTCTAGGAAGCCTGTAATCCCCATTGAAGTCACGTGGCCTTTCAGTGACTCTATTTACTCCTATGCAAAATGGAAAAACAATAATCTTCCTTGTCTCACCTAAGCATGGTGAGGATCAAATGAAGTATGTCGAAGAGCTTTGTAAACTCTGAAACAGGATGTGCCAATGTGAGCTGCTACTGAGTGGCTGTGAGTCCCAGGCAGCCTGGTGTGACGATGTGACTCATGATGGCAAGGACCCCTGGCCTTTGGAGGAGGTCCCCAAAGCTCACTTCTGGTTGGGGTATTTTTACTTCTGGTTTATAATCAACCCACATACAGGCAGCCTCCTTTCCCCTCTTCCTGCTTGCAGGAACAGTCTAGAGATTCCTCGTTCGGTCCTGAGTACCCGACCCTGGATGACTGGCCTAGTCAGAATCACCCAGGTTACCTTGGGCTCAGGGACACCACCAGTGTGTTCTGAGAAACTGTGGGGGTCAGCACTACAGCCAGGCCCGCCATTGTCTGGCCCCACGGTTCAGCGAACAGGCTAATGTGGCCTGTTCAGGGAGGTGGGGCGTGAACAATGGGAACAAATCTCTGCCCGCTACGCTCCCAAGAGGCAAAGCGCTGGCAGGATTTCCCCCAGAGCTAATCAATTCCAGAACCACTCAACCAGGGTGCTGAGCCCCTACGGTCGCTGACTCACAAAGGGCCACACTGGTGCGGGGGAAATGAGAAACCATTTCACCAAAGGGAAAGGAAATGAGATCGGTTAGCAGAGATAAGAGAAGACCAGGGCGGGGGGACAGCACAAGGCCTGGGAGAAATGAAGGGCGGGAGATGAACTTCCCTTTTCTGTGCGCGTAGCTGCTGCCCTCAGAGGCACGGAGCATTCTGCTTGCCCCTGACTCTTACCGCTGTCACTGCCCACTCTCTCACCTCTCCTCTACCTGCTGGCCCAACAGGACCTCAGACTAACCCACAGGCACCTAAGTCACTGATCACTAAAGCAGGGAGGGGCTGGAGATACCACCAGCCCACTGGTTCCCCACCTTTGTACCACCAACTCTTCTTAAGAAGAAGAATCCCTCCTTCTACAGGGATTCCATCTCTGGGAGATTTTTAAATAGCTGCCTTTGTTAAGTACCTGCTCCTGTAGGTTGTTCACAGGGCTAAGAATTCGAATTACCTCATCCAATGCCAACAAAACCACTGGAAAGTAGGTCTAATCATATCTCTATTTTACATATGAAAAGGCTCAGACTAAGAGAGGTGTGCTTGCCTGAAATGCTACAACCGGAAAATCGGAGAATCAGAATTGAAACTAGGTCTGTGTGGCTTCAAGGCCCCACATGCTGCCAGCACTTAAGAAGAAACAGCTCATGCTCCCAGGAATTGTACTCCTAGGTATATATGTAAATACTCAAGAAAAAGGAACATATGTGTCCACATTCAAACTTGTACATAAATGTTTATAGCAATATTATTTGTAATAGTCAAAAAGCGAAAACAACTCAAATGTCCATCAACTAACGGGTAAACAAAATGTGAAATATCCATACAACGGACGATTATTTGGCCATAAGGAATGCTACTCCACGGATGATCCTTGAAAACATTTTGCTAAATGAAAGAAGCCAGTCACAAAAGACCACATAATATGACTTCATTTATGGGAAATGCCTGGAATAAGTGTATATATATGTGTGTGTGTGTGTATATATATACACGAATACTGATATATAAGTCACTTATATCTATATATGATATAAGTGAATTATTACATAATAAGTAAATACATGGATACAGAAGGTAGATTAGTGATTGGTGGAAAATGGGGAGATGAGGTCATCCCTAAAGGTATGGGGTTTCTTTCTGAGGTGATGAAAATGTTCTATAGTCGACTGTGGTGATGGTTGCATGTATCTGTGAATGTACTAAAACCCATAGGGCTGTACATTTAAACAGGTGAATCGTATGGCATGGGTATTCTATCTCCATAAAGCCATTTAAGGGAAAATAGCCCAGCATGCCATGCCTCGCAAGGTACCGTGGTTCGGTCTCATGAAGGCTGAGCAGCAGAGGCCACGCGGTGCCGTGGAAAGAGCCAGAGCTTTGGAACCAGTGACTTTGGACCACTTGTTTAGCCTCGCTGAGTCCTGGTTCCCAGTCTGTCAACTGGGGTGAGTAAGCCCCCCCTTACCAAGTTGTTGCCTATAGGAAAGCCCCCAGCCCCTCCAGTTCTTAGAGTCCCTGGTTTTGAAGTGTGAGACACCACCCACCTCTACCTCCTCACTCAGGCCTATCTGTGGACAGAGAGGTTTGCCTTGCATTGAAGCCACACCCACAAGGGATGCGTCTCTCCTGTGTGGACCACAGGCTGGTCAGCTAGAGGGCTGGAAGGAGAGCTTGAGGATTCACTGTCCCCTGTCACCTGAGAGACCCCAAATAAGGGAGACTAGGTGAAAGTTAGAAAAGAGGGGGATTTGCGTGAATTCTAGGGACAACCCTGCTGCCCTTGGAAACGGGTGGGAACTAGAACCAGAAGAGAGGCCCATGAGGGAGCGAAGGGGAGGCCAGCCTCCTCTGGAAATGTAGCTCTTTTTCAAGGTGGTAGGATGGGTTGGATAATTCTGATATATGTCTTCCCAACTGTGAAGCATCTGCCAAAAATACAGAGATGCTTTTCGGAAAACAACTGGGGGATGGAAAGAGGCATAAAAAAGCTAAACAAACAAAAACAGCAAAACCCAAACAGTTTGATAACAGAGGTACTTAAATGCTAGGAAAATGGTACTAACATGTCAACCATAGTGGTAAAGTACAAGTTCTGTATTTGAGTTTGCCCACTCCGTAAAATTGACTTGTGATTCCAAAATCACTACTTACGGTGCATTTGAGGTCATTCAAGGCCATGAGCCGAGCAGCAAAAAATTTGAGTCGCCCAATGCTCATGTTCCCAGCTGAGGTCAAAAGAATGCTCTGCCTTCTGACTTCAGCTCTTATACTGTAAACAAGTGTTTGGTCTGGTTCAGTTGCACTCTATTTGTGCTGTGTTTTGGGCATCGTTTTGCTTTTGATTAGTGATTTGGCTACATAAAACGACCCCAAATGTAGTGCTGAAGTGCTGTTTAGTGTTCCCAAGCAAGCTTTCCTAAGAAAGTTGTAATATGCCTTACAGAGAAAATATGTTAATCACTATTCAGGCCTGGCCTGGCAGTGAGCTCAATGTCAATGAGTCAACAATATACGTTAAATAAGGTGTGTTTAAACTGAAACACACATTTGAAAAAGTTATGTATTGATCAGCTGACAAAAATGTTGTGACCAGAAGTTCACACGCACCTAACCCTGTACTTCCTCCAGGAACGATAGTTCAAGTATCTGCTATCCAGTGTTCAAGTCTTTATAGACCACAACTCTTGCAAACATGAGGAATGGCCATGCATGCTATGTGTTTTTAATGCATTATCTTGTTTTAATGCTCGCACAGCAGGTATTACCTTTGTGCTACGGAAAAGAAAGTTGAGGGGGGCCTGGGTAAGCTCAGTTGGTTAAGCGTCTGACTGTTGACTTCAGCTCAGGTCATGATCTCATGGTTGTGAGATCTCATGGAGCCTGCTTAGGATTCTCTCTCACTCGTTCGCTCTCTCTCTCTCCCCCCTCCCCATCCCCCTCCTCCTCCTCCCTTTTCTCCTCCCCCCTACATGTGTTCTCTCTCCCTCCCTCAAAATAAAGGAAGTTGAGGTTATATATTGGATAATGTGACGTAGAGCTCACGTGTGGAAGGGGTAGGATTTGAATCCATTTCTCTCTAACTCTTCAGGGAGGAAGGGAACTCTCTAGCACTTGAGCTGGAATGCCAGTTCTTAGAAAAGTGTGGCCTGGCCCATATTGGGGCCAGTGGGAGGGCACAAGGAGAGCTGAGTGTGATCAAGAACAGGGCATATGTGAGGAAGGAGGGTGAGAGAACTGCGCACAGTCCTCCAGATGTGGTCCAGTCAGGTTACGGCTGGACAGCAGGGAAAAGATGATCTGCAACCGGCACAGAAGAGAAGCACCAGAATGAAGAGTCTGGGGCCCAGCCACACCAAGAGAGAAGCAATGGAAGGAACAGGAGATATATTCTGCCTAGAAATGAGAGTGTGGAGACAGACAGGAGGGATCTTTAAATATCTAAAGGGCTATCTCGGGAATGGAGAACTAGACGGAAAGCAGAACTGGGATCACAGGTTCAGAGTTATAGGAAGCAGATTTTGACCCTATGTGAGCAACATTTTCTGGTATTCGGAGCTTTCCGACAAGCCAAGATCGGGTACTGGTGGTCCATAGGCTAAATCTGGCTGCAGACACATTTTGTCAGTTCACAGTGTCTTCTGAAAAATTGTACTTAAATGCCCTGCCATGGGACACATGTCTGCAATTACCAGAACCTGAGCCCTGTGCTCTTTGTCCCACGTCACTCATGTGTAACTTGCCCTTCAAGTATCGGGTTGACTGATCTAGCAAAGACAAATACAGGATGCACAGTTAAATTTGAATTTAAGACCGATGACACATACTTTTTTAGTATAACTATGTCCCATGCAATACTTAGGATATATTTATGCTGTATTTATAGTTAGTTGTACCCCAATACTTGTGATTTACTAACACCATCCCATGTTCAATCTGGAAGCCTTACCCTGGAGTCCTTAAATAGGAGCCCCTGATGCTGCATTTTGAGGAAGTGGGTTCTATCTTTGGGAGATATTCAAAGACTTAGAGGAATGCTAGGGATGGAAACAGCCCTAAAATGGTCTAAATATGTCCTTGCCCTATTTTCTTGAGATCCCCTGTTTCACAGAGACAAAACAATAAAAGCTAGAGGGAGATAATAATTCTAAATAACAACCTGGGTGCTATTCTGGGTGTGCTTGACAGGTGGGACTCTGGCTTGTGCTGTAACAGCAGAATGTTCTAGCGGAACTGGGATGGATTGATAAAGACATAAAGTGTTTTTGACCTCAAATATCAACTGCTAGTCAAATTCTTAAGTGCAAGCCGATTGATGTGTGTGCAGCTGGGGAGAATGGTGGCAATCCCTTTCTGGATCAGGGCATGAGCCAAGATTCCCAAACGATAATTCTGTTTTCTCTGTCAAAAGCCATCTTCTATTTCTCTGAGACTGGGGTAAGTCATCCTGACACTTGTTTTCCTATCCTGCTGCCAGAACTGCTTTTCTGGTTGTTTTGAACAGACCGTGACCGACTCACCAGGGACTGGAACATGGCAGTGGTTGACATGAAAGCAGAAGCTGGCCCTCATGCACTGTTGCCACAGCCTCAGTTTCCCCCTCAGAAAAGGAGGGGCAAGATCTCGGAGGTCATTTCCAGAAACTGGGCCGCTGAAAGTAAGAGTCGGTAGTCTTTGGTCATCAGCTAGCCTTTCTGCATCCTCCTCCTGATCTCTAAAGAATCAGGATGTTTATGTTCAGTGGGACTTGAGCGAGCATTTGGTCCAACTCCCTCATTTTGGAGATAGAGCAAGTTCGCTTCATGGTGGGTGACCGGGTCCAGAGCTCTTTGTGCCTCAGTGGGTGGCCTCCCCTTCACCCTCTATGGTTCATCTTGTCTCCCTCCCTTACTGTACTCCCTTACTCTCAAAGGCCCTCACTTGAAACTGAGAAAGTGACCAAAGCCACAGGAGGTTAACAAAACGAATAAAAATCTTTGGGGGAACACTATGCGGTACCCACTAGTGTATAGACTGAAGTGCACACAAAGGCAGCATCGTCAGCACGTCTAACTTGGCCTTTTCTGGGAAGGCTCCCAGGAGACATGGGCCCCTACCCTCCCTTTTAAAGTTAGGCACGTCCAGAGCCTCCCCAGGTTCACTCAGATGCTCATGAAGTATCCCTAGTGACGCTGGGTTTCCTTAAACATCCTCTTCCTCAAGATTAAACAGATACAATCTCAGGGGTTACTCTAAGTGAGTAAAACTCAATAAAACTCCATTTCAACTATTGTAGTTGGGACAAATCATATTTCTTTTTACAGAAAGACTGAACTTGAAGTTGAGAAGTAGCTGATCCAGGAACCCCTGAATCTGAAGCAAGAGCCTTCAGGTGACTCATGACTCCACCATTTTCTAGTGATGGCTGTTTTCATTGTCGGTTCTCTCTTTTTTTTTTTTTCTTCTTTATTTTTGAGAGCGAGAGGGACAGAGGATTCTAAGTGGGCTCCATGCTGATAGCAGTGAGCCCATTGTGGGGCTTGAACCCATGAACTGTAAGATCATGACCTGAGCCAAAGTCAGATGCTCAGCTGACTGAGCCACCTAGCACCCCTCAGTGTCCATTCTTGATAGGTATTCTGTCTCCTCCATGAGACCTTCAGGGGACCCTGCCCTTTCCATCTTAGATTCCTCAAGGTCTTGTACTTCCATTATGCATACAGACCCCAGGCCAGCATGTGTTGAATGAATGAGTTGGAAATGAAGGGAAAGACTAGGAGCCGTGGAAACATCAATATCCTGGACCAAACTCTGATTTGGTCACCAGCTGCTGAACTTGGGCAAGCTTCTAGTTTCTCTAAGCCTCTCCATTCTTATTTGTAAAATGCAAATAAACCACCTCTCCTACAGGGCTGTTGTAAAAGAGAAAATGGAATAATGAAGGCACCCAAAAAGTAGTAGCTATGATTACTGTACCTGTTGAATCAACATAAAACTTAAGCAAGGAGAACCACCACGTGGCAGTCTGATTTTCTAACTTCTAATGCGGTCCCATTTTGTCTGGCACAACGTCCCAGATTGGCAATCTGAAGGATGAGTTGCTTTGTGTCGCTGCCCTCTGTGGTGGGCACTATTTTGCCGGTCCCTGAGAGTGTCTAAGAAGAGGCATTACAATCAACAGTGGAATGCATGCCAATTGTTTTTATTAAGGATGCCTATTTGGATGACAAGGCCAGCCAGCAGGTGGCCCCCAGGAAGCAGCTTGTGGCCCCATCCCTGTCATTACTCCACGATGCGGCGGAAAGACTGCACAGCTGGGGAAGCTGCGCCCCAATCGATGGGCTTCCGGTACTCCTTCTTGTCCAGGAGGTACTGCCTGCCACGATAGTTGGGTAGCTCATAGAAAATCCAGGCACCCTCCAGCACCTTACTGGAGTGGACCTCCCGCATGTGAAACTGTTCCATAATGGAAGGGCAATCTTCAGTGGTTTCATACATCTGACCATTAAAATCTCCTTTCTCGAAGATCTGAATCTTATACTGGCCTCCACCAGACTGAAAAAAACGACACAGAGGAAATAACAACAGTTATGGAAATCACTGACGGGTCAAGAACTCAGAGAACAGTTTGGTTCAGAACCCCCAATCGTGGAAGTTAGATGATCTGATCTCCTCTCCTTTTTTGGGTACTATGAAAACAGCTGACGTTCAGTAAGAAAAACTTAAGGCCTTAACGTGCTCAGGAGGCAGAGAGAGTGCTCTGGAAATAATTAGTGGATTCAGTCTTGTGATAGACTGACCTAAGGTTTTATGTGAGCCTCAGCAGCCAACAAGAGAAAACACCCCATTAAGGGGTAGGAAAACTGTAAGAAAATGTAAAAAAAAAAAAAAAAAAAAAAAGGGGGGGGGGGCGGTAGGGGAAAGGGAGATGGAGAGAGCCAGAGCAGGCCAGCAAGCGAGAGAGAGTGTAAGGGGGCCCAGGCTCACCAGATGAACAGCCCGGCAGGAGCTGAGGCGGTCGTTGAGGCCCATCCAGTGTTGGTATTCAGGGTACTCGCCCCGGGGTAAGATATACATGTACCCAGCGAAGTTGGGCCTCTCGTACACAGCCCAGGTGCCTCCTTCCACTCTGATGGAGTTGCAGCGACTCAGGTACATGTGGAAATCTGCGCAGTCGCAGTCACAGTCATAGTGGCGGCCTTGGAAATTTTTGTCTTCATAGAAAGTAATCTGAAGGATGGAGCGAACCAAGAGAAGAACTGAGGAGCTGGGGGCTTTACTCGTAAAAATAAAATAAAATAAAATAAAATAAAATAAAATAAAATAAAATAAAAATCAAGAACACATTGCCCGCTGTAGAAATCCCTTTGTCTTCAATTTTGAGGGGTAAAAGTATAGTTCTATCTCACCTCACAACATTTACCTTCTGGCAGACAATTGTAGTTGTCAACTGTAGGAATGAGAACTTTCTGAAGGCTTAAAATGAAGCAAAACAAGAGTGCTCTAAGAGAAGCCGGTAGTTTCAGACCCAAGTTCACTGCTTCCTCCTTTTTGTTCCCATAACTCACTGTACTTACCACATTAGAAGCTAAATTGCCCACTTATACATCTCTCTCCCATCAGACTCCTACCAGACTTCTTCCAGGGGCAAAGACCAAACCTTATTTAAGCTATGGACCCCTGGACCCAGCGCTTGACAAACCTTCAATAAATGTTTGAGGAAGACGAGTGAGTTCCAAATGCAGAAATTCATTAGGTGCCATGGAAGATAAAGAGAGAAAAATAAAACATAGACCTTAGCTTTAGAGTGTTTACTTTACATGAATATAGAGCATACACCTGACAATATTTTGTGTTCCGCACTATTATTTTTTTGCCAACAGGGTAGTTCCAAAGTAACACGATGGCAAGTCACAAACGTGGTTTGCTTCAAAGTCTTACCAAGTCTCTACCACAATCTTTGGGGTAAGGCTGACACCTTGGACGGCCTGGCGGCACGCAGCCCTGAAAGACTGGAAATGATAAACCTGGCCTCTAGAGCTGCATCTCTCCAGTCGGCCTTATGACTTCAGGCAAGCTAGCTCTCTGGGCTCCAGCTTCACACTTGTCAGAGCTGAGGACCAGACTAGATGGAAAGCCCTGGCTGTGCAGTAAAACTTTTCTGTTTGCAACAGGAGAGAAGAGTCCCCAGCCACTCCTGGGGCTTCAGGAAGTAGGTTCTGAAAACCACTAGACCAAAGGGACTACAGAGTTTGTCCCCTCTTGTTCTATAATTCCACACTCCAAGATGAATGCGAGTTCAGAAGGTAAAGTGAAAGAAATCACAGGTGTCATGGAGTCAAGCACTTAATTTCCTAGAGTTACGCTGCCACCTCGTGGCTAATTTGCTTTATCGGATTCAAAGGAGAAAATGTCAACCATTTCATATAAAAGGAGTGGAGAGCCAGGTAGCCTTGAGAGGATTTTTGAGGTGAAGATTGAAAGATAAGTAGAGGGTTTCCAGGGGCAAAGAAGAAAGGATGGCCTGTTCAAAGGAATAAAGGAATATGGCCCATTATAGGGACAAGTGGTTCATCAAGCTCGGTGCATATGGACCGTGTGGTGAAGTATTAATAGGAAATAAAGCCAGAAGACACTGACGGCATGCTGGAATCTCTTTGGTGATTATGTGTGAGCTGTAAGGTAGTGGTTCGTGCGTGGAAACAGGTGGTTGCGGCGGGTGTGTGAGAGATGGGGCAGGCTGGCCAAAAGGCAACTGCTGTATAAAGGACATTGAGGAAACAGTCAAAAGAAATGTAGAATTTGGTGACTAATCAGATGTAATGAATGAGGGAGAGGCAGACACCAAGAATGATTCGTAAAAGGGCATAAAACCTCATTGTTTTCTACCCCAGGTGAGCCTTCTAGATGTAGCCTACTGATGGGTGCTTCCTTCCACCCCAATCCACGCTACTCTCTCCACTCTTCCACTCTTGTATTTCTCTCCACTCCTGTATTTCCTGTTCCCTACAAGCTTCCTGAGCCCTTCCCACCCCTAAATCATCTGCTTCATCTCCTTTCTTCCCCTTCCAAATTTCTCTTCCAGCTCCATTTCCCATTTTAGCATAGCACAGAGCTGGAGACACACGGTACCCCAGTTTATAGATGAAAACAAAACTGCAGCACTAGCTACTAGCTCAGTGACCTTGGGTAGGCCATTGAACGTCGCTCTAAAGCCCAGACTCTTCATTTGTAAAACTGGATCACAGTATCCAGAGTCGTAAAACTGTGATCCAGTATCCTCTGCGGAGGGTTGTCCTGAGGTTCCATGGGAAAATGCCTATAAGGCACTTAGTGTAATCTGGCTCATAATCGCCAATAAACTTTTGCTACTGTTGGTACAGATGAAGAAGTTAAATGCCTTGCCTAAGGCCAATAGCTAGGTACAAGTTAGGTGCAGGCAAGGGAGTGGTTGGCAGTGCAAAGCTCCCGGTTAGTAACGTGTGATTCATTTTATCTTATCTCCCTTTGCGGTCTCCTGCCTGCACAGCTAGTTCTGTGCAACGCACAGCACTTACTCTTTTAGTAAGGGAACAAGACTGATCCTGAGGCTGAGATGCTTTTCCCAAAGCCTGTGGAAAAATCTTTAGGAAAATCAAGGTAACTTCTCTAAAAAATAAAATAGATTCTATATTCCTTAATTCAGCCTTGATTCAATTTACCTTTGGTTTTTTGGTCAACTGTTTACCATAAAAGAGCCTTTGCAAGGGCTATGCTGTAGAAATAAAGTTAATATCACTTTTTCTTAGTTCAATGTTTCCCACACTTAGTGCCCACTGCACATTTGCCTGGCTAACATCTATATTGAAAGGTGGAAAATATACGATGTTCTAGAAGGCAACCTTGCTGTCTACCCTCTAGCAGACTAGCCAACCAGCCCAAGGCTGAAACAAAGTACAGTGTTGCCATGGAGCCTTTACTGAGCTCCAGAACCAAACTCTCCTTTCAGCGGGGGACCTTCCAAATCTCAGAGCCCAGAGAATGTTGTACCTCCACTCAATTTCCATTTGTAGAAGGACCATGACATCTACTGTATAGTCAGCTGAGATTCTTGGGCAAAAAATGTTATAGAAAGGCTAAGAAATAGTGCAGGAGATTTCCCTAGAAATCATTACAAAATTCCTCTCCTTCCCACTTAGTTCTTGAAAAGTAGTCTACTAATCTAATACAATAGAAAGAAAAATGCCACGTATTCCAAAGGTAAGAAAACCAAACTTAGTACCATGCATTGTTTTTGCCAATCCCATAACTCTCTGATTAAACTTCTAGTAAGATGGAGGGAAAGGAAAATGCAATAGACAAAGGGTAAGAGATAACTTGCTCTTTTGGCCTAGCAAGCAAGTTAGTTAACCATGCGAACAGCCCAGCTACAAGAAATAAAAGAGAGCACACTAGTACTACTCTGGAAATCTTTGAAAATGGGGGATATATTCATCTAAGGGGGTCCAGTTGTAATAGTCTTACATCAAGGCACACGGATTTCTCTAAGGACTTCAAATTCTTTTCAATGGGATTTGCATGGCATACTTCCAAGAACCTCAGAGCACTAAAGACACGGTCTCATTTTTTCTCCCCAAATCTTTTAGATAACAAGTATGATTATTCTATTTTCCAAGTGGAAAAAAGTCAGGCACTAACCAATTATGGAATGAGTTAACAGGTGCCTCCTGACATGATGTGATGGGAAATATTTGCTGTTGCCTATGTAACTTTCTGGCCAAAGATGGTTAGTCTGAATCTAAACATGAGGAAACAATCAGGTAAATCCAGATCTCAGGACTTTGTACTAGACACCTGGTCTGGACTTAGAAAAATGTCAGTGTCTCAAACACCAACAAAAAGTAGGGTGACTGTTTCATACAAAAGAGGCTAAAGGAAAAAAGTTTAAAGAAACATGGCAACCAAATGCAATGCATGGTCCTTGATTAGATCCTGTATCAGGGGAAAAGCCAGCCACGAAGCACATTTGGGGAAGCGACTGGGGGAAATGTGAATATAGTCTGAATATTTGGTATTTATGACAAGTTTGGGAGACAAGATGGTATTATGTTTATATAGGAGCATACCCTTGTTTTTGGAGAAACGTGACTAAGCACTTAGGGCAAAAGAATTAAGCCTGCTCTTTATTGTCAAATGGTTTAGTACAAAGAGACAGACCAAATACAGCAAAATGCTAACAACCAGAGAATATAAGTAAGGGATATAGAAGTATTCATTCAACATTTCTTTCTCATTCTTTCAAGATTCATTGGGTTTGAAACTTTTCAAAGTAACAAGTTGAGGGGGGTTGCTGTGGAAATCAGGCACCGATGGCTTTGCCTTAGATTCACTGGTGAGCAGAAGAGCTAAAATAATAGAATGAAGGTAGATACCCTCATTTCTAAAGCCCTGCCTAAAAGATCGATTTCTGGTCCAACAACTGTGAATCAAACATTTTAGAGACAATTTTCCTAACGTAAATAAGCACTTTATTTCAGGAAAGGGATAAAAATAACTGCTTGAATGAAAGGGATATATAGGATTTAATTCACTTGATTAGTCTTTTAGGACATCACTGATGGAGCCTAAATTTCACAGAGCGGACTTTTAACTGAACACTAAAAGTTTTCTACTCCATGTACTCCTCTTATCAGTATGTCCTATTCCTGTGGAAATTCCTAGGAGTTGCTGGAAGGCAGAAATCATGATGATATGAACACATTATATACCTGTACAATTCTGAACATGGTAACACATACAGATAAACCCTTAATAAACTGTTGGGTAATTTTGCTACAGTAGAAAATATAATAAGCATTTCTTAACCTTCTCTCCTATTTGCAACCTTTAAAACACTATCATACTTACCTTCAGGCATAGAAGCAAAAGTTTTTCTCCACATTTCTTTCGATGTATCATTAGGTACATTGGAAAAGAGGAAACATCCCAAAAGAAAGGAAACACTGGAAAAGAAGGTGGTAGGCTAAAAATCAGCATGACCGTTGACTTACCTTGGTTCCAGATTTAGACATTTTGGTGCATAGATTGGTTTCCCCAGTGCTGAAATCCGGAATAGCTACAGAGTTAGAGGCACAGAGACATTTATACTGGGCTGGTTTCAAATCAAACATTTGCTTAGTCATGAGAATAGGATCCAAAAATTGAGTCAGTCATTTAGAGGCTATTGATGGTTTCTAGAAAAACAATTGGGATTATGAAATAAAGGAAAGCTTCAGTACCCCTTCTAATGCTTACCAAGCCTTGCTGCATTATAGACTTTGCTGAGTCAAGGCACCAAAACCCAGCCAAAGTTTTCAAAATTAAAAACAAAAAAGTCCCTCTTACCTGGGCAATTTGGGGATTTCAAGGTGGCTGCTTGCTAGAAAATCAATGCCTTTTTTTTTTTTTCCTCCAACAAAGCTTGCAGGAGAAAAGTCAAAAGGCCACCCTCTAATACTGAATAGAAGTAACACATTCCAAAGCAACGAAATTTGATGACTACTAAAGGCAATGCATGATCTTGTGTTTGAAACTGTTACTACAATGGACATTTTTGGGATGATTAGCAAAAATTTTAATACAGACTATATATTGTGCCACTGTAAAATTTCCTGATTTCATTCCATTTAAGAATCTGTACTACGACAACATGGGAGAATGTCTCTTTTTAGGACGTACACGCTAATGTCTTCAGGAGTAAAGGTTTGAGATGTCTGCAACCTACTCTCAAATTGTTGAGCAAAAATACTGCTCTCTAGAGTGGCAAAGTGAATGTAGTAACACATTATCAAGTGGCAAATCTGGACAAGGGGTATGTGGGGAATCAGACTCGTGCAATTGTTCTTTAAGTTTGAAAATTTTTCGAGGCACGCACACAAGCTCTACTCCATAAGAAAGGGCTCTATGGTATACAGCCTGAGAGACAGAAAGCTACTGTGGAAATTATGATTCTGCAAAGGTTTAGCTAAGCCCAACCTGCCACCTGCTAGGTGGAATTTTTCTGCCATGATATCATATGGAGACCTGTTTAGAGAACATTTCTTGGCGACTATTACACCTCTGACTTTTAGAATGAGATTACCTTTTATGTAAATTCAAAGAAACAACAAATCAATTCTTCCCCATTTTCATTTTCCTGGTCAAGTATATTCTTCTCAAAAGCCCATCTTCCTCCTGTTTCTACTAATAAAGCTCACCAACAAATGGGATGCCCCAAGACATTATGGTCAATTCCAAAACTAGCAAATGTACCTTGACATGAAGATTATTGAGAAACAAATTATCAAGTTATGTGCTCAGCTTTCTGAATTTGATAAACTGGAAAGAAAGTATCTAATACCATGAATTTCATTAACCAATAATTTCCAAAACACACGTGCAAAACTCCAGTGTTTCTTTATTGAATTCTCTCTTGAATTCCATCTTAAAATAAAAACTATGAACCTCAATTAGAATTAACACACATTCTGAGGGTTAATTTCCACTTTAGAGAGAAAAGATCAAGCCCTTTTTTAATACAATTACTAGTTTAATGACCAGTGAGCATACGAAACAATGTTTATCAGCAGATTCACGTAATAATTTAATAATTATTTAATAATTTAATAATTATTTTCCTTTATCTTAAAGAATATAGCTTTCCCAATCAAATGTAAACTTTATTTTGATATCATATCAAAGAATGACATTGGGAATTGCAAGGGAGCAGAATGCATGACCCCAAAATGTGCTACTTGCTAAATAATGTAGATTATTTGGAGCTGAAGGCAAACAAGACCCTGCAGATTCAAGAAAAACTTTTCCTCTCCCTTAACTATCTAAAATAATTGAGACAGGGGGCCTGGCCCAGAATGGGAGCTACCACCAGAGAGAACTTTTAATCTATAAATGACTCATCTGTTGGACAAGACAAACATCTAACCGCCACACATCTGCTCTTTTTATCCTGAGAAGTCCCCCCCCTCAGGCCCACATCCCACCCAGTCCTTAGCTCAGGGTGGCATAGTAGCCATAACCGCCTGACTTATTCCTGGGGCTCCTGTCCTTAGGAGGCTCCCATAGATAATGTAATTAGAATTGTTTTCCTCCTGTTAATACGTCTGATGTCAATTTAATTAGTCAACTAGCCAAAAGAACCTAGAAGGATGGAGGAAAAACTCTTTCCTCCCCCATAAAACCTTTTCTAAAATTGAAAGTAAAGCTCTATCTTTTTCTCAAAAGGAGAAAATTACTTTTTAGAGTTTGCTTATTGAAACTTGGAAGCACAAAATGAAAAATAGGGGTTTTACACAATTTCATTGCTTCATACTTTTAAGGACTAAAATATCTTTGTATAAAACTATCTCTGCTATACTTATACACCAACAAACTATACTTTCATTCCAATTATTTTTTAAAAGGAGTAGCGATTTCCTTTCAAATAGTTACACAGAACTATAAAACTCTTATTTAACTCTAGAAAGGATGAGACCCTTTCGTCATACAAATTAAAATGTGAAGTTTACTTGCAAATCTACACTCCATCACTTTAATATTAACGTAAATACGATGAAACTGCCTTCATCAACTCCTTCATTTTGGCAACACAAAGATGAGCTTCCTGATGTTCTATAAACAATGTTTATATGATGGAAGTTCATCTAAAATTCAACATAAGCAATAACATATGAGTGTGGAATGGAAATCAAGGAATGGTCTTAAATAGGAAGGAAAAAGCCCCAATATCTCTTAAGCAGCAAGAGCATCTTCCCAGTTTAGTTTCAAGACATGTACCATCGTCCATTCATCCTCCTGTTTCCAGAACCCTGAAGATAACAAAAGAAAAATATTAATAACTTAATTTTCTGTTGCCTTTGTGCACATAAGAAAAAACTTGCATTTATAAAATCATATAAATCAAGGTCAGATGACAGTTTAGAGTGATAAGATACATAAGGTTTAAGGTTAATTATATTCTTCTGAGGGTCATATTAGTTCCTAATAGAAAAGACAATCATATACAAACATGAAAAAGTGGCTGTCTATAGGGATTAGTCTAAACTAAGATTTACCTTCTTCTTTCCAAAGGAAATGGGAATTTTATCAGATTTCCAATTCTTAATCTCAGCATTTATTAAATACTATAAAATTCTTTTTTTATAAAAAGTAATACTTCAAAATGCAAACAACATATAGACAATAAAGAGTAAGTTTTTGCAGTTTTGGAAAACAGTTCAGCAGTTCCTAAAAAGGTTAACCTATGACCTTGCAATTCTACTCCTAGGTATGTACCAGAGAACCGAAAACACACATGCACAAAAACACTTGTGCACAAAAGGAACATAGCACCCTTCACAATAAACTTGAAAACAATTGAGAAGGGAAATGCCTCAAATCTCAGATCGAATGATGAACATAGACCTCACTGTGTTTATCTAGACACTGGAATATTATCCAGCCACAAAAAGGAATGACCTACTGACACATCCTACAACACAGATGACCCTAAGATCACGATGTTAAGTGAGAGATGCCAGGCACAGAGGTCACACGTTGTAGGATTCCATTTACAGGATATGTCCAGAGTTGACAAATCAAGAGACAAAAAGTAGCTTACTAGTTGCCAGGGACTGGAGAAGAGAGAAGATACTGGAGGTGGAGGAATAAGGAGTGCCTGTTAACGTGTACGGGGTCTATATTCACGGTGATGAAAATGTTCTGGATGAAAGTTGCACAAACTTGTGACTGTATGAATAAAAGCCACTGAATCCTTTACTTTAAAAAGGTGAATTTCACGGTATGTGAATTCTATATGAAAAAAAATTAAGAATGTTTTCTTTCACCCTAGACGTCTAGCCTTGTTCCTCAAAGACAACGCTTTCAGTAATTTCTTTAAACCCTTTCAGAAGTTTTTAAGGCACGTAATTAGCACATAACCATGTGTGATAATCCCTTTCTTTTTTGAAAACACACAAGGCAATATTTTACTCCTCCTCTTCTGCCTTCACCGCTCCAACCCCCCAGTTTAGAGATGATTCAGTATCAGCACCCACAGATATACCTTATTCTTTTTCTTTTTTTCCTTAAGTAAGTGCCATGCCCAGCTTGGGGCTCAATGTGGGTCTTGAACTCACGACCCTGAGATCAAGACCTGAGCTGAGATCAAGAGTCGGACACTTAACTGACTGAGCCACCCAGGTGCCCTATACCTCATTCTTTTTAAAGATGCATTCTAGAACATGGATGAACCAATTCATTAGGCACCGGCCCTCTACTGGAAAGCATCTGGGTTGTTTTCCAGTCTGCAGCTATTTCAAACAATGCTGTAATGAACTTATTTTTAAAAAAGATCTTTACATAAATGAATGTATCTGTAAGATAAATTCTAATCAGTGAAATTGTTAAATTGGCAAATTCTAAGAAGTGAACTTGCCAAGTCAGAGATTGTGCACATTTAGAATTTTTATTTTGTCAAACTATCCCCCCAAAAGTTTGCACAAATGTCCACGTTTTCCAGTGGTAAATGAAATGTCTTTCTAGTGTTGTATACCACCTTTGGATCCTTGTCAATCCAATAGAGGAAAAAACGTCTCTTAAATTACTTATAAGTGAAAGTGAGTATCTTTGTGTTTGTATTTTTCTGTGCACTATTTATTGACATCTTCCGTCTGTTTTTCTGTTATTAGTCTTTAAAAATACTTCAAAATAGAGAAAAGCAAACTAATCTCTATTTTAAAAAGAGTATTTTATATTTGGATTAAATTCAGTTCTGGTAAGTTTGTCTGTATCCACGCTCCTTCAGTATTCAAATCTTCATTTGGATTAATTCTGGTAATTTATTAATGTTCATAGGTGCCACTAACAAAAATTCGCTGACTTAGTTGATTTGTGTGTAGGGTGATGGGAAAGATGAAAGATGTGTTAGAAAGGTGAAAGAAAACAAAAGCTATGAGTGGGGAAAGTAGTATCTTTGGAAGTACAACCTGTATTGGGCAAGAAGCAAAAAGAGTAAAACTTGCCCATTATATTTGCCCAGGATTCCATAGGCTCCACTTGGAATATTTTGGTTGGTCTTCTCACTGTAAAATGCAGTAAATATGGGTATGTCAAGTCTGTATATGCTGGTGGGAGGGATGGGGGAAAAGTGGCAGTGGCCAGTAACCTAATATTCTGTACAGTTTTTTTGGCATGCTTCTAAGATTTTCCCAAGATAATTTGTTCTAATGCCCACCAGTGTTTCCACGTAGGAGTCTTATCCTGCTGCTTGTTTGGAGCCTGCGGCAGGGGGCACCAGACTGTCCAGCTGTTGGCGATGTCCTGTATTAATCAGCCACTCATAAAACTTGTTCTCCACGAGTACCTGGAACTGCTTCCTCTGATCCCTAAAAGTGCCGTCAAGAGCAAAAATAATGTAAGAACGCTGGTTCACATTCATTTTCCTCCAGGTGATTGTAAAACGCTTTAATGGGATAGACATTAAATTGTGTCTAGTTATCCAAATAACTGCTCTATTGAGTTCTGTACATTGGAGCACTACCACCACCAAAAAAAAAAAAAAAAAAAAATATATATATATATATATATATATATATATATAGGTCAGATACAATACAGTATATATAAAAGTATTCTGCACACTCCTCAGCTTCTATCCAAATGGTGCTCATTCTTCCAGATCCAACACAAAGTCTTACTTCTTCCATAAATCTTCCCTGACTACCCATGCCATGTTTTTTGAAACTCTGTTAACCATACAGTGTGTCCCTGGCTTCCAGAGTTCAAAGACTAGTACCTTGAAATAAAATTTTGTGGTGAACATAATAAACCATAATCATCTACTATCACAGCATGTAATTTAAAAATAAGATATTTTAGTGCCCCAGGTTTAGGATTGTTATAATTCCAGAATAAAAGACAACATTTTAAATGGACGAAATTTAGCTTTGTTTTAAAACACTATACTTATCTTTCACATTTTACGGCAGATTAGGGAAAACTTTGACCAAAACTAGCATTAGTCCTTGGAGCAGCATTAGGAATCCACCCCTAGAGAGTCGGTCTGTGGTGGATGCCAGGAAATCTGATTTCTAGCAAGCCCCTTGGATGACCTTAACACACAGCCAAGGTTGAGAACCACCGATAGAGTGTAGAGAAGTAAATTAAAAACTAAGCCGATTCATTCAAGTATTGGATTATGTGGCATAGTCTATACATGACCTTTCATTTATAGAGTCCTTTATCTGTCAACAAACTTAAGCTTCTGAAAAGAAGCGAGTCTAATTCTTGGGCCTTTAAGTGCTCCCATCTCCCAACCAAACAGCCTGGAATAGGGACCTTAAAAGACACACTCTGTCTTTCTGATTACTTTACCATGGCTGTAAACATGTACAGATTAATTTTCCCGTGGAACTTTATATAAGGCAAATTCTTCCTCTAGAAAACACTTACTTTGTCAAACGAGCCTCCTTCACAGTTTTCTGCCAGATTTGTATCTTCTGCTCTCTTTGACGCAGTGCTTTCTGATATGCATACGGAAGCCCCCCAGGTATCTCTGTCGTATCCCCTTCCATTTCAAAGGGGATAATAAATACATAGAATTCACAAGGTGGTAAGAGTCGGAAGACACTTGTGTCACTGCTCTCTCTGCACACAATCATTGGATTATCCCAATAGTTAGGCACTGTAGCAAGGCCGGTCCTGGCCATGTGATCCTCCAGCATTGGATAATGGGTGTGAAAAGGGGCCAAAGTTACTGTCTGGTTTCCAGAGAGAATAAGTGGGCGTGTAGGCGTCAGAATGTGAAAGACGCAACCTGCCGTGGAAGAGATGGACAAACGGTGGCAGGCAGCAATGACTTTAATGTTGTCACAGCTGTGGAGGTGAAGAGCAGTCTGTACGGGGCCCAAGACAAATGTGCTATTCCTGCACTTCTCAATGGTCACAGATCTGTAATGTGAAAAAAATCAGGTGAACTCCCCAGTGAGAATAAGTGAATATTGTGCTACAAAACTATTCTCTGATAGCAAAATCAGAGGACTAGGACGATCAGTCCTAGTCCAAAGAAAATGTCAGAATATCAGAACACTGTGGAGGCTGTGCTTACCGTAAGGGAGACAGCAGATATATAAAAGATTCGTTGCAACGATGAATCTTTACGTGTGCCCCCACCAGAGTATCTGAGCTCTTGGCCAAGGTCTGCTTGTAAACCTGGCTCATCACCACCATGCGGTGCATCCTAGGGGCCACATGAGTATTACAAGCAATCTTAGCTCTTTTGGTCGTCCCTTCAACTATGTAAGAAAAATATAAACAAATGAGATAGTTTCAAGTCAAAGAAAACAACCATATGAGGTTACATATGTCTACGTGTGTATACGGGTCTAAAATTAGATACATATAAGGTTTGGGAAAATGTTAGATCTGGGCTTTGGGTAGGGAGGTGTTTGCTATATTGTTCTCTGTGTTTCTCAGTACGTTTGCGATATTTCATAATTTTTTGTCATAAAATTTTTTGAAACCTATAATCCATTCAAGATTGCCTACAGATCTAAGGTTTGTTTCATGTGTAACCATTCAAGTAATACACCTAAGTTCATATGGCCAGAAAGTGACAGAACTGGCCTGACTCAAATAACTCAAATATCTTCTCCAAGTTGACTCAATTTATCATTCCAGTCCTGAAATAATCTCTTTAAATTGCCATAATACTAATTTCAATCCCCTCCTCAGCTACTTACCACAGTATTCCATGAATTCTATTTGGATTCAGGTCTTTAATCCCTAGATCATTAGTGACTGAGAGCATATTTTCCTTTCACACACAGTGCCTCACACACACGGACACTTAAAACATCTGTGCAGGGGTTACCCTCCTAACACAGTCTCGCCATCGTGTGACTGGCTTCTCAGACTGTGCTTCCCTGCAAGCCATCAGGATACCCTTGTAGATAAATGAATACTGGCCAAATAGGAAGAGGTCACAGAAGTATGTGATTCTTCTTTTTTAAAAACAAAACAGGGGCGCCTGGGTGGCGCAGTCGGTTAAGCGTCCGACTTCAGCCAGGTCACGATCTCACGGTCCGTGGGTTCGAGCCCCGCATCGGGCTCTGGGCTGATGGCTCGGAGCCTGGAGCCTGTTTCTGATTCTGTGTCTCCCTCTCTCTCTGCCCCTCCCCCGTTCATGCTCTGTCTCTCTCTCTGTCCCAAAAATAAATAAACGTTGAAAAAAAAAAATTTAAAAACAAAAAAACAACTTACTGCTTCCTTTTATTAAATAAGTAACACATGGTTATTGTAGAAAAAATTTAAATAGTGGCAAAAGAAGATAAAAATTATTTGTGATCCTGTTATCCACCATCATTAACATTTCGGTATAATCCTAAGAGATTAGATATCCTCTTTTTCCTACTAGTGACTACTGTTAACGTCTAAACAACTGCTTGAGCCTATATTCTTTTATCAACACCAAAAATTTATGTAGTATGTCCTATATATTTATGGCACCCTCAGACATCTGAAAGTCTTTGACCTCCTCTAGAGCAATAGCTTGGTTAGACACGGAATTCTTGGGTCACAATCTTTTCACTCAAGATTCTGTATATGTTGCTCAATTGTTTTGTTTTTTGGCATTATAAAAATTTGATACAAAACTCATTTTTTTAATTACATGGAGCCTATTTTTTCCTTTATCTCTGAAATTCAGAGATTGTGGGAGTATATTCTAGTTTTGGGGGTTTTTTTCATTAATTTTGCCTGAAATTTGCCTCAGTATAGGCACCTACTTCTTTTTAAACTTCCACCCGAGCCCCCTTCTCTTAAAACTTCTACCTGGGCCCGAAGTCATACGGCACCCGAACCTATCCTGGACTGTCAGGAATAGGTATTTGATGTGACCAAGGCCAGGATTTTCTTTACTGTAACTTGAGTTTTCCAATTTAGAAAAATCTAATCTGTTTGTGTCTGTGTGCCTAGATAGGACCCCATCTCTACACCAACTGTCTGACCCTGTAACCGTGGAAAGGCCAAATGCTGCTGTGGTGCATGGAAAACAGGAAAGCCTTAAGCAAAGGAGCATGTGAGAGGGCAAGGGAGAAAGAGTCTGAATAAAGAAGAGCAGAGAAAGAGAGGACTGACCCAAGTTGGAATTGCTGTTAACTGTAACCACAACGATCCAGAATCACAAATCAACTCTCTGACTCTTGCTGCCTTGACAGGAAAAAGTCATAGACAAAAGAGAAATGTTCCCTTTTCTTCTCTCTTACAGTAGCAATATTTTTCAGGTCTTCTACAAAAGATGTAGGACTATTAATACACCAGAAAACACACACTTCCTTCACTTGTCATCCAATTTTTAATATAGATGAAAATACTGAAAAATACCTTGGTGAGCCCAAGCCAATTTCTTTCCAGACTTGAGGCAGGCAGATGTACCAAATGGATTCCCAGTCAAACAGGTTCTCAGCCAGGCTTCCAGCTTGTAGAAAGAAAAGGTCTTAGAGAGCCTTGAGAAGCCACTTTCTGCATGTAGTGGTTGCCACAGTGCAAGTTCATGAAGTGGATATATCTTCCTGGCTCCACTCACTGTACCTTCAATCAGAAAGCTGAGGGCCACAACAGCTTGTCGAGAGACGAGACTACTATGGGTCGAATGAAATGATGCAGTGAGTTGTTCTGGATCTAAAAGCAGCTCAAGGAGGTCTGACAGATGATCATAGACAAATGCTTGGTGACTGTAATCATTCCAGTTCTAAAAAATATCAAAATAAAGCACACTTAACAAAGAGATTCTACAAGACCTGAAAGTGTTGTATTTTAATTGTTTTTTATTTATATTTTGCCTCATCTCCTAAAAAGCATTTAAGGTAGCAATGTACACCTCATAAAGATTTTTTAAATATATGTGATAGGTATAAACAGATTCTCTGCCTTCTTTGGCTAATTCAAAAGTAATACTAACAGCTAATCCTTAGTGTGTGCCAACCAGTAAGTGTTATACAAACCTTAACATATTTAATCCTAGCAACAATCTTGCAAAAGATGCCATTACCATGCTCACTTTACAAATAAGGAAATGGAGATCGAGAAAGGTTAAGAATCTTACCCAGGGTCACAGAGCTGGTAAATACTCTAGGTTTCAGATCTAACATTCGATGAAGCACTGGGTTTCCTTTTTTTAATTTACTTTTATTTGTCATTTTGTCTATTTGAGAGAGACAGCAGGGGAAGCGGCAGAGGGAAAGAGGGAAAATCTTAGGCAGAATCTTAACCTTAAGAATCTTAATCTGACTCAGGGCTCAATCCCAGGACCTGAGATAATGACCTGAGCTGAAACCAAAAGTTGGATGCTAAACCAACCGAGCCACCCAGGGGTCCCATGTTGGGTTTCTCTACTTACCTTCTCATACTACAGGAGGAACTTCAAATACCACTGGATGAAACAATGCAACTGATCTTACAGTAGCTAGATTTAAGACAAGTTATAACTTTTGGAATAAGCTTGGAGTTGGCAGATGTCTCAGTGACTTGGCTCATTCATTTGACAGATATTTTGTGAATATCTCTTATGTGGTATGAGCAGTGTTAACTGATGAATTATGCAAATTGGCTACGACATAGTCTTGTCCTCAAGGAACTCAGAGTCTATGTAGTGAAAAAACAATATAAGCGAGCAACTATTACACAGTGAGATAAGACCTAGGGCAGAGATCTGTGAAGACATGCTAGGAGCATGAGAGGAACAAGGAACTCCCCTTGGGGAAAAACAATCATTGTGGAGTGCTGTTCGAACAGATTCTTAATTAACGCAAACATATTTTTAAATAAGCCTTAGGCCTAGGGAACAGCATATGCAAAGACCCATAGGAATAAAATTACCTGCTGTGTTCAGAAAACTGGAAGTTCTGGGTGGGATTTAGGAAGCATGCTGGGAAGTGTCAGGTAAAGTTAAAATAGTAGGCAGGGACCAATCAGGAAAGGCCTGTAGGAAACCCTAATAAAACATCTGGGCTTTATTTTGTGTGCCAGGGACTTTAGGGCTATTTTCTAAATAGCTGTACCCTTTTTTATTTTTAATAAATTCTCATTTGGATACCAAAGAACATGTTAGGGGCACTTGGATGGCTCAACTGGTTAGGCATCTGACTCTTGGTTTTGGCTCAGGTCACGACCTCATGGTTTGTGAGTTCAGGCCCTGCATCAAGCTCTGTGCTGACAACATGGAGCCTGCTTGGGATTCTCTCTCTCCCTCTCTCTCTGCCCCTCCCCACTCGTGCCCATGCGTGTGCTCTCTTTCTCTCAAAATAAGTAAATAAATACTTAAAAAAAAAAAAAAAGTCAAAGCAGAGCTGTCACTCTTCATCTCTCTTATTGCATCCTCCTCACCCATCATAGGCCCTGAGGTGGCCCCATGGAGCACAAGATGAAAACGGCAGTGACAATGATAATTCATTGATGGCAGCTTTGGCAGGAGACAGATATAATCCTTCTGCATTTAGAAAGTCCAGTGTAGTGGGTGGGGTGCAGATTAAAAGCAGAGTGACCAGGTAGGATCTAATTATGGAAGTCAAGGTCCCCCCACCTCCAAAATGTTATTATGGTCTATATAAGAGGAAGAGACAGAGTTTTATTTTATATATATATATATATATTTAAAGATTTTATTTCTTAAGTAATCTCTATACCCAACATGGGGCTCAAACTCACAATCCTAACATCAAGAGTTGCATGCTCCACTGACTGAGCTAGCCAGGCCTTCTGAAAAGGGACAGACTTTTAGAGTTATTCTGGAGGCAGAATCGGGAAGACTTGACAAATAACTAGGTACAGGTGCTGAGAGAGTGAGCCTCGGAAGCTGGTGGTAACTTGAACTGGCATAGAGAATATACGTTAATTTAAGTAAAGGGAGATTTTACTGTAGGCACACGTGGTCATCTCCCAAACTGAAGTGTAGGTAGGCCTCATAAGAACTGGAACTGCGGGGCGCCTGGGTGGCGCAGTCGGTTAAGCGTCCGACTTCAGCCAGGTCACGATCTCGAGGTCCGGGAGTTCGAGCCCGGCGTCAGGCTCTGGGCTGATGGCTCAGAGCCTGGAGCCTGTTTCCGATTCTGTGTCTCCCTCTCTCTCTGCCCCTCCCCCGTTCATGCTCTGCCTCTCTCTGTCCCAAAAATAAATAAACGTTGAAAAAAAAAAAAAAAAGAACTGGAACTGGAAGGCTACCTTAAACCTGGTTCTTTCTCAGAGGCCGATGTCTCTACATGTCTGTTCCATTCTACTCTTTTTCTCTGATTACCTCAGTTTCTAATCCCTCATAACTCCAGGGCACTCATGAACATGGTGGCTATTCTGGTACCAATATCACCTGAGCCACCAGCTCAAGCACCCCTCACAGACTGGTAACTTCTTCAGTTCCTGGGGCTACTGATGGGGCCAGGTCATCATTTCCAATCAGACCAATTTCACATACATACCTATGAATGGGTTACTCTAGTCAAGGGTCCATCTCTGGTCTAATCAGTTGTTGGGAAAGGTCATGCTATAGCACAAACTAAGTCACCATTTACTGGTGCTTACTATGAAACAAGTCTCATGCTATTATATTAGTGAATTCTCACAGCCATCCAGAAATGTGCAATATCATCCCCACTTATCGAACAGAAGCCAAGGCCTAGAAAAGTCAACTAACTTGCCTAAAATCATGTGATACCAAGTGGCAGAGCCAATTTGAATACAGACTACAGATGGTTCAAAACACCGTCTCTATACGGTACCCACTCAACAGGAAATACATGTGGAAAGAGCAGACAATTATTGGCCTTTCTAATACATCTGGACTTGGGCATTCTGAAATTAAGGTATAGATAGGGCATCTGCGTGAAGAGGGGAATCTAAAATGCAGACAAACTCAGGAGTCATTGAGATATATAAAGTCATGGGAAGAGAAGAATTATGTTTAAAGAATATGTCCAGTGTGAGGGGGAAAAAAAAAAAAAAAGAATATGTCTAGTGAGAAGACAAAATGGCCCCAGGCAGAATCCGGGGGGAAAAGCAGCCTGTTGGGGCCAGTGGGGGAAGCTCATGAAGAAGAGTGAGAAGGAAGAATTAAAAGCAGAACCAGGAGGGAATAGCATCATGGAATATAAGGGCAGCCAGATTTACTCGAAAAAGATGATAAAAGTACCAAATATCAGAGAGGTTTTTGTTGTTGTTTGCCTCAGAACAATGTGTGTGTGTGTGTGTGTGCGCCTCAGAACATTTTTAAGGAACCTGCGCATGGCAGTAATACTGAGGTCTACATTTTCCTTAAAGTTCTTCAGAATACTTTTACATAAATGGGTAAAACCATTTCAGTTTTCCTTACAAAGACAGAAGAAATAACACAATTTCTAAAACTCACAACATGAGGCAGTTAAATTTAACTTCTAGGTCATCACATCATATAATATTACATAAGCATGCTAAGCTTAAGCATACTGAAGCACATCATTTAAACATATGAGAAGATATTTTTACAGAAGTTTTGTCAGTAGGTCTCAACAGACTTTGCAAACTCTACATCTTTTCATTTATCCTACCTTAGTCAAATAAGTAGATTCAAATTCACTGACATTTGCAAAACTGAGAATTCTAATGAGAGTACAGTGAATAGTTTGCCCAAAAATCATGCAATTTTTGGGTCACCAAAGGAGCAGAAATCACCTATTTTGACTAAGACTGAAAATATTTATTTTGTTTGATAATAAGGAAAAGAAATGAAAAAAGCAAAACAAAACAAGCATGCCAGCAAATGACTGGCTTATATAAGTAATCCTAACACAATTTTTAATGAAGACAAATCATCTTCCTCACAAATTCCCTTTCAGAGGAGACCCAAAATTTAAACAGTACCTTATTATGGCAACTGGATTTTTCAGCCAAGTCAGGAGACTGAGATCTATTTCTGGGACTAGGCCACTCTTCTCCAATCAAAGATGTCCTCAGGGAAACCTTGTTTAACTGCTGTATATATAAGAAGAGCAGAAACTGTAGGGTGTCCACTGAAAGCTGTCCAAGAAGAAAAGAGATGATGAACACATGTCTTTAAACCACACCAGTCCAGGGACACCTGGATGGCTCATTTGGTTAAGTGTCTCTTTTTTTAATGTTTATTCATTTTTGAGAGAGAGAGAGCGCACATGTGCGCATCAGCAGAGGGAGGGGCAGAGAGAGAGGGAGACACAGAATCTGAAGCAGGCTTCAGGCTCTGAACTGTCAGCACAGAGCCTAATGTGGGACTCGAACCCATAAACCAGGAGATCATGACCTGAGTCGAAGTCGGACACTTAACTGACTGGGCCACCCAGGTGCCCCTAAGTGTCTGACTCTTGATTTTGGCTCAGGTCATGATCTCATGGTTCGTGAGATTGAGCCCCACGTGGGGCTCTGCACTGACAGATTCTCTCTCTCCCCACCCCCCCTTTCTCTCCCCCCCCTCACAACCCCCCTCAAAATAAATGAATAAACTTAAAAAAAGAAAATCACATCAGTCCCTATTCTACAACTAAGTAGACATAGTAAAATAAATTCACAACAGTTTGCTGATCTTAAGAACAAAAATGTAGAAACTTGCTAGCATTTGATATGTAGGTCTCTGATACCCAGGAGTTCCTAAAATCAATTAAACTGAAGTCACCTACCTTCTTGGAAAGCTATGTAGCATCTTTGGCTGTAGACTTTCTCTCCCAAAATTGGTGAAGTGGATAAGATGAAGTACATACTTTTAAAAAGTATATTATTTCAAAAGTTTAAAATTACAATTAAAAAAAAGGAAACACTTTAGTCATTTGAATAAATTAATGGAAGAAAGAAGAAGGAAATTTCACCAAAATTTGGAGGTTGGTCTAACCTAAGACTCACAGACTTATCAACAAAATTTAGAGTATCAATGCAACACTTGAAATTGTATGTAATTTTTTGGTGTATGTACATTTTATAGGGGGGTAGGACTCATGTTTTCATCAAGTTCTTCAAAGAGTGTGTGACTTAAAAAAATATCACTGGTCTGATCGAGGTTTATAAATCATTTCGTATTTGAAAAAGGGTCTGGTTTGAAGCTCAGGACTTGAAGTTCATGATTATCCTCAGATATCCATTCCCACGCACATACAGGAGGCACACAAAAGTAACACATCTAGTACTATAGCTATAGTATAGCTGAAAATCACTCTACCTAAGAACTTAAAAATACAGAATCTCAGGATCACCTAGACCTACTCAGTCAACTGTCAATGGAACCCCATGAATCTACCCATTAAACGTTTACTTTCTTAATCAAAGTTTTTGAGATAACTGTAGATTTGAGATTACATGCAGTTGTAAGGATAGAGAGACCCCGTGTACACTGTATTCAGTTCCCCATCTTGCAAAGCTGTAATACAGTAGCACTACCAGGGGACGGACGTTGGTGCAGCCAAGTTACAGAACATTTCCATCAACACAAGGATCTTGCATGTTGCCCTTTTATAGCCACACTCACTCCCTACTTCCCCCTCCCACACCCACCCCTTCCTTAATCCCTGACAATCACTTATCTGTTCTCTATTTTTGTCATTTCAAGAATGTTATATAAATATAATATGTAACCTTTTGGGACTGGCGTTTTTATGCTCAGCAAAATTCCTTGATTTTCTACATACGTCCATTGAATAATTATACGTTATCATTATTCCTTCATATACCTTCCTATTCAAGAGACTATAAGATCCTTGCCTTTTTCATTTTTCTATTCCTAGTAATTACCATAGCACATAGCACATAACAAGCACTCAAAAAATGTGGAGCTTCTTGAAGGTTTCATTCATCTCTGTATCCAGCATCCACTACTGTACCTCACACACAGTAGACACTCGATAAATGTTTAATTAACGAATAACTATACTGTTCTTTATCTCTTGGTTGCTTGCAACACTTTCTTTCAATTTCCAAAACCCTGTTTAGATATTACCACATGTGGCAGAGAGTGACTAGTACTAACTAAATATACCTTTGCTTTTCTTCCTGGGCACACGACTACATAGTATTTCCCAGCCTCTCTTGAAGTTAGACATGGTATAACCGAGTTATAGTCAATGGAATGTGGGTGGATTGACATACACTATTGACTCTCCCAAAAGAAATGGCAGTAAAAGACTCCGAGACCCTAGTGGACATGGCTGGGAAAAACTGTATCATGCCTGCAATTATTCATTTCCATCCTCCGGGAGGCTTTTGGGTCTGATACATGGCCATAGGAGTTCTTTACCTCCTGTGAGGTAGTTTATCTCCCCAACTTCCTGATTTTAGACATGGACATAAGACAAAGCTTTAGCCAATGGAATGAAAGTCATTGCAGTCTATGTCACATCAGAGCCAAAGTTTTAAGAGGCATTGTGAGCTTTCTCCTGCTCTGCTGCTTTTCCCTTCTGTCCTAAGAATAGGCATGACCAACACAGGACATGTTTCTTCAGCCTGGGTCCCCAAATGAGGAGACACATAGAGCCAAGCCGTCACCTGGAAGAGAGGCCTAGCTAAAGTGCAAGCTGCACATAGAATAAGCAAGAAACAAACCTTTGTTACCATAAGCCACTGGAATTTCATTTTTGTTTGTTTTTAACTGCAGCAAAGCTAATACAATTGTGGTTCCAAAAGACAGATGACTAGATCCCTGAGTTATTGCTTGGACAACAGCAGCCTAGAGATCCATCCAACCGGATGCCCTGTGGTATACTGCTGCTTGAAGGAGAAATAAACTGTTAACTGTGCCAAGCCACAGAAATGCCAGGATTGCTTATTACTGTAATGAGCCTACTCTGATTAATATACTTTCTCTGTGAAGTCTTTCCTGATCACCGGAACTAATCACTCTCTTCCCTATTCTATTTCTGCCCTTTACGTTACACTTTTACTAGTGTACATTCTACACTATCAAATAGCACTTTTTCACACACCAACCTCCCCTACTACACTATGAGCTCCATGAGGGCAGAGATGCTATTCCAATCATCTCTGAATCCCAGCACATAGCAGATGCTTACTTAAAAACAGTCGGGTGCCCTGACTGTAATGTATCAATGGTTCATAAGCACTGACTCACCTTAAAATATTTTTAACTTTCTTTGAGAGAGATAGGGCATGCACGTGTTCAAGTCAGGGAGGGGCCGAGAGAGAGGGAGGGAGAGAGAATCCCAAGCAGGCTCCACACTGTCAGCGTGAGCCCAGTGCAGGGTCCGATCTCACAAACCATGAGATCATGACCTGAGCGGGAATCAAGAGGCGGATGCTTAACTGACTGAGCCACCCAGGTGCCCCTCACCTTAAAATATTTTTAAAGTCAATGAAAGTATTTGCTTCTTTCATTTGCTGTGTTCTTGTAATGTTTTGGAAGTAGGTGAATAGGGATTGCTAAGTAAGAGCTAATTCATTAAATACCACCCAACTGGAACTGTTTAAAAAAAAAAAAAAGGCACTTTGGGATCACAATGATCATTCACCTAAAACCACACACTGCACAGCTAGTACAAAACTTACAAATAGTTTCTTTCTCAAAACAATGAAACACACATACACACACATATACATCTATACCTGATTTCTTTGCTTGTCAACTTCATCCTCAGACATGCAGTTGGACAGAAGCTCGGACCATTCCAGGCGCTCTTCTGGTGTCTTCACTGCAAGACTATCAAATATTTCAAAGTAAAGCCACGCCAGATCCTTGGCCAACTGCAGCTTCCCACATGCAATGTGCCTCCACGTAGACCAGTACAGGCGTGGGTAAGCCCCCTCTGTGGCCCGGGTTCGCACATAGGTGGATATCTTCCTGAGATAGTGAAGACTGAACTTGGATGGAGGGGGGACTTGCAAGGCACCCACTATAAAGGGTTCTGCTTTCACCCAGAGGAGAACTCCGGACTGATCCATATTATCTCTAAGGACATCTGTGTGAAAAGACTTCTTGGCATACCTATGAAACAAAAGTTTTTTCACAAACCGATTTGAACAAAACTCATTTATGCATTTTCTTTTGATTTTTTGTTTTGTTTCACTTACACGGCTTCTTTAAGGTGACCCCTCCCTTAACTATTTTAAGATGTACTAGGTCAGTTTAAAAAGCAGATCTAGTTCATCAACCAAGAGCAGAATTCTTGGTCAGACCTCACTCCAACCCATTTGAACAAGAAACATTTTGTGATGAAACAGAATTATCTTCCTTGAATTGTTTGAAGTGGTTGTTTTAGGAAGAGTGTAGATGCATGAAGTATGAGTTCCTGCTCAGGAAAGGAAGAAATGAGTCATCTCTTCACAGGACATCTTTGCCTGCCCTGAGGGGGAATGGTAGTCAAAATAAGGGGGATAAAACTTCCAAGTCAAATCACTTACACATAGAGGATGGTAGGTTAAAACTCTGGATGTTAACTGACATATAGTTCAATATGAAGCACTAACACGAGGCAGATGGATACTCACACGAGCATAGGCTGCAAAAATAGATCATCTTTATTCTCTGTAACAGTGAACCCGTTCTGGCATATTCTTTGTGCTTAGTTCAGGTGCAGTGCTTTTAGATTTTGCTTGTTGGTTCTTGGTTTTAACAACAATATACAATTTTTATGGGATAGTTCTAGCTAAAAACAGAAGGGGAAGAAATCATCCACTGTCCCACCATCAAAGGGCAACTAGTTAACATACTCTTGTGTTTCCTTTCTATCTCTTTTTCTACACAGACGGGAGGTTAGTTTTTGAATTTTCAAATGTGCGATAATACCATATATACAATTCTGTGATTTTAAAAGTTCATAGCACTGTAAATAAATGTACCCGCATGTATTCACCTGTTCTCCTATTTTCAGACATTACGTAGGTTTAAAAGTTTTCACAAAAACAAGGCACGCAAAATACTGATCATTGTTGAAGCGGGGTGATGAGCACACGGGGGTTTATTTACCTATTCTACTTTTGTGTATGTTAAAATTTTCCACTATAAAAAAAAGCTTAAATGTAGGTGAAGGGTGAAAGGGATTAAGAGGTACAAAATTCCAGTTATAAAATAAGTAAGTCACGAGGATAAAAAGTACAGCATGGGGAATCTAGTCAATAATACTGTACTAACTTTGGTGACAGATGACACCCACACTTGTGGTATTTTTGTAATGTACATAGTTGTCAAATCACTACGTTGTACGACTGAAACTAATACAATGTGTATCAACTATACGTCAATTAAAATAATGAAGAGTTTAAATGTTATAATTAATGCTATATTACTATCTTTCTGTGTATTTTCTGCACTATGATTATTTCTGGGAAATTTTTCAGATGTGCATTTGTGAAATGAAGTAAATGACATTTCTAAAGCTCCAGATACATATTCCCATTGCTTTCCAAGATGACTGTATCAAACTGTATCATCACTTGACCAAGGGGTACCACTTGACCATTGAGCAATCCTCAGCATTAAAAATATCACTTTAAAAAACCTTCCTTATACGACTGGTGGAAAATGTTTTATTGCTATAATTGTATTTTGCCTTTCATTCCAAAAAAGGCATGTGTCTTTGGGGAATTATCTGCTCCAAAAATAACTGACATCAGTCGAATGCTTAATACCTGCGAGGTAGCACGCTAAATATTTTTCATTTTCACCTCCTTTCGTTCTCTCAACCATCTGGAGATAATATGATTGTCCCCATTCTCAGATGAGAACACTGAGGCTTAGAGAAGTCAAGGGACTTACTCACACTCTTAAGTTGGCACTGTTCTGGATCAGAATTCAAGTCTGTCTGACTTGAGAACCGTGTTATTCACAAATGTACTTTAGGAACCCAGTTTGGGAAGAATCTCCGAAAACGGGACTGGATCCAGGAGAGGATTACCAGAATGAGTGGCCTTAGATGTGAGGCCACAAAGGGCCAGGTAAAGGAATGTGGGAGCATGAACCCGAAAGGGTGTGAGAGGCTAAACGACAGCTGGCTTCATACAAGGGAAAGGCTTAGCGTTGTTCTGAGTAAAAGAGATCGGAGTTAACGTGAGAAAGATCTCAGTTCGCCCCAAAACGGAAAGCGACTGCTCTGTGAGATACTGAACTCCTGTTCCTGACGTGTGCGACCAAACGCCAGGGTAAGAACTCTCCATTTAACTGCGAGACTCCAGACGGCTAAATTCGTAAACAAACAAGGGCTCTGTGGCTCTCAAGAGCAGCCCCGGGGAGGGCTGGGGTTGGGTTTTTCAGGCGGGGACAGCGGCCTGAGACCACAGAGGTCCTCTGGGGGCTTCGCCGACACCTCCGATGTTGTCCGGGTTCGGGGCCGCACCAGCTCCCCGGTCGGACTCTGGGAACCGGGATGGCCCAGCCGACAGGCCCCGTGGCGGGCCCGAAACCCGGCCATCTCCAGGGCGGCCTCCCAACCCTCCCTCCCTGGCGCCGGCCCGCGCGCAGTTACCTGCGAAGGCACGGCCGCTCCGCCGCACCCTCCGCGTGCCGCCGCGCCCCGCTCACCCGGCCCAGCCCCTCGCCCGCCGCCTCCTCCACTGCGCAGGCGCCAGGCCTCGCACCACAGAGAACCGGAGGCCCACGCAGCTAGAGCGGCCGCCAGGTTCTCCCGCGGACTGAGAAAAACTCGGCTGAGGCCGAGAGTCCCCGGTGCTGGGACCTGGAGCCAGGCCTGGCCGCTTTCTGGTGCCGCGCCTCCCCACGCAGGGAAGTAGCAAGTTTTTTTATTGCTCCACCCAACCAAGGTCAGCCAGTAGCTGCTGGTACGGTCAGCACGCTTTGATCAGTAATATAACAATGGCAGTTTACGTTTGTAGTGTTTACTAGGGGCCGGCAATGTGTAAAGCACGTTTATGTGCTATTATCTCAGTCTTCCCAAGAGCCCTTCAAGTTAAGTACACTTGACTTACTGAGAAGTAAACTAGAGGTAAAAGAGGTCAAAGTAATAGACCCCTAAGGTCACACAGCAAGAGAGCTCCCAGGATAGAAACCCAGGCCCTCTGAAGCAACCCCCCAGGATTAGCTCCTTAACTTTGTTAGCTGTCCTGCCACGTTAGGGCCTTCACGAAGCTTTTTTGGATTCCACCCTACAGAAGACATCACTCCTTCTTCGAAGCCTCCACGTAATGATTTTTAGCCATTTCCTGGTTTCTTAGTTCGTTTATGGCCTCTATAGGTGTGGGAGATACAAAAGTAAATAAGGCGATAAAATGCAATTTAGTTTCTCTTTGATGTGGCATCCCCTATTAGGCGTTTTCCTGAAAGCAGTAACCTTATCTTCCTCTTCCCTCTATGAGCCAGGAGACAGGGTCTTTGGATTCAAACAGATCTGGGTGCGAATTCAAGCTGCACCACTACCTTGAACAGATTCTGTCACCTCTTATGCCTTTGTTCCAACAGCAATGATTATTGAGCACAACTGTGTGTCTGGCACAGTGCTAGGCACTAGGACCACAGCAGTGAACAAAATAGATAAGATCCTTTTTTGGAGTGTATATTTTAATAGGAAGAATAGATAATATGTATTAAGGAAAAAATTGGACAATTTCAGATATTAATAAGCGCTATGAATTTGGAGGGGGAGGTAGGGGGGGTCAATGCTGAATTTGAGCTGAGGACTGAAGAATAAGCCATCATATGAAAATCGCAGTCGAAGCAACTTTTACTCTGTGGCAGGCTTCATTCTAAGGTGCTGTTCTATTCAGGTGTGAACAAAACAGTCCAGGTTCATGCTGTCTTGAAACTGGCATCCAGTTGTGTGAGTGTGGGGGATAGGGATGGAAAAAAATAGGATGGTGTATGAGTAAGGGACTCAGTAGGGGCTGTTTTTGATTGGTTGGTCAAGGAAGTCTTCTCTGAAGTAGTGACATTCCAACAGATTTGAGTGGAAAAAGGAGTCACCCATGTTAAGAACTAAGGGAAGAGTGCTTCAGGCAGAGAGAAAAGCTAGAACAAAGGCCTTAGGGAGGAATAAGTTTGGTGTATTTAAAAAAGAAAAAAACCAGTTTTGCTGGAACATGGTAAGGAGTATACTAGGTGCAGGTACAGATCATCTTAAGCTTTAAAAATTCTTTTTCCAGCTTTCTTGTGACACATACAGAGTTTTACAAGCTATCATAAAGAGTTGGGGTTTTATTTTAAATGCAGTGAAAAGCCATTCGGGGCTTTTGAGCAGGGTAACGACAGGATCTGATATGTTTGTAAAATATCATGGGGATGGGGGTCAGGAGTGAACACGAGATACTAAAATATTAAGAGTGGAGGCAGGAAAACCACTTAGGAGGCCTTGCCAAGTGAGAGATGATGTGACTTGGCCCTGAGAGGTAGTGGAGATGTACAGGAGCAGAAAAGATTCAGGATACAGTTTCAAGGCAAAGATTTGGATAGGGGACACAAGGGGAGGAATCAAGGTAGACAGCTACAATTTTGTCGTGAACAAGTAGGTGGTGGTGCAATTAATCAGATGAACAAAAGCAGGTGGGGCGAATCAAAGAGTTCTCATAAGTGTGATGATAGTTATTCGTTGCGTGTTTACTGTGCAAGACGCTGTGCTAGACGGTTTACAGCTTTTCTCCCTTTAAAGTTTCACAACATTGCCAGTAAAATGTTTTGCCTCAGGTTTATAAAAATAAAGCTTAGGCTAGACTGGGGGGGGGGGGGGTTGTTGGGAGGGGGGATGTTCTCACCGCTAAGAAGTGGTGGAAGCCGAATCCGAACCTAAGTATGTCTGCCTCCATAGCCTCTTCTCCGAGAAACCCAGGCAATTTTCTTCCGGGATTGTTCGATGAGGGTAAATAAGTTCTCCTAAGCAATTCGTCCGCCCTACGTTTGGCGTAGAGTAATTGTCTCCGCCCATTCCTCCAAAGTCCCTCTGCTCCCGCATCCAGCTCAAAGCTGTACATGAATGAAATTCCGAGACTTGTAACCGAGGTAAACCCTCCCTCCCACAATTGGTCAGTGCTGCAGGAGGGACTTCGTGATTGGTGGAGAGTCCGAGGAGGCGGGCGGGGGGAATTCCTATACCTCGGGTGCCCTCGCTTGGCATCGTTTCGCCCCGACCTCCTTTTTACGTAGATTTCTACGACTCGCCGCTACCGGGCCTGAGCGGATTCCTGCGGCGGCGCGATCCTCTGACGTTTTCTCCTCTAATAGGCCCTGAGCTGCGGCTGCAATTCGGAAGCCTAACTGGCCGCCCGCGCCTCCTCGGAGGTGAAGTGTACTGCGCTGATTGGCTGCGAGGCGCCGGCCGCGTGTGATGTCCCGAGCAGCGATTGGCTCTCGCCTGCTAGGGGCTTCTCTCCCGGGGACTCGGGACTCCCGGGAAGTGGACTGGTAGGGGAGGGGGCGAGCTAGCTGTAGCTCCGGACCGAGGAGGAGACCCCGGTGTGAGGCGGCCTCTCAGCGCCGGGTGGGCTGGTGAGCCGACTCGGCGGCGGCGGAGTCCGTAAGGAACGCGTGGGCTAGGGACCGGCACAGAGGCCGGCACAGAGAAACCATGGCCCCGCAGAACCTGGGCACCTTCTGCCTGTTGCTGCTGTACCTCCTCGGGGCCGTGATCGCCGGGTGAGGAACAGGCACCCGCGGGCACGGGGCCCGTGAGTCGGTCAGTCTTGGCTGGGGTAGAGGGAGCGTTGCCAGACTGAGGGAGTGGAGAGGGGCGTTGCTGAGGTGAGGCGGTGGGGGCAGAAGAATGGCTGGTGTGGGCCAGGCCAGCGGGCTGGAGAGGAGAGCAGTGGGTGGCTCGAGTGAGAGGAGCTTAGGTCCAGAGGCCCTTAGAGCTAGAGTTGCCCAGAGGAGTGGGATTTGGATGCAGTGCCAGACACACTGTGGGGGTGGGGGTACTGCTGAGCTGGATGGAAAAGGGGACCATACAGTGTTGAGCCTGCATCGAGCCATTGGAGGGGCTGACATTAAAGTGGGTGGGTTATTTTGCGAGTCTGAGTGAAGACGTGAGAACAGGTAGGAAAGCCATGCTGGGACTAGAGGAAATTGGATTGAGGGAGCAAGGCAGACGCTTTGGAGAGTTCTTGAACTTCCCAGCTTCTTGAGATAATTGAACCTAAGCTGTCATCATGCCTCACTGTCTCTCTCCATGGTACATTCTTGAGAAGCTGAATAATCTTATGAGCGGGAACAGCATTTCACCAACAGGTAGTGAGCTGGGATTCAAGACCACCCACCTCACTTACGAATTATGTGACTCTGAAGGAACCACCTAAATTCTTATCTGTAACATGAGGGTAATAAGGTTCCTCCTGTAGGAAGGGAATAGGAGCACCTGAACTCTTAAGGATCCTTCCATCCGTTTAGATCCATGATCTTACAAGCCTGGTGACCACGGGATATGATCTGCCAGGCTCATATTTTAGAATGTGGGGAAATAGTAAAGTCTTAGCTTCTAACAATTCATAAGTTTCTCTAAATGGAGAAGGTGCTACTTAACAAAGCTTTAAAATTGAAAGTGCTTGTTATTTCTTAAAAGTTTTTTCCCCCGTGCACATCTGCTTAAACTTTGTTGTCTTCTTTATCTTGTGAAACATTTCAAATTTCTTAAAAATTAACTTCTTCTAGGTAATGCTTGTTTTTCTTAGTATATTTTTGTTAGTACTTAATTAAAGCAACACATACCCTAAGATATTTAAACAAATGTCTATATGACTACTGTTAATTCTTTAGCTTTAAACATCAGCCTTTTATAAAGAAGTCTTTTGGGAACTGTAATATTGATGCTAAACTATGCCAGTCATCTTTTCCCTGATTTTTTCTGAGCTGTTACTTAGCCATTTTATATTATTATCATATTTATACTATTATATTGTTATTACATCACATTATTATTTTTGTATTATTCTAAGTGAGACGCATTCTTTAAACAGCTCTTTTGTTATTAATTTTAATGAACCTTTTGATTTAGTCCTTGTCTCAAGAGATGTCAGATGTTTGCAGATTTTTGGGAGGAGGCTAATGCATCTAACTTTCATGGAATCCCTTGGGAGTGACCATTTTACAAACTTCTACATGAAATGATTAAATGACTTTCCTAAAGTGGGACTAAGAGCTTATGGAATAATTTTCTCAGTGTGGTGGCTTATATCACCTGGCACCCCAATGCATTTTATCCCCACTACGTTTTAAAATCACCATTGCTGCTACATTAGCGTGTCCATTGTGAACAACTTTCCCATCACCTTTGTTGAGAAATGCATTTTCAGAATAACTTTCGGTGGCTCAAGTGACTCTGCCAAAAGGAGTAGGTGTTTGTGAGCATGTTTATTCATTTCATTCAGTGTGTGTATATATATATATATATATACACACACATATACATATATATGTACATACATATGTATATACAGTGTGTGTGTGTGTGTGTGTGTATATATATATATATGTATATGTATATATATGTCTTCTATGGGCTACAGTCCCTGCCCTGAAAGTTTATTATACTCTGTTGTATCCATTGGCCCTTCTTGCAAAGATTCCTTTTGTAATTAATTTGGTTCAAGCATAGTCCCGTGCAAGGTGGTCAGTGGTCAGCCCTTATCTCCCACATACATATCATGCCATGTGTATATTTGTAGCTTCTGAGACTTACAGGCTCCTGTATGTGGGCTTCAGCAGCTGTCTATAATTAAGACTTGACCATGACAAACTAGTATAACTACTAACAATGACTGCAAGATTGATACTTCCGTTTTTAGCAAAAAAACACACAACTCATACATCCAAATAGATGCTATTCTTTCTTCAGGGCTCTTACTGGATTTTGGCTTAACCTCCATGTTAGCCTCTGAACTTAATTTCAGTCACTTCATGTTTAACATTTCAAACAAAGCTACTACTAGAACATTTATGCGATGTAATCTTGTAAAGGACCTTAGGAAACAGCCAGAAGTCATTTAAAGTCACTAATAGAGGGAATGAAAAAGGAGAGTTAATTTGATTATACGGTTATTGGTTGAAAGTAACACATATAACCATAAATGATAGTTTTCTTGCCTGAAGATAGTTTTAAGAGAAGTATACCACAGATGTTTTGTATAATTTCAGCAAAGTTCAAAAAGTACGTAGGCTGTCATTGTGATTGCTTCAATGTATAAGAACTCGTTACAAATTCCGAGGTTTCTCTTTGTAGTCATTCTTTTTTTGTGCATCATGTGTATATCTTCATTTTCCTACCTCTTCACTCATTCACAGACCTAATGTAAAGAAAAAATTTCACTTTGAAAAATGTAATGTATGCTTCTTTAATGAAGTACCCTTTCCCTCTCCCTACTCCCCAGGCGAGATTTCTATAAGATCTTGGGGGTGCCTCGCAGTGCATCTATAAAAGACATTAAAAAGGCCTACAGGAAACTGGCTCTACAGCTTCACCCTGACCGGAACCCCGATGATCCTCGAGCTCAGGAGAAATTCCAGGATCTAGGTGCTGCTTATGAGGTGAGTCAGTAAAAAGGATGAAATAGGAATGAAACCTACAGTTACAGAAAAGACAGTGTAACACAGAGTAGCACTCCTTTCTTTCAGGTCACTTCTTTTTCAAAATAGACAATGGGTAAACATAAAATCAGTGTTTGCTGTTATATTGTACATTAGCGTTAGCATGCTGCCATTTTCTGACTTTTTCTCCAACAGTATTTGTTTTATTAAGGAGGGTAATGTTGAAAAAGATGAAAGAATGATTGATAGATTCATGAGTAGACTGATCCTCAGTCAATCAGTTTGAGAGCTAGAGCCAGAAATAGAATCAAAATCTGAATGAAGATTGCAAATCCACATGCCCACATGGACCAGACACACAGCGTGCAGGGCGGTTATAAGATAAAACATGACCGTGGCTACTCTGCCTCCATATTGGGATTCCCTATTAAGGGAACGATGAGGACTGTGACAAACTAAAGCCCTCTTGCCCCCTTTCAAGGGAAGCTGTTTTTCAACCCCAGCCAGTTTTTGCCATGTACAAATGGAAACATGGTGTTGCCATTTAAAAAAAAACATGGTGTTTTTATTTTAAATTAAATGAGAAGTCATTTAATTTTTCAGGAGAAGTGCTAATCCAGATTTGTATGTACTTCTTTTGGAACATTTTTGTAACTAATTTGATTTAAAAATTTCTTTTTTGTGCCGATCAAACAAAACACAGCTACAGTTTGCAATTTGCAAACTAATCTAGAGAGGAAGACACTTTCAATATCATCTCGTTTAATCTACACTAGGTCACCATAAAATATAGAGCTGGGCATATTCTTATTTACATTTTCTTTTTTTCATTTTTAATAACACTGAAGAATATTTGTTGAATGCTTAATAAATTATATACTATTTGAAAAACTTATACACAGATTCTTTCAACACTATGGTGAAAAAATCTTATAAATAAGTTCTGATAATCTTTTGTCTATTTAAATTAGGAATTAGCTGTTTTTCTTTTTCTTTTTTTTTTTTAATGTTTTTATTTATTTTTGAGACAGAGAGAGACAGAGCATGAGCAGGGGAGGGGCAGAGAGAGAGGGAGACACAGAATCCAAAGCAGGCTCCAGGTTCTGAGCTGTCAGCACAGAGCCTGACACACTCTGGGGCTCGAACTCACGGACTGTGAGATCATGACCTGAGCTGAAGTCGGAGGCTTAACTGACTGAGCCACCTAGGTGCCCCAGGAGTTAGCTGTTTTTCTTTTTTTTTTTTTTTCTTTTTTTTTTTTCAACGTTTATTTATTTTTGGGACAGAGAGAGACAGAGCCTGAACGGGGGAGGGGCAGAGAGAGAGGGAGACACAGAATCGGAAACAGGCTCCAGGCTCTGAGCCATCAGCCCAGAGCCCGACGTGGGGCTCGAACTCACGGACCGCGAGATCGTGACCTGGCTGAAGTCGGACGCTTAACCAACTGCGCCACCCAGGCTCCCCTAGTTAGCTGTTTTTCATGTGCTGCAATTCACCTTTCCTCTAGAAATAGATTAAGAGATCAGGGTAGGGAGGGGTTCCAGGTTTAATGAGGTATAGTTGACAAAACTGTAAGATGTTTAAAGTGTATGTCATGATGATTTGATATATGTATATATTGTGAAAGGATTCTGCCCATGTAACTAACACGTCTGGCACCTCACTTGTCTCTTTTTATGGTGAGAACATTGAAATTCTGCTGTCTTGGCAGATTTCAGTTATACATTCCAGTGTCGTCATGCTAGTCACCATTGCTGTTTTCTAGAAGGACACAGAAAAAAATAAACTCTGGAAGTTATGGAGCTAAAACTTTTGAATTCAAGTTAAATCCCTGGATAGTGAGAAGGCTGGAAACAAATCTGAAAAATACTTTAGTAGTCAGAAAAACCCAAAAGGAAGAGATCCCAAGGCCTAAGTTAAAGAATCCACTGACCTGAAACAGTGACTTATACCTAGGGGAAACCTAGGCCTAATGGGGTCCCCCTTTTCCTGTTGATACCTTCAGGGATCCTATAGGACCAAAATTCCTAACCTGGAACCCACAAATAAACTTGAGAGCGTTGGTGGATCCTCTTAAATTAGGCAGAACATTTTGTTTCTTGCTGATAATATAGATTCCATATTTTTCACTGTATTTCCCATGAATATTCCCATTGTTTGCTAAGAACCCAATAGTCCAAAATATTTTTTAGGGAAGCTGCTGCTAAGAATTTACCATGTTCTTTCAAGTCTACCATATTCTTTAGCTATGACCTAGGCAGGCTGTACATAAATCATTCATGAGATTGAAGATTATTTAACTCTAAGAACCTTTCTAGTCACTAGGTCTAATTTTCTTTTTTCTTTATATCATTCATTTGATTGCCTTTGGTCGGTAGATAAATTAGTGTTCACGAATCAAAATCCCAGTTAAGTTGAAGAGTATTTTGTGAATAGAAATTTGTCTTCTCTACGGAACTGGGGTTACTGTTGGCATTTTAATTAGTTGAGACTCTAGGTTGGTTGGCCAGTCAACTAAGAACCTTTCTTTCTTTTGAAATTAAAATAGCTTCTAAGACCATGGAATAAAATTGCATTCCTGAGAAGACAACTGAGGAAGAAGTGAATTACAATAGATAACTTTAAGGGCAGTTTTTTGAGGAGGGTTATTACAGAGACCTCTGCTGTCCGTAAAGAGGCTGACTTTAAAATAGTTTTTGTTTGGGGGTTTTGAAATGGTGTTTCTTTTAGACCCGTGTGTGGTATTCATTTCTTTGCAAGACCAGACCACAGTAGACTTGAAAGTAAAAATATTGAAACTGCAGATCACATGATGATAAGAATTTTGAGGTTTTGTGTTGTTGTTGTTTTTAAGTGAATTCTGCCCATTTCTACTTCCCTGAAGTAGCTTTTTTTTTTTTCCCCCTTTTGAGGATATTTACCAAATATTCCTTTCCATGTGGTCTATCATAATGCTTTTAGTCAAGTACTCTGGTCACTTTTGGACTAACCCATTTGTCTTTCCTTTTAAGAGTGCTTTCTCTTGGGGCACCTGGGTAGCTCAGTCAGCTCAGGTCATGATCTCACAGTTCATGAGTTTGAGCCCCACATCAGGCTGTGTGCTGACAGCTCAGAGCCTGGAGCCTGCTTCAGATTCTGTGTGTGTGTCTCTCTCTCTCTGCCCTTCCCGTGCTCACGCTCTCTCTCTCTCTCTCTTTCTCTCTCTCTCTCTCTCTCTCTCTCTCAAAAATAAACATTAAGGGGCGCCTGGGTGGCTCAGTCAGTTAAGCGGCCAACTTTGGCTCAGGTCATGATCTCACGGTCCGTGAGTTCGAGCCCCGCGTCGGGCTCTGTGCTGACAGCTCAGAGCCTGGAGCCTGTTTCAGATTCTGTGTCTCCCTCTCTCTGACCCTCCCCCGTTCATGCTCTGTCTCTGTCTCAAAAATAAATAAATGTTAAAAAAAAAAAAATTAAAAAATAAACATTAAAAAAAAGAAAAAAGAATGTTCTCTCTTATATACGCAATTTCTTTTAACATTTAAGATAAATTTAGAAAGATAAAATATTTTAGTGGCTCCTTATACATCATTCAGCCCTGAGCCAGAAGTGTGTCCTGTTTATATATGCTAGTCAGGTCTTCCCTTTCTTTTGCTGAGTCAGCAAGCCCCATCTACTTCCAACCTCTTTTCCTGAGCCAGTGCAAGTATGGGTTTGAAATAACCCTTCAATCTGCTGTCTAAACAGAAGTTTTAAAATGACAAAGAAGGGGCGCCTGGGTGGCGCAGTCAGTTAAGCGTCCAACTTCAGCCAGGTCACAATCTCGCGGTCAGTGAGTTCGAGCCCCGCGTCGGGCTCTGGGCTGATGGCTCAGAGCCTGGAGCATGTTTCCGATTCTGTGTCTCCCTCTCTCTCTGCCCCTCCCCCGTTCATGCTCTGTCTCTCTGTCCCAAAAAATAAATAAACATTGAAAAAAAAAATTTTTTTTAAATAAAATGACAAAGAAGGTATAAAGTTATTTAACTGTCAAAATTATATGTGTGCAAATACTTCAGATTTCTCTAAATAGATGGGAAGCTTTTTCTATCTCTCTCTTTTTTGGGGGGGGGGGGCATGTTGAAAGCAAATTTGAAAAAGTATGGAAGCTTATTTAGTTTTTATATTCTTCAAATGGGTCCAATCTTTTCAAGCTGTGAAATTGACCTTGAGCAGTCTTCATAGAGCAGTGTTTTGTTTTGTTTTTTACTTTCTGTAATTCAAACTCAGAAGATTACAAACTTAAACATACACATGTCAGAGAGCATTCTTCCACAAATGGATTTCTAGATACTGCCCAAAATAGAAAAGGGAATGTGAAAATAGAGCAGGATAGACCCTTCTGAAGGGCCATTTGATTCCTTGACTTGTCAGTCTCCTAATGTGTATAACATGGAGGGGTGTATATGATATGGACATGTAGGACTGAGCAGAGTTTCATGCTGTCCTGATTTACTGCTTCTATCACTAATGGCAATCTGTCATAGTCCCATCCTAATTTATGGTTCAGAGAGCTACTGCCTCATACAGGTTAACTGCACGAGCACAAGAATCACACTGAATGGGAAGTAACCCTGAGGAATTCATCTCCCCTCTTTCCTGTTGCTGCCCTCACCTTCATAGCCACATTGCTTATCTCATATGGTTTTTATGTGACTAGGCGAATTTCGATAAATTAAAGACATGAGTTGAGCAATGTAGAAGTTCCAAAATGAACAGTGCATCAAAGAATTTAGTCTGCCAAAGAAAATATAAACATGCCTTAATACAGAGTGGAAACTGCATTCCACAAAAAGCTTAGACCCAGTATCAGAGTTTAAAAAAAAACAGGAATGTACCTTCATCACATCTTGCCAACACCTGATCTTTTCCTCCACTGGCTTTTGTCCCCCAGGTTCTGTCAGACAGTGAGAAAAGGAAACAATATGATACTTATGGTGAAGAGGGATTAAAAGATGGGCATCAGAGCTCCCATGGAGACATTTTTTCACAGTAAGTAATTTGCCCATCTGCAAAGTATTAGTGTCTGAGAATGGATCATGCGGTCATTGTTAAAGATGTATCCCTGTTGCCTGCTTCAGAAGCTTTTGATGAAGAGTACAGCTCAACTGATTCTTGACCACAAGGTCAATCCTTCCTGTAGGTCAATATTCCTGTAGGAATATACTTTTCTGTTTTCATAAAGCTCTAGAAAATACAGGTTCCTGTCCAGCCAACTGAATCAGTCAAGTCACCCTTGACAATGTTGGGGGCACTGTATGTTGTCCCCTCGCTGTCTTAGAATCTGCAGACCATTAATGAACGAAATTATTTCTTATGAGCAGAGAGAGCGAGAGATTTCTATTCCCATACCCAGAACTGCCTCTTTTTCATCCTATCAACAGGAGAGACAACTACAATAATTGGCATTGGTGGAAGGAATTAGAGTAGAGGCTTTTTGTCTTCTGTCGCATGTGGCTTTCCAGGAGTGCTGAATGGCTGGGATAATAAACACCTTTCCCTCCCACTCTTTGAACCCCTCTTTGTTGAGCATTTGAATTTTTGTGTGCCCTGATGATGCCATATAAGATCTTAATCTGGGGTTTCAAATCAAGGTATAAACAAAAAGATGTTTGAGTATGCTTTTCTATGGGGAGAGGGTTTATTGCTTTCTTTAGATTCTTAAAGGGTTTTGTGAACCCTTTCCCAAAGAAGGTAAGAATCACTGTTGCACACAATAGTCTCTCCCATCTAGTATTTGGGGGTGACAGTAGATTTTTCAGGACTTGTGTGGGTAATGTGGTTTGGAAATCCTTCTCTTCCCCAGGATTGATTTGGTTGTTTTAGCCTACTAGGAAGTGTCCGTTCCCTTGACAATTAGAAGTGATACCTAGGGATGCCAGAAAGAGAGAAAACGCCATCTGTACCACCACCCCCCCTCCTCAATCCTCCCTCTCTGTTTTTGTTGAAGTTTCAGGGAATCTATTCACCAAGATTGGTTGGTGGGTGGGAAGTAGTTATCTAGCTGGCATCACTGTGCCAACATCTGAGGCTTCTTAACATCAAAAATTAACATTAAGATTAGAACACCTGCACATTTGAAGATCATTGTATTAATTCAAAGTGATGCTTTTGTTACTTATAAAAACTGATTTTGATCTTGTAGAGATCAGAACGTCCTTTTTCTTAAGGTCCAGAATTGTACTAAGTCTGATGCTTTTTTAGTTTATTTAATTATGTACCCAAGAGTTTTGTACAGAACAGTAGCTTCTTTAATTAAAGCTAGTTTCTAAAAATTACACAAAGTGAACATTACAAGTGTTCAAAATTACCATTTGAGTCAGTATTACATGAGTTTATACGTACTAGGCCCTTTCTCAATAAGTCTATTATATCTCGATATTCCTTGATATTAAAACAGATTAGTAGGTCATTGATTATGCCCAACTTTGAATTCATGGATGCACTGTATGCACCGCACCATATGTCTGGACAATATGTATTAAAAAGTAAAATTTTTCTGTGGGATATGGCAATACAGTTGTGTATGATGTATGACAAAAAATTGTGTGTGATGTATGACTCCAGTATATTAAAAATGTCAGTTTTTATACAATATTATGTTGATAGGACACAATATTGTATCAATGCGAAGAAAAATAATTGCAAGACATGAACTCTGATTTCTTTTCCTGATGATTTTTACACTTATCCACAGCTTCTTTGGAGATTTTGGTTTCATGTTTGGAGGAACCCCTCGTCAGCAAGACAGAAATATTCCAAGAGGAAGTGATATTATTGTAGATTTGGAAGTTACTTTGGAAGAAGTATATGCGGGAAATTTTGTGGAAGTAAGTTCCAACAACATAGCTATTCATATTAATTCCCAGAATTGTTCTTTTGACTAAAAGCAGGAAATCTCTGGGTACCTGCTCTGTCTTTCAGGGGTGGGGAGAGTGACCAGATGCACAGAATTGAGTTCATCATAATCCCAGGTTCATAATCCCATTGTTTCATGAGCTCCTCACCCAGCCCAAGAACTAAATACAGCAAGACCATGTCCGTCTACCTCCACGTACTTCCCTATTCCATCCCCCTGCCTCCCCTTCAGAGGGAGCTCCTGTCCTGTGTTCTGTCTTTATTGTTCCCTTGGCACTCCTGTTTGTTTGTTGTGTTACATGTACATGAATACCTGAGTAAGATATTGTTGTATTTTTATTGCTTTTGACTTCGTGTATGGTAGGATGCTATTTTTACAGTCTTTGGAACTGGCTTTTTTCACTCTAGTGTCATCAAGATTGCTGCCTGTTGTTGCTGTAACATGTAATTCTGCTGAGTAGAATTTTATTGTGACCACATTGTATCAGTAGGCACGTAGGTTATTTCCAGTTTTTTTTTCCACTTCCCAATAGTGCTTTTGTGAACATTCTTATACACACATCCAGGTACATGGGAGCAAGAATTTTCTTGGGTGCATATATGTGAGCGTGGAATTGCTGGGTAATATGTACCAACGTTCATTCGTACAAGATAATTCCGTATTGTTTTCTCAATTGATTAGTACCAGCACTTCCGCCAGCCAGTTATAAGAGATCCTGTAGATCACCACCTCTCTGAAACCGTGAATTGTTAGGCTTCTCAATATTTGCCTGTCAAATGGGTAAAAATGCTACCTCATTACGCTCTTGATTTGCATGTTCTCAGCTAATTAGGATAAACACTTTCATATGTTTGGTCTTTGTTGGCCATATGTGATAAAAATATAGCCTATCAGTTTGTAACTGGTGTGTTCATTATATCGAAGATTTGTTTAAATGAACAGAGGTAATTGATTTTAATGTGGCCAAATTTATCAGTGTTTTATGGTGAGTTTTTGTGTCTTGTGTAAGAAATTCTTCTCTGCCCTAAAATCAGAAAACGATTCACATAATATTTTCTACTAAAACTTCGGGATCTTTTAATTTGAGGTTATCTTTTTTTAGTCTTGGAAAGTTTATCTCCGTGTTTTCGGATATATAATCCTCTTTGTTGGCATTTCTGCCTCTATCTCCTAATTTTCTTATAAATATAAATATATAAGTGTATATATATATCATATGTACATATATAATAAATATATATATATATTTAATTCTGCTTCTTTAGCCTCCCCTGCTTTCTTCTAGAAGAGTGCCTTATTTGGGACTTCCAGCTCATTACTTCAGTCTTTAGCTATACCCATCCTAATAGTATCCCATTGCTGTGTTTTTATTTCAACTCGTATTTTTATACATAATATCTCTACTGGATTCTTACATTATTTCTTATTCTATTCCACTTTGCTGATGACTTCCCTTATCTCCTTAAATATTACCATGCTTATTTTAAATTCTTGGTCTGTCTTCTCTAATACATTTGCTTAAAATACATGTTTTATCCAGTTTGTTGTCTTTTCTGGGGGGTGGGAGGTGGAGGGCATGTAGTCAGACCGCTCAGGTGTCTAGATGGTTTTTTGACCTTTGAGCTCACACTCCCTCCGCCATGGGGATCAGCAACTTTCTTGCCCTGGGAGGGCATCTTGGGGCGAGCCCTTGCCTCGTGGTTCTAACTGTGTTTTATTTGTTTTCTGGGAGGGCTTTTTTCGGTCTTGTTTGCTGTCTGGGGTCTGTCAGTTTTGGAGGAGAGGGGGTCACCCAAACTCGTCCCAAGGCCGTTCAGGAGCAAGACGACAGCAGAAAAGTCAACTGCTTTTCCCTGACACCTTCTCAGTGCCCCCTCTAGCCACCGCTGCCCCGAGATGCAGCCACCACACTGCACATATACCGGTTCACGTACAGCCTTCTGTCTCTGAAGTTTTCTCACAAATTGTGTGTTATGATTATTGTTTCCTGGAATCGACGTCTTACAGTGTTTCCAGGATTTGGGAGGAGCCAGCTGGTAGCCCACGTATATGTACCAGCTCGACAAGAAGCATTTTCTTTAGTTGTGGCTTCTGCTCTGAAGAGTTGAAAAAAGAGGACTGGACAATTACAGAGGATGCAGCTGTCTCGTCATACTGTTGTTCAGGCTGAAGGGTGAGAGAAAGGGCAGTGAAAGTATTTGGGCCGTCTCTCCTTCAAAAGCAAGCTGGGTTGTTGGGTTGGGAGAAAAGAGGTGAGCCTCATTAACCCCCATGTTCCCTGCAGACCTGTTGTCTGCAGACATCACCGATATATACTGTGTACATCACTCTTTGCAGTTAGTGTGTCCCGAAACAAAAATCTATGTTGGTGACCTTGCTATTTAAACGACTCTGTGGAAAATTCTTTTTCTGGGAAAAATTACCTTGAGAGAGAACATAGTAGTTAAAAGCATGGACTCTGGAGCTAGACTGCCTGGTTTCGAACACTAGCTCTGCCATGTGCTAGTTATGTGACTTTGGTTGTGTTCCTGAACCTTTCTGTGCTTTCATTCCCTCCCCTGTACAACGGAGACAGTAACACTACCCGCCTCATGAGCTGGTTGTGAGGACTGGATGAGTTCATACATGTAAAAGCATTGCTTGCCTTGTAGTATGTGCTATAAAGTGTCTGCTCTAATTACTGTTACTGTTGTCATTTATTCTGCTGACCTGGGCTTTCATATATTTGTAGGCTTTAAGGAATTTTTCTCCCAAACATTTGTGTCATCCTGCTGCCTGAGCACATGCCTTGTGATTCAACGTTTGGCTAACTAAACAGGCAAACACAGGAATACGTTTCTTCACATGTACTGCTTCCCACATACCTTGAGCGATCGGCGTGTTTGATTGCAAGCAACTACAAAGAGATGATTATTGTGCCCCTTACATATTCAGTGTCTGAATTGAGATAACAGTGGGAAACAGCCCTGGATTGAGTTGCCTGAAACAAGGAAGTGTTTTCATTGGGTTTATCGTAGATAATGGTATGGTGGCAGCTAATATCAGCTTTTGAAGGCTGTGGTTGTTCTTCAGGCTGTGGTTTTGCTTTGCACGGCTCAGATTTCTTCAAGGATAGCAATTCTGTGAACTCCTTTAACTCAGCGGTGTTTTCTTGTGGCTCGGAAATGCCCATATCATACACGTTATTTTCTGGCCCTCTTCTGACTCCCCTCTCTCTTCTCCAGCTTCAGAATTTGAATCACTTAAGCATCCGTTTGCTTCATTCCTGAGGGGGGTCTGATTTGTAAGTCCACAGAGACTTCTGTTGGGTCAGGTCTCCCTGAGGGGTAGCTTGCCAGAGAAGAGGAAGTTCTGGCATGGGCGTGTGTGCAGCCCTGATCAGTTGAGGAAACCAGAGGCTTTTTTACAGAGAGAGAAGCTGACATTGTTTATGTGTTTCTAGGTAGTTAGAAACAAACCTGTGGCAAGGCAGGCTCCTGGCAAACGAAAATGCAACTGCCGGCAAGAGATGCGGACTACCCAGCTGGGCCCGGGGCGCTTCCAAATGACTCAAGAGGTGGTCTGTGATGAATGCCCTAATGTCAAGTAAGTGGAGCGCTTTCTTTGTTCCACCAAGAGACACTCGAATCATGTCATTTGTCTGATAAAATGCTAATGGTCTAGATCTAGATTTTCCCCTATCTTTCCATACCCTTCTTTCACACGCTCTCAAGTTCTACCAGAGGATGGAACAAAGACATGTCCATTTTTATATTTTCCAAAAGTATTTCTTCTAAATATTGCCTTCTGTGTTTCTGAACTAATAAGCAGTACCCTTTATTTCTGAATATCCTCCTCAAATGTTAGTGTTTCATTTTTCCCACTCAGAATATTAGAGCAGTCCTATATGTCTAGCTAACATTTCAGATTAGAGAAAGACTCTTTCCTGATTATGTTAGGAACACAACTATTTAATTAAACAGTATGATATATATATATATCCTGGGATCCTGGGATCAGGAAAAATATCTGATAGGACAAACTTTGCTGCTGATTCCTGATAAACATGACCATGTGGTTCCAGGTGCCCTTTATGTGAGTGTGAGTAGTTTACTCTGTTATTGATCACATGGCTCAGAGTAATCAGTCTGCTGCAGGTTTCTTCGGAGGCAAGTTACAAGATTATGTAAGGTAGAGTAGCTTTGCCCTAGCTTTTGGCAAATAGAAGATATAAAAGGATCTCAGATGGCTTTGTCAACTAGAGGTACAGAACAGTCTTCCAAGAAACGACTCTGATAGAACAGAAAAAAAATTAATTATGTGTATCTGGGGTTTGGTTTGTATTTTCATTTTTTTTCTTTCTAAACTCTCTTTGTCTCAGACTAGTGAATGAAGAACGAACGCTGGAGGTAGAAATAGAACCTGGGGTGAGAGATGGCATGGAGTATCCCTTTATTGGGGAAGGTGAGATGTTGATATTGATGTTTTACTGTCCTCACTTTCTATTCCCTGGGTGCTTGTGAATGCCTCCCACCCCCACCTCACACCCTATCCTAATGGCCACATAGTAAATGCACGTATCATGTCCCACAGTCTTTTGTCCGGTTTAAACCTCTCAGGACCTTCGTGGTTTTCCACGTTAAGCCATAGCATTACAGTTTATCTTTTGAATATAATGGCCAAAAGTTACCACTTAGTAACTTTTTATCTAGTAGCCTAAGTTATATCAAAATTTAAGGTGTCCAGGGGTGCTGGGTGGCTCAGTTGGTTGAGCGTCCCAACTCTTGATTTCAACTCAGATCGTGATCTTAACAGTTTGTGAGACTGAGCCCCCACATTGGGCTTTGCACTGACAGCTTGGAACCTGCTTGGGATTCTCTCTCTCCCTCTCTCTGCCTCCCCTGCTTGTGCTCTCTCTCCCCATATAAATAAATAAACTTAAAAAAATCTGTTTAATAAATAAAGAAATAAATAAATTAGAGTGTCCAGACCTTAATGGATTAATTTTAACTCAGCAATGAAAGATGTATAGCTCTATTTGGCATTGATAAGATACTCTCAGACCTCCCCTTGAGGTTAAATTTAAAACTCCAAAAAAAAAAAAAAAAAAAAAAAAAGAAGCTTTAAGACTTCAGGTTCAAGAAATCAATGAATCTTTCTTTGTTTAGGAAACAGGTCAAGTTGTTTATTGCCGTGCCTGAGACACAGGTGATCTTTACTAATAATCCGAAACTTGATATAACCAGTTAGAGATACTGCTTTCATGGGTAGATTTGGTAGGCAACACCCAAGGTAATGGATTTAAAAAATTCTCTCAACTGCGGATAGATTTGCAGTGTTCAACTTGTGTGACTTACAACATGCCATCATCTCTTCTGATTAGGTGAGCCTCATGTGGATGGAGAGCCAGGAGACCTGCGGTTCCGAATCAAAGTTGTCAAGTACGTGATCTGATTTTGGAGTCCCTCTCTTTAGCCCCTGCTTTTCAGATGAGTTAGATTAGAGAATCTGGATAGCCACCAGGACATGGCTAGACTTTTTACTCTGTTTCATGCACTTAATTGCCTTAATGATCATTTGTAACTCTACAACAATACTAAAAATTAGGGGTTGGGGCCTAGGATTGAGCCATTATATATTTACTCACGACCTACAAATCCAAAAGATGTTGGGAGGAAAGAACTGATAAAACAAGTAAGGAGTTGTAAAAGAGAGGCAAATACAAGTGGTATTCAAGGAGACCTGAGATTTCGACTGAGGAAGCATGGCACCATACAAGATTGTAGGACTCTACATAGAAAGAACCTTCTATTACATGATATTCAGTTTTTCTTCAGCATGAAGTGCCGCTTATACAAGAATTTTGCCTGGGACTCAGGCTTTCTTGTTTATTATTTCTCTCTTGTTACCACTTTGTTTTTGTTTTTTGATGAAGGATTAATATCTTTATTTTTTTTTTTAATTTAAGTTTTAGTTAACATACAGTGCAATATTGGTTTCAGGAGTAGAATACAGTGATTCATCACTTATATACAACACCCAGTGCTCATCCCAGCAAGTGCCCCCCTTAATGCCCATCACCCATGTAGCCCATCTCCCACCCAGCTCCCTCCATCGACCCCCAGTTTGTTCTCTATCATTAAGAATCTCTTGTGGTTTGTTTCCTTCTCTTCTCCTTTTTCCCTCCTTCCCATATGTTCATCTGTTTTGTTTCTTAAATTCTACACATGAGTGAAGTCATATGGTATTTGTCTTTCTCTGATTAACTTACTTCGCTTAGCATACTACATTCTGGCTCCATCCACATCATTGCAAATGGCAAGATTTCATTCTTTTTGGTGGCTGAGTAATATTTGATTGTGTGTGTGTGTGTGTGTGTGTGTATTGGAAGGCAACTGAGCACACCTTCTGCCAGGACCTACTAAAGGAAAGAAAAACCTGTGGGAAAGTGTGTGACCTGTGAAGTGGTGTATTGTCACAGTAGTTTATTTGAACTTGAGACCATTGTAAGCATGACCCCAACCTACCACCCTATTTTTACATACCCAAGTTCTAATAACTCTCAAATCCAGGGTTTTATTCAAACTCTGTTGAGGCATTTTACTAACTTCGTTCCCTTTTTGGTCTGTGAGACACTTTAGAATTTTCTAACGGAGTTTACTGTTATTTAAAAATTTCAAGTTCTTCTTTTCCACAAATGCCACCAGCAGATTATAATTTTGTCAACAACACTATCGCCTTTTAATGCCACCAGACTTAGATCTGCATCATTCATGGTATAAGTTTTACTCTTACAGTATAATTACCATCTCTCTCTTAAAATGAGATCAGGTTAGCAAATGATATAACAGCTTTGTTGTTGTTGTTCTTGTTGTTTTTTCAAGACAAAGGCAAGCTTCCCTAAGCTTGAATTTATAGTTATTAAAAAAGAAAATAAATTTTTAAAAAAAGACACAAAAAAATAATATTGTAGGCAATAAAAAATTATTTTAAACAAAACAAACAAAAATACACAGACACACATACATACACACACACACACACACATACCTTCTTTATTCATCAGTTGATGGACATTTGGGCTCTCTCCATAGTTTGGCTATTGCCAAAGATAGTGCTGCTTTAAACATTGGGAGCATGTACCCCTTCGAATCTGTGTTTTTGTATCCTTTGGTTAAATACCTAATAGTGCAATTGCTGAATCTTAGGGTAGTTCTATTTTTAGTTTGTTTTTTTTTTAATATGAAATTTGTGGTCAAATTGGTTTCCATACAACACCCAGTGCTCATTCTAACAGGTGCCCTCCTCAATACCCATCACCCACCCTTCCCTTCCTCCCACCCCCCATCAACCGTCAGTTTGTTCTCAGTTTTTAAGAGTTTCTTATGGTTTGGCTTCCTCCCTCTCTAACTTTTTTTTTTTTCTTCTTCCCCTCCCCCATGGTTTCTCAGGATCCACATAAGAGTGAAAACAATGCTATTGCTGGGTCATAGGGTAGATCTATTTTTAATTTTTTGAGGAACCTCCACACTGTTTTCCAGAGCGGCTGCACCAGTTTGCATTCCCACCAACAGTGCAAGAGGGTTCCCATTTCTCTGCATCCTCTCCAGCATCATCTCCTGATTTGTTCATTTTAGCCACTCTGACTGGTGTGAGGTGGTATCTGAGTGTGGTTTTGATTTGTATTTCCCTGATGAGGAGTGACGTTGAGCATCTTTTCATGTGCCTGTTGGCCATCTGGATGTCTTCTTTTTTAACGTTTATTTATTTTTGAGACAGAGACAGAGCTTTAACGGGGGAGGGTCAGAGACAGAGGGAGACACAGAATCTGAAACAGGCTCCGGGCTCTGAGCTGTCAGCACAGAGCCCAACGCGGGGCTCAAACTCACAGACTGCAGGATCATGACCTGAGCCGAAGTCGGACGCTTAACCGACTGAGCCACCCAGGCACCCCTGGATGTCTTCTTTAGAGAAGTGTCTGTTCATGTTTTCTGCCCATTTCTTCACTGGATTATTTGTTTTTTGGGTGTGGAGTTTGGTGAGTTCTTTATAGATTCTGGATACTAGCCCTTTGTCTGATATGTCATTTGCAAATATCTTATCCCATCCCATTGGTTGCCTTTTGGTTTTGTCGATTGTTTCCTTTGCAGTGCAGAAGCTTTTTAGCTTCATGAGGTCCCAATAGTTCATTTTTGCTTTTAATTCCCTTGCCTTTGGAGATGTATCAAGTAAGAAATTGCTGCGGCTGAGGTCAGAGAGGTTTTTTCCTGCTTTCTCCTCTAGAGTTTTGATGGTTTCCTGTCTCACATTCAGGTCCTTTATCCATTTTGAGTTTATTTTTGTGAATGGTGTAAGAAAGTGGTCTAGTTTCATTCTTCTGCATGTTGCTGTCCGGTTCTCCCAGCACCATTTGTTAAAGAGACTGTCTTTTTTCCATTGGATATTCTTTCCTGCTTTGTCAAAGATTAGTTGGCCATCCTTTTTGTGGGTCCAATTCTGGAGTCTCTATTCTATTCCACTGGTCTATGTGTCTGTTTTTGTGCCAATACCATGCTGTCTTGATGATTACAGCTTTGTAGTAGAGGCTAAAGTCTGGGATTGTGATGCCTCCTGCTTTGGTCGTCTTCTTCAATTTTACTTTAGCTATTTGGGGGTCTTTTGTGGTTCCATACAAATTTTAGGATTGCTTGTTCTAGCTTCGAGAAGAATGCTGGTGTAATTTTGATTGGGATTGCATTGACTGTGTAGATAGCTTTGGGTAGTATTGACATTTTAACAATATTTATTCTTCCAATCCATGAGCACGGAATGTTTTTCCATTTCTTTATATCTTCTTCAATTTCCTTCATAAGCTTTCTATAGTTTTCAGCCTACAGATCTTTTACATCTTTGGTTAGGTTTATTCCTAGGTATTTTATGATTCTTGGTGCAAGTGTGAAAAGGATCAGTTTCTTTATTTGTCTTTCTGTTGCTTCATTATTAGCATATAAGAATGCAACTGATTTCTGTACATTGATTTTGTATCCCGCGACTTTGCTGAATTCATGTATCAGTTCTAGCAGACTTTTGGTGGAGTCTGTCAGGTTTTCCATGTATAATATCATGTCATCTGCAAAGAGTGAAAGCTTGACTTCATCTTTGCCAATTTTGATGCCTTTGATTTCCTTTTGTTGTCTGATTGCTGATGCTAGAACTTCCAACACTATGTTAAACAACAGCGGTGAGCGTGGACATCCCTGTCGTGTTCCTGACCTCAGGGGGAAAGATCTCAGTATTTCCCCATTGAGGATGATATTAGCTGTGGGCTTTTCATAAATGGCTTTTATGATGTTTGAGTATGTTCCTTCTATCCCAACTTTCTTGAGGGTTTTTGTTAAGAAAGATGCTGAATTTTATCAAATGCTTTTTCTGCATCGATTGACAGGATCATATGGTTCTTTTCTTTTATTAATGTGATGTATCACATTGATTGATTTGCAAATGTTGAACCAGCCCTGCAGCCCAGGAATGAATTCCACTTGATCATAGTGAATAATTCTTTTCATATGCTGTTGAATTCGATTTGCTAGTATCTTATTGAGAATTTTTACATCCATATTCATCAGGGATATTGGCCTGTAGTTCTTTTTTTTTTTTTGCTGGGTTTCTGTCTGGTTTGGGAATCAAAGTAATGCTGGCTTCATAGAATGAGTCTGGAAGTTTTCCTTCCCTTTCTATGTTTTGGAACAGCTTGAGAAGGATAGGTATTATCTCTGCTCTAAATGTCTGGTAGAATTCCCCAGGAAAGCTGTCTGGTCCTGGACTCTTATTTGTTGGGAGATTTTTGATAACTGATTTAATTTATTTGCTGGTTATGGGTCTGTTCAGTTTTCTACTTCTTCCTGTTTGAGTTTTGGAAGTGTGTGGGTGCTTAGGAATTTGTCCATTTTTTCCAGGTTGTCCAGTTTGTTGGCATATAATTTTTTATAGTATTCCCTGATAATTGCTTATATTTCTGAGGGATTGGTTGCAATAATTCCATTTTCATTCATGAATGTGGTAATTGCAGGGGATTTTAATACTCCACTTACAGCAATGGATAGATCATCTAGACAAAGAATCAATAAAGAAATAAGGGCCCTGAATGATACATTGGATCAGATGGACTTGACAGATATATTTAGAACTCTGCATCCCAAAGCAACAGAATATACTTTCTTCTCAAGTACACACGGAACATTTTCCAAGATAGATCACATACTAGGTCACAAAACAGCCCTTCCTAAGTATAAAAGAATTAAGATCATACCATGCACACTTTCAGACCACAATGCTATAAAACTTGAAATCAACCACAGGAAAAAATCTGGAAAACCTCCAAAAGCATGGAGGTTAAAGAACACCCTACTAAAGAATGAATGGGTCAACCAGGCAATTAGAGAAGAAATTAAAAAATATATGGAAACAAATGAAAATACAACAATCCAAATGCTTTGGGATGCAGCAAAGGCAGTCCTGAGAGGAAAATACATTGCAATCCAGGCCTACCTCAAGAAACAAGAAAAATCCCAAATACAAAACCTAACAGCACACCTAAAGGAACTAGAAGCAGAACAGCAAAGACACCCCAAACCCAGCAGAAGAAGAGAAATAATAAAGATCAGAGCAGAAATAAACAATACAGAATCTAAAAAAATCTGTAGAGCAGATCAATGAAACCAAGAGTTGGTTTTTTGCAAAAATAAACAAAATTGATAAACCTCTAGCCAGGCTTATTTTTAGTTTCTTGAGGAGCCTCCATACTGTTTTCCAGAGCAGCTGCACCGGTTTTTATTCCCACCAACAATAGAAGAGTTTCTCCGCATCTTCACCAACACCTGGTGTTTCTTGTATTGTTAATTTTAGCCATTCTGACAGGTGTGAGGTGGTATCTCATCGTGGTTTTGATTTGTATTTCCCTGATGATGAGTGATATTGAGCATCTTTTCATGTGTCTGTTAGCCATCTGGATGTCTCCTTTGGAAAAGTGTCTGTTCATGTCTTCTGCCCATTTAATTCACTGGGTTGTTTATGTCTTGAGTGTTGAGTCTGATAGGTTTTGATCTGATAGATCTTCATCAGATAAGTCATTTGCAAATACAGTAAAACCTTGTTCTGGAAACATACTTGTAATCCAGAGCACTTGTATATCAAAGCGAATTTTCTGTAGTCTAATTACTCGTAGTTTTACTTATGTGCTTTGCCTTCTGATGTTTCTAAGCTCCTTAAACATAGGGTATAATAAATTTTACACAACTTTATATTTTTCAGTTAATACTATCCACAGAGGAATGTCTAGTAAATGCCTGTTGTTTCAAAGAGTGGTATTCATCCTTTCCCAAGATTTTTCTAAAAACCCTTTGAATGTTTTCCAAAGATGGAAGTCTTTTATTTTTGCCTTGTTCTGTTTTTAGGCACCCAATATTTGAAAGGAGAGGAGATGATTTATATACAAACGTGACAATCTCACTAGTCGAGTCTCTGGTGGGCTTTGATATGGATATTACTCACTTGGATGGCCACAAGGTAAACAGACCAGTTTCCTGCTTCCTCCATGTGGATGGTTTTGAGATTATGTGTTTGGTTTTTCTTTTTATTTGGAAAACCTATTTCTTTGGCTTTCAATCCCCTGATGATGGTTCCCTGACCCTTTATCCTTGCTGCTGTGCTGAGCTGTGACATGAACTCTGGGCACCAGTGCTCACTAGAAGCCGTGTGTCGTACTTCAAAAGTACCCATCCTACTCCAGCCCATTCCCTTTTGCTTTCTAGGTACATATTTCCCGGGATAAGATCACCAGACCAGGGGCCAAGCTATGGAAGAAAGGAGAAGGGCTCCCCAACTTTGACAACAACAACATTAAGGGCTCTTTGATAATCACTTTCGATGTAGATTTTCCAAAAGAACAGTTAACAGAGGAAGCAAGAGAAGGTGAGCAGTCTAATGAGAGAGAGAGTACGTGCGTATATGTGGTATATGAGTATGAGAACAGCAGTTAAAAAGGGGCAATAAAAACAAAACCCTCCAGTGACATCACGCATCAACCACTAACCCTACTGCAGACAGAACTAGGAATTGGACTTGACTTTCTGTAAAAGACATATTCAAAATTCTTCTGTCACTGTGTTAAAAAAAAAAGGCTGGGTGTGCTGGGCTTTAAAACTTGGGGTGTCTGGACCAAACTGTAGAGGGAAAGGTGAGGTATACATTAGAAGGGCTAGGGGCCTTAGGATGGTGTCTGCGATGGCTGATGAGGGAAGGGCCCAGTTGGTGTGTCCTAAATAATAAGAGGAAAGAGAACGGTGGAAGAGGTCAAAACTGAAAAGAAGACAAAGAGGAGGGAATGGAAGACAACTGAAGAGCTTTCTTTCCATTTTGATGGCCTCTTCTCACTTCTCATTTGGTAGGGTTTTGTGGGATTATGTGTGGTATGTGTGCTTAAGCACCAGAAAGTCATGAGGGGCTGTCTTGGACCTACATGTGCGTGTGGGGGGTGAAGGGTATCCACATGCAATGAACTTGAACAGTTCAGATCCGTTGTTGTCCTGTGGCCTTTTGTGAGCCTCTGCGTGAAACATGTTCTTCGAACTCTACAGAAGTGACATTTTTGTTGATGGAATCATTTGTTCCTTCTTTCTTCAGGTATCAAACAGCTACTGAAACAAGGATCAGTGCAGAAGGTATACAATGGACTGCAAGGATATTAAGAGTGAATAAAATTGGACTTTGTTTAACATAAGTGAATCAGCGATATTTATTATCAACAGGGGTTTTTGTGTGTGTGTGTGTTTTTGTTCTTATTTTCAATATGCAAGTTTGGCTTAATTTTTTTCTCCTGATGATTGTCATGAAATGAGCAAGAGGGTTTAAGAATTTGTCCATTTGTATTCAGAAAAGAATGACCAGCAAAAGGTTTAATAATACCTCTCCCTATGGGGATTAATGTCTGGTGCTGCTGGCTGAGTTTCAAGAATTAAAGCTGCAAGAGGACTCCAGGAGCAAAAGAAACACAATATAAAGGGTTGGAGTTCATTGTTAGCTGTTTCATTCAAAATGCCAACTGGAGAAGTCTGTTTTTAAATACATTTTGTTGCTATTTTTTTCTTGACTCCTGTTTCTTGTTGGTTTAGCTACACTGTTGTCCTTCCATCCCATCTGGTCACTTTCCCTTGATCTACCCTGTGTCCCCCTGGGCTCCTGCGGGCTAGTCGGCTTGACCTCCCATCAGCCAAGATGGACCCACAAACCTGCAAAAAGGGTGGTAATGATCCAGTCCCCATACCCAATTAAACGCACATAGTATCTTCTAGAAAGGAGCTTGAAGAAACTGAGTAGAGACTGGGGTACAATTGTCCCTGAGAAAATACATTTCCTCTCATTTCATTCGGGAATAATCTGATATGGATACCTTACTGTTTAAAAGTACTTTCACATACATAATCTCTGTTGACCTCATGATTAAAAAGCCTTTGGTTTGTGTTAGGAACCAGGATTACCATTGGCCCTAAAAAATGCGTGTGACCGGCAGATTACTTTTGCCTCCCCAGGTGGCCTCTGATTCAGTGGCACACGACTTGAGTTGACTTGGTTTTTGAATCTCCTTCACTTTTCTGCAGCCCCGTCCCACACTACTTTTCATATACTTGTGGACTGCACGGTTCCATAGAGTGGGACAATTTCTGTTGTGTGTGTGGAGCTGCCTTCCAGCCATCCGTGTCATTCCAGAAGCACTCCCTCCTTTGTCTCTTCAGCAGCCAGTGATACTATTTGCTTTTTCGTTGCATTTTGCTCCCGATTTACAAACATGAGTGGAAAAGGGGAAAAAATGAAAACTTCATCAGCTCAGTACAGCTAACAAGGTGAGAAGCAGCAGCACACTTTGACAGGTACTATTTGGACCTGAGCACAACTGGATGTTCACTTGTGAAGGAAAAGGACAAAGTTAAGAGGCTTATTTGAAATGCTGGAGATCTTAGAATTCAAATGAAACCACATAAATACATATAAAGTTTAGTGGACTTTTTGTACATTTGCTGTTCGTTATGTACTGGGTTGTCCTAGTTGAGCATTTTTTAGGAATAAACATCAACATTTTACATTTTTAAAAATAACTTTTATTTTTATTATTTTGTTATTAGTTATTTTAAAAAATGTTATTTTGAGACAGTGCAAGCAGAGGAGGGGCAGAGAGAGATGGGGAGAGAGAATCTCAAGCAGGCTCCGCATTGTCAGTGCAGAGCTCGACCCAGGGCTCAAACTCAAGAACTGTGGGATGGTGACCTGAGCTGAAATCAAGAGTTGGACTCAACCAACTGAGCCACTCAGGCACCACTCCCTTACACTTCTTAGCCCAAGAGAACTCCTGATCGTTATCTGCACTGGCTCATCCTCCTCTTTCTAAGATTTTTGCAAGAGTCAGTCACATGGTAAGAGCTAGAGTTACTAGTCTTGGCTAGAAAGACCCCATAGAGATTGTGTTCTTGCTACAAATAATGTTAACGGGGCCTTGTCACACCTGTTAATCCATGGTCCAGACAGCCACGATTTGAGAAGTTAAAAAAGAATATTCTTTTATCATTTGACTCTGAGCTTTAGTTCACTTTAAGTGCTTTGTCTGAAGCACCCTGTAATGTGGAATGATTTGTACCAAAGTTTCACAGATTTTCTTGTTACAAACCGTTGGAGCAGAATGGTGGAGGTAGAGATGTGGGGAGATCTTAAAACCAGGCTCCAAAGCCCGAGCTTTTAGCACTATGGTATAAATTTTTCCCAGATGTTAATGTCCCAAAATGTCCCCGAGACAGCTGGTTCCCTACCAAGTAGATAAGCGTCTGTCCAGGAACGTTGCAGGGAGGGTTCTTAGGCTTGGGAGATTGTAGCAATCATGTGTGCTGCCTTGAAACCAGAAGATTCTATGTATTACAGAGTTTCCAAGTGAAGAACACTGAAAACTGTCTTCTTAGTAAAAAATATTTATTGAGTGCTTACTATGGGCCAGGTTCTGTTCAAGTACTTTATACAGATGAGCTCATTAATATGAAAGAGAGACTGTGACCTTCAGTATCCAGATGAGGAAGCCGAGTTACATCTCACAGCTTAAAAGTGGTGGGGCCAGCATTTGAAACCCAAGTAGTCAGCTCCAGCATGCAGAGAACTTGATCAAAGGGGATGCAAACCCAAACTGTCACAAAATACCACACTGAGTTTTTCATTTCTCTGGTGGCCTTTGAAGCACAAACTTTAGGGTCTGAAGTTTCAAGCAGAGACCTTATCACTGTGGCTCACTTTCAGGAGGAACTGGCTTAGCAGTAGCCATGGGCTATTAGCCAGGGGCATGTCGTCCCTGGGATTTTGGTGCAGCATCTGAATCCAGAGTGATCATGGAATGTCAGACTATCCGGCGAAACTCTGGCCAATTCCTAGAGTCCACAGATATCTTTTATTTAGCCCTTGCTGTGGAAAGAGTTAATGACTTAGACTCAGGTCCAGGAAGAAGACACTTTGACTGATAACTCCCCACAGTTGCCCAGAAAGCAGTCTGTGAATCTAAGCAGTCTGCTCAAGTGCGATCGTGCTTCACCCCAAGTCTGCAGTTCTGAGTCCAAGTGTGGACTGCACAGTGAGACTTTGGATTCCCTGCCAATTAACAGCTCAGCTCTGTGACTCCAGACAAATAGCTTAACCTCTTTGAGCTTCAGTCTCCTCCCCTACCTCATATTACGACCATTAAACAACATGATGTATTTGAAACTTACCGCAGTACCTGCTATGTAGCAAGCGCTCTTTAAATAGTAGTTATTGCTATGAGCTGAACGTGTCCTCCCCCCAAAAATTCATCAGTTTTAGACCTAATCCCTAGTATGATGGTATTCAGAGGTGGGACCCTTGGGAGATAATTAGGTCATGAAGGTGGAGCTCTCAGGAATGGAATTAGTGCCCTTATAAGAAGACACGAGAGAGAGACGATCCCTCCACCACAAGAGGACACAACCAGAGGACAGCCATCTGCAAATCAGGAAGCACGCCCTCGCCAGACACTGGATCTGCCAGCACCTTGATCTTGAACTTCCCAACCTTTAGAACTGTGAGCAATAAATGTTTGTTGTTTAAAGCGTCAGTCTATGGTAAGTTGTCATAGCTGCCTAAGCTGACTAAAAGTTTTTATTGCTGTTCTGTTGTAATATATGTGATTGAACTGTTTTTGAAGCAATTTGCATTTCTGGTAAAACATATATATTTTTTAAGTTTATTTATTTATCTTGAGAGAGAGAAACCCTGCACAAGCAGGGAAGGGGCAGAGAGAGAGAGAGAGAGAGAGAGAGAAAGAATCCCAAGAAGGCTCCCTGCTGCCAGCACAGAGTCCGACATGGGGCTTGGGCTCACGAACCGTGAGATCATGACCTGGGCCGAAATCAGAGTCAGATGCTTGACTGACTGAGCCACCTAGGTGCCCCAAACATCATATTTTTGGAACGCTAACAGGTTGTCTGTCCCCAGTGTCCAACAGGGTGAAACATTCATTGACCTGCACATGTGTGGATTTCTGGCCTTGTGACAACCCTCTCCCCCCACATACACTCACTTTGGGAAAAAACCAAACAGGGCAACTGCTGAAGGATTTCTGCAGAGACCAAATGGAAACTGTCACTACTTTCTCAGTTGGCTCCAGGCACAGAAAGACCGGAATGTGCCAGGAGGACATGTACTAAATATGAAAAGGGGGAAAGGGAAAAGCAAAGCAACCCCAGAAACCCCTTAGTCTCAGGCGAACCAGTATGGTCGGTCGCCCTAAGGTCCAGCATAGAAGGGGCATCTTGCACAGAAGCCCCTACGGCCCATGTCATTTATGTCACGGGCCAGTGCAGAGGAGGGCTGAAGGGGCTGGGAGGGCTAGAGCCAGGCTGCATCCTGAGAATGTTCCCTGAAGAAGGAATCCATGAGAAATGTGCATAGAGGCCCAGAGGAGCAGGGCCAAGGTGCAACTATTACAGCGTGGGCAAGGGCAAGGGCAGACCTTGGGATGCCACTCCCAGGCCTGTTCAAGATGGTCATGCATTTGAAAACAACATTCCACTTTGGACGATTATATAGGGAGACAGGGAGAAAGTTATTTTCTTTGGTAAAAGTTATATATTCACCTGAGCTATGACATTGAAGATAAAGGAATTATGGCATAAACCAATGATATGATTAAATTGTAAACTTTGTGAACTTCGCTGTCTTTCATGTCACAGTTTTCCATTTCTTTTAATAAATAACTTTATCCATTTATGCTAAGAATATAGGCCACTTTTTTAAAAAATATTTTTATTTATTTTTGAGACAGAGAGAGAGCATGAGCAGGGGAAGGGCAGAGAGAGAGACACAGAATCCGAAGCAGGCTCCAGGCTCCGAGCTGTCAGCACAGAGCCCGACGCGGGGCTCGAACCCAGGACCTGTAAGATCGTGACCTGAGCTGAAGTCGGATGCCTGACCACCCAGGCGCCACGAAGATAGGCCACTTCTATGGTACCGGGCTTACAGTCATCTAAAAATCTCTTTTATATTATTTTTTCTGGTTGTAGGTGCAATTCTCCCCCTTTTGTTTTCTTCTCTTTTTATTTCTGTTTGTCTGGTTTTTGTTTGTTTGTTGTGGGGCTATTTGTTTTGTGGTCTGGAGCCAGGCATCTTCTTACGACGTATATTAACGGTAATAAAATGCGTTAGCTGTTTCTGTGAATAGTGAGTGGTATTGTGTTTAGAATTGACGCCTACTTCGTCTACTGACAGCAAGCCACGGCCAGCGAGCTGGTCTCAGAGGCCCAGTCACACCCCGAGTTTGCAGACGCAGATTACAAAAACCCTCCAGAGGGAAAGCCCAGCACCCGCGAGGCTTCTTTATTTCCATGGGAGGGCGCTGTGGCACTTCCTGAGGACTAAGGGGTTGCCTGCGAAAATTTGGACTGATGGCTGCCAGGTTTCCAGTTGGTTCGAGGGTCTTTTTAGCTCTCCGGCCCGGCCCCAACTGACCCCCAGGCAGGGGCCCTGTGTGCTCTTGGGAAGCCTGGGAAAAGCCCACTGGTGTCTGGTGTAGAGAGGGAGTGGGCAAAATTACGTTGAGGGAGACAAAGAGCTGGATTGTGGAAGACTTCACGGACTTAATTTGGTGTAAAAACAATGAGGGCTAATTGCAGACTTTGTCAAAGGGAAACTGGAGAGGAAAACATTATTGATTACACATTTATTAAGCGGCTACTGTATACATGAGCTTTGGAGGCCCTGGGAACCCAGTGATGGCCAGGGGCCAGCCGCGGCAGAAGGAGCCCAGCCAGTGCAGGGTGGGGGTGCAGACTTGTTCCCTCCACAACACCCCCACGGACCCCTCAGCTCGGACTCTTTGCCAACACAGAGCTGCAGGGAGGCCTGCCAATCTAGTAGGGTATGGGCACGCAAGGAAGCACCTTGGGCCACCCCTGGTCCAGCGTTGGTTGAAGATGGTCCCGGTTCATGGGAAGACCCTTCCTAATGACATAATGACGCGCTGGATCCAGCGTGGAGCCATTTCCTCCACTCCTGGAGCATGGCCTCCATCACCGTCCCCCTCCCCATCCACACACCTTCTTTGGAGACGTTATGGTGCACCTCTCCTGTGTGTGGCCCAGAGCCAGACCCTGCCACTGCCTTTCATGGCACAAAAACTACCCCCTCGGCATCATGGCTATTCTCCTCACCCCAGCGGGGAAACTGGCCCCGGGGCGTTAGTGACACCATCAGAGCATTGGAGAGGAGGTAGAACTGAGGCCTGCAGGCACGTGTGGGTTACACTGCCACTCAGGGGCCGTTAGACCCCCTACCCTGCACCCTCCTGCTGTGCCTCAGGGTATCTGGTCAATAACTTTTCCCTGGACTTGTCTTTGAGCTCACGGACAGAGGACATATTGAATAACAAGCTGACTTTAGACCTACATTTTATTACATCAGAAAGTAAATCAACCTTGAACTGTTAGTTTTGGATTTTATACAAAGAGATAATGCTGCCACCCTCTCTCTCTCTCTCTCTCCAATCTCCCAAATTACGTGTGGTCTCTGTTGATTTATACTTTCTGGGGTAACCGTTTCCTATTCCTTCTTAAATGCGATGCTCCCAAATTGCTTTCGTTGAACGTCACGTTCTCTGTTCTTGTCTCCAAATATACCCTCTATTAGCGATTTACAAGTGAGTGGACATTGTTTTCTAACAGTGATCGAACGGGGGCGCGTGGGTGACTCGGCTGGTTAAACATCCAACTCTTGATTTCAGCTCAGGTCACAATCTCACAGTTTGTGAGTTCAAGCCCTGCATCGGGCTCTGAGCTGACAGTGAGGACTCCTTGGGATTCTCTCTCTCTCTCCCTCTCTCTCTGCCCCTCCCAGGTCTCTCTCTCTCTCTCCAAATAAATAAACATTAAAAGATTAAAAAAACAAACAAACAAATGATCAAATGACATAGGTTCAATGAGAGCAGTACCGCCTGCCCCCAGGCACTGCTGGCCCTCGTCCTGGCACCCTAACTGCTGGACACTGCCCTCTCCCGCCTCAGCGATGGTTGTGGGGCACCTAGGGCCACAGTGACTTCTGTGCAGACAGTGGAGGAAGATCTCTTTGCTCTTCTGTGTTACAGGCTGTCAACAGGCATCAAAACAGAAATGCTTGAACTTCCTGAGGTCTTCTGGGGACAGCCTGTCTTCAGTTCTTTCTCATAATAGGGCTTAGATAATGAGTTCAAAGCAGGGCAAGGCAGGAGACAAATCTAAGTAACAGACAATATTTTATTGTTCCCTTTGACCACGGGGGAGGCTTTAGTACCAGGCAGGCCTTCCAGGCCTGGCTCTATTCCAGGGAGGTGGGTTCTGCCCCCGAAGGCCCCCCACCCCCTCTTGCAAATGGTGTCCTGGTGTCTGTCCAGCAGTCTTCAGACACACAGCAACACCGCCTAGGAGGAGGTCGAGGCTCTGGGACCACACAAAACCTCCTAGCTAGCTATGTAGCTCTGTCCCATTTAACTTAAGAGGGGAAGCTCCAACTTTTATTTTTTTCCCAACTTTTAGAAACCACACGACATTTGTATTGGAAAAGAAAAATCAAAATCATACATACATACACATATGAAAAATTAAAGCATGTTGACCAAGCAGCGAACTTTAGTACTTATGCAAATCAAGTTAGAATACAACAGAATGTATATTGGCATTGTCATTCACGATCCATGTGTTAACAGAAATAAAGTTTCAAATGCAAATTTTAGGACAGTAAGCTCGAGAAAGAGACTGTGAGATGTTCAAAAGAAAACTACATTTTTCCTTGCATGTTGTCCTTCATCCGTGTCGCCAGGGTATGACTATAGGTAATTTTCTAAGTGCCAACACCTGCTGGACCACTCTAGGCTTCTGGGTGGGGCAACCCACCACTATGGAATGAAATGGGGGGCCCATGGCCACGTGGGGTAGTGGGCAGAGGACAAGATGCAGACCCTGGTGAGAATTCAGCCTCCAACATCTGCCTGCTATGCAAATCCCTACACAGAATTTTCATTTAAAAGACAGAGAGGAGGCACTTAAGGGGATTCCAGATTGAATTTTTTCCTGGTCTATATTTGATCTATTATTTTACTTACTTAAGTATTTTTTTAATGTTTCTTTATTTTGAGAGAAAGAGAGTGTGAGCGGGGGTGGGGAGAGCAGAAAGAGAGGGAGAGAAAGAATCCCAAGCACTGACAGTTCAGAGCCTGATGCAGGGCTTGAACCCACAAACCGTAGGATCATAACCTGAGCTGAAATCAAGAGTTGGATGCTCAACCAACTGAACCACCCAGACGACCCTTATTTAAGTATTTTTATTTTTATTTCAATAGCCATGCTTCCCAATTAAGAATTTCTATATGATGGGGCACCTGAGCAGCTTAGTCAGTTGAGGTCTGACTCTTGATTTCAGCTCAGCTTATGATTCCAGGGTCGTGGGATCAAGCCCTGCATCTGGCTCTGTGCTGAGCGTGGAACCTGCTTAAGATTCTCTCTCTCTCTCTCTCTCTCTCTCTCTCTCTCTGCCTCTCTCCCCTGCTCAAGTGCACTCTCCCTCTCTCCAAAACAAAAAAATTATACAATTTTTTTAAATTTTAAAAAGAGCCCCCATTTATTGATAGTTCACCGTGTACCACCCGAGGTGGAGAATTTGCAAATGTTCTCACTAAATCTTTAGCACATATCTACTAGCCAGGTTTTATTGCCCATATTTCACAGATGAAGAAACTAAGGCATAGCAAGATGAAATCTCTAGTTAGCTCACATAGCTAATAAATAGTGGCACCAGGGGTCAGTTCTGACTCCGAGTGCGGGGCTCCTACTCATGCTAAGCTGCTCCCATTCCTTCCTCCCTACCCATCCCATCCCTCTCCATCTTACTTACCCTTACCTTCCTGCTAATATGCATCCTCACGCTGCCTCAGTCTCCATTACAATCTGAGTCCTGGAGGCTCAATTGTTGCTTAATGTGCTGAATGATGTGGCTGCCTGTTGCACAATCCCAGCATGGAAAGAGAAAAGTGCCCACATTACCTGCCCTGGCCCTGTGATTGGCACCCTCTCTATTTCAAGCTGTCGCCTTCTAATGTTCTAACAAGAACGCCAGAAGCAACGACGTTCCACATCCCTACATGTTTTCTAGAGATCACGTAACAAGCAGTGAAGACATGCTACCAGCTGAGAGCCTTGTTAGATTCAAGACGAATGGAGACTTGGTCCCCTCTTACTGGTCTTCCACTAACTAGCCTCATGCATTTTCCCTCTCCACTTTTAAGAAGTCTATTCAAGGCAATCTATGGAGAAGAATGGTCTCTCTGTTTTTCAGTCTCATTGTAACTCCTTTTGAGAGTCCAGGTAAGTCTTTGGAAACCAGGAGAAATCCTCCTGTCCTATGAGTGGCAAGTGGCCTATGTCACTATCTACTAATTCCTGAATTGCCCTTCACCTGTGCACGTACAAGTTTGCCTCCACTCAGATCGCTATGACCCCCAGTGACAAGATGATTCATCCTATTTCTAACCACTGGTGCCAGACTGGCCTATTCAATAAGATGATGAGGTGGTCTCAAAACTAAGACACCTGAGAAGTACCTGAAGAAAGAGATAACAGAGGTCAGAGAAGGGTAGCATGATACAACATGGATAGCCCTAAATACCTACAGCCCAACATATAGAGCAGAGAATTGACTTAGGCTATGTAGATCTTGAGGGGGAGAATCTGGGCCCATTTGTGAGGTTACAAGGTAGGCAGGTCTTGACTCGATATGAAGGAAAGAGTGATTTAGCAATAGAATGCACTGCCAGCATGGTGGAGAGATTCCTGTATGTAAATGTCTTCGGGTAAACACCACACACACTGGAGGGGGGCCTCGGAGCTGAGTGGGAAGTTGCCCTAGTGCTTCTCAGACAGCAATCGTGCATAGGGGCCCATCTGCGCTGGGCAGGAGGCAGGTCCTAGGGACACGAGATTAAAAATAACATAGACACTCTTGTCCCATGAGACCCTTTCCAATTCGGGGCATTGTGTTCCTGTGGATTTAACGTCAGCTGAGGGCAGGAACCACAGCTTACACTTTTCTTCTGTGTTTATAATAACCAACATAGTGCTGTACAGCCAGACCCAATGTGACCATCTGAGGACAATCTTCCTTCTTGTCTGAAAGTGCCACTCACCTTGTTTTGAAGACATCAAAAGTTGATGACAGGGACCAGCAGGACAGATGGATGTGATTTTCTGCATTGACTCTCATGCTCCTGGAAAACATTTAACCAGAAATAATGTAATGGCTTACCTTTTATTTACCTTCTAAACCTGAAGTCAGGATAATTTCAACACCCACTGAGTCATCGCTAAAGTCAATAGGTCAAAGTCTCCTCTGCAAAATTGATTTCCAGATATTTTCCACGGACTGAAATTATGCAAATAAATTAATTTATTTATTCTTTTAATTGTTAACCAAGCTCAATGCATTTTTCTATTTTTTCACCTTTCTTCAACTATAGCACACAGCCATGTTTTCTATTATTAAGAATAATGATTTGCTCACTTAAAGGCAATGCACAGCAGTCAACCTTCTCAGCTTTCTTTGGGCCCTCTGGTCTTTTGGTTTGGGGTTAATAGAGAAAAAAATGATTGGGCTAAATCTAGGCTCCATCACTGTGTGATGTGGTCAAGTTGCAGAACCTCTCTGAGCCTGTAAAGGAGGAAAGATGAGAATAGTAAAGCTCCTGTGGAGTTATGAAGAAAACACAGCGATTTCCACAGAATAAGGAGTCGCTAACACGAGCTCTGGTGGTGACATTTTCCTGAGGAGGAGCTATTCCAGCCTCAGAAAGCCCGACCTCCCTATTCTTTCTTTAACCCTGTGGTGGTTCTAGCTTTTGCGAGACTGGACGTTTGCGTGGGTGTCAAGGCCACAGGGAATGGTAAGAACGGTAGGAAGTTTTCCCTCAAACAAAAGATAGTTTCTTTTGTGATCATGAAACGCTAACCCCAAGGATTACTGTGTTCTTGAGGCAGATTTCACACATAGCATCACCAGCCAGAACGATTAAAGAACTTTCCTTGAAAGAGTAGAAAGATTTCTGTCCTGGGTTTAGATAAGGCCTCTTCTCCAGGGCTGGGACTAAAGTGTGACACAGGAGAGGCCTAGGGTACAACACTGAAGGAGATGCAACCCTGAGGATGAGCGACTCCTTAAATTTTACACCTTCACCCTGGCCCTTGCCCCGCCCTAGTCCAGGATTACTCTTCCCCCATCGATCCCCTCAAATGCAGTTTCTCTTTGGGGTTTAGATCTGCAGATCCAGGTCATGGTTATGGGTGAAGCTTGTGGAACTCTCTCCCCACCCAAAGAAAGGGAGTAATTAATCACCGCTGGTCGCTGTGACTTAATTTTTGCCACGCTGAGTTCAGCCCCACATCTCCCAATTTTAGTGTGTTGGCACTGAGTGCAAAGGGCTTTTTCCAAATTATTTCCAGGGCGACTGGTGCTAAGTTACCTTCACAGAAAACCCGATTGGTCCTTGGAACAAGGGTAGTTTGTATTCCATTGGCCAATGTTTTGGAGTGGAGAAATAAATTCCAATCTGTCGTCACAAGACAAACATTATGATGATTTTGTATAATAATCTAGAGTTCTTAGCTGATGAGACGTTGCTGGGCCACGTGAGTCAAGGTGAGCTGCTTTACGGCAGATGGCGTCTTCTCATCACTCTACATCCAGGCACCTGACATCACAGATATTGGGTGTTCGATAAACGTTTGTTCCATGCCCATATGAATGAAGAAACACCAGGCTTACCAGAAATTAATACTCGGCCTTCTCTGGGCCGAGGCCCTTTAAGTACCAAAAAAGGGCAGAGCCAGAAATCCAGCCCAGCAATTAAAGCACCAACCCCTGCCACTTCCTCCCTGCGAAAACCAATTGTCCCTCTGTCTGCTGCTGACGTACACTTGTCGTGTTCTGTTTCGTGAGAGAACGGGTTGCTAGCTCTCATCTCAGTTCTCAAAGCGTGACTCGGTATTACACCCCCTTCTAGTTCTATCCTTCCCCTCTGAGGCCTGTGTCTGATGGCAGGGCCCTGACACAGGCAAACCCCGGCAACTCTGACCCCATGATCCTTCTTCTTGTCTTTGGCTCTTGATTGGTAACTATAAATGCAATATCTGCCTTGGAATAGTTCAAATGCATCACTGCCCTGGTGGGGAGCCCTACTAACAACTGCAGAGGACCTGGTGCCATTTTCAGCTGCCATCTTGAGAACCCTGCCATCAGCCACACGGGGGCTCCATCCAGCAAGCTCTGCCCAGCGCCCTGCTGCCATGTCAGGCAGGCTGTTGACCCTCTACTGGCCCTTAGGCTCTCGGGCCCGTTCTCCTCAACCAGCTTTCGCAAACCTCTGATAACCTCAGCACACTCAGACATACATGGCTTAAACGGAAAGAGTATTGTCTTAGTACAGTGATGTGGGCCTTACAGATAAATGCACAGATAAGTAGTTAAAACAATGAGACGAATGACCAGAAAGTGGGGTAAATGCCCATCCCCAATTGGCATGCAAAAAAGTTGGAGCCAGGTGGATGAAACGAACCCAAGATCACTTATAAGTGCATGCACCTGGCATGTGAAAACCTTCCCAAGTTTGAAATTTGTGCCATCAGACACAGTGAATACCTGTAGCCCTCCCTTTGACACCCTTGGCTACAAATTTCTTAGAAAACATACCAAGATATCATCTATTTTCACTTTCATTTTCATTGTCAGTAGGTAAATGGCAACACTTCTATCTAAGGAAATTGAAAAAAAAATTCAGGGACCATTTTATTCGGCTTGACTCTGAAGTATTTCAGTTTGTAAGCATTGGGGCGCCTGGGGGCCTCAGTTGGTTGAGCATCCAACTTCGGCTCAGGTCATGATCTCACAGTTCGTGGGTTCGAGCCCTGCATCAAGCTCTGTCCTGACAGCTAGGGGCCTGGAGCCTGTTTCAGATTCTGTGTCTCCCTCTCTCTCTGCCCCTCCCCCACTCACGCTCTGTCTCCCTCTGTCTCAAAAATAAATAAACGTTAAAAAAAAAAATTAAAGTATTTCAGTGTGTAAGTATTAGACATATGGAGTAGCTGCGATAAAACTAAAGATACTCATAAAACACGTTTAAAAAGGGTTCTGATGATTTTTCCCATTGCTGAGTTCCTGTAAAAGTCAGCATGGAAACAGTAGCCGAGGAAACGAGACAACACCCGCCCTGACCAAATGCTGGAGATATAAATCGGCATGGTCTTTCTAATAGGCAATTTGGGCAGAAAAACCGAGAGCTTTAAAATTGTCCAAATTATTTGAACCAGTGATTTCACTGGTTAAGAATCCATCCTGCAAAAAGAACTCGAAAGCCAAAGATTCCTAAATAAAATGTTCATTGCAGCTTTCTCTGCGATAGTAATCAACTGAGAACAAAGTAAATAAATACCCAACAATAAGCGAATGGTTACACTGTGATACACACGATAGAATCACAGGCACTCATTATGTTTTCTAAGTGTGTTTAATGACGTGGGAATATATTCAAATTGTGATGTTAAATGAAAAAATGAAGATAAAGTTTCATATGCACTATGATCTATATTGTATTATTATATATAAAATAATTACATCTAATTCTTGGCATAGAACAAAAGAGACAAGATGGAAATGCCCCGAAACATTGCCACTGTTAAAAAAGAAAGAAAGAAAAAGAAACATTGAGCTATGTATCTCTGGATGATGAGATTATGGATGAGTTTTGATAGGATTGATAGGGTGCTAGGTGAGATATTAATTGCTCTTTATTACATGCTTTCTTTTTCTACCATCAGTGAACTGAACCCATCCGTAGTGCTTTCGAAATTGTCACCCATGGAAGATCTGAGAACCAAGATACCAAAAGAAGTGCTCCTAATGCAAGAAAAAATGGTCAAACTGAACATTTTTTTTTCTCCCTCCTCCCCACCCTCAGGTTGGGATGAGAGCTGAACCACCCCCGAACAGCATGGAAATCCCAAATCAGAGACCCTGAACCTCACTTCAGGGGTGGGAGGCAGGGAAGGGGTGCATGGAGACATCACAGCATGGAAGGAGTCTCCTGCCTAGCAGGATGGCACCAGAGCAGTTGATGGGGCCATGACTGCAGTATCTAGATGGATGGGCTTAAAGGAAGCCTCGGGAAGCCCGCTACACCCTGGGTGGCCTCAATAGCCAAATTTTCCAAAGCTTAAAGAAGGCGCTAGTACTTAGCTGAAAAAAGGCCTCTGGTTTAGGAAGGGTCCCAGGGCTGAGACAAAGGGACGCCTGATCACAGGATGCAGGAGGGACATCTTGCTAAGGACGAGATGAAGCCAGCAGGACATTAGCTAGCTCGTGGGTGGACAGGCCAGCTGGCTGTGCCTGAGGACCAGATGAGATGGGTCACCTGGCCGAAGGGGCCAGCGCAGACCCTTACAGCACAGGCAAAGGCGGACACCCCTCTCTGCCCTTAACTAAAGGATATTGCCTAAGTCTCCCTCTCCCCACTCAGGCTTCCTTCTAACCCCGGGGGGCCAGAAGCAGCATAAGGGGCAAACCTAAATGGGACTGGGCTGCAACTAAGCAGCCGAGAAATAAGGCCACCTATAACTCATCAGGTTAAATTTCACGAAAGGGGGCTCAGACTCAGAAATTCCAGTGTGTGTGTGTGTGTGGGGGGGGGATACATTTAGATTTTATACACTCAAGCTTCTGACATACGAACTACGTACTCACTGCATATATTTTTCTGACTTCCCAGTTTTTAGTGATGGCCGCATTTTGTATCTTAAAAGATTATTTAAAAGAAAAGCACTGAGCCCACACAGAGGTGCTCATGAGTCAAAGCCCTGAAGGAAATAGGGCAGAAGGTGGATGAAAGGTCACCCTTGGTCCTGAGGATCAACTTGCCAGATGACCAGAGCTTGTGTTGTGTCTCTAAGAGCCAGGACGCCGCTCTTGGAGAGAACGTGGAGTCCCGACCACAGCTTCTGAGCGTTTGTCATGAAGATTCTACAGGATGGTGTGAGCACTTGGGAGGGAGTGTGCCAACAGTCCTTACGGTTGCCTTCTTGGCCATGTCATATATCCCCCTTACTTACCTCCAAGCTCCCAGAAAATTGATATGGATAAGCTTCCTTGTAGAAGGTCTCCTTCCCCCCCCTACCCCCAAGAAAATGAAGTGTTGTCCTCTGAAACACTACTCAGACAACTGGGTAAATCTGTCTACCACATAATGGTGACCTCTAAATATGTGAAGAACAGGTAGGTCTTCATGTTAGGGCTTCTTTGCTCCAGGCTAAACCCAGCCAGGTCTCTCTGTGATATTTTCCAAGCCTCTCACTGCCGTGCCCACCCTCCACTGGGATTGGCAAGGGCCACTTACGAGCAGGGCCTGGAACCCACACTGTGGCCCTGGGCTCTGGCCGTCAGGACCTTAATTCGGCTAAGGCTGTGAAGGGCATCATGGAAGTGTTTGTATTCTTAGCTGCCCCCAAAGCAGCTCAGCCTGCAGCGTGGGACTCAAGCCCAGAGCTTGGCCAAGGGAGTTTCTGTTAGACGAGGGCTCCCCTCCGCGCACTTGTGAACTGGCCGAGGCGCCAATGGCATCCAGCTACCCAGGGCCCAGGCCGTGCATTCTGAAAGGGCAGCCCACCCCGCCCTGATACAGGGAACCCTCCTCTCACCCCTGTTCCACACTTCAGGCAGAAATCTTTCCCTTCCTCCCTTCTTTTCTTCAAGGACCTTACCCAAGGTCTCAGCATCTCTCAACGCTCTCCCTGCTCACTCTGGATCACCTGTATCTTTGCTACATCTGTGGGCCTCGTTCTCCCTCCAGGAGGAGATAAGTCTCTTTCATATTAGACGACTTTATCACTTTGCTGCCAGGCCCTACTTTCCCCTCACGGGCCCCATGCCGTGCTCAGATCTCAGTAGAGGGCACTTCCTCTGCTGAACCCACAGTACTCCAGGGCTGGCTGTGCCGGCCCCTCCTCACCTTGCCTTGGTACACACCTCCTCCCCTCTGTGTTCCAAGCTGACTCTGGAGCATCTCCCCACCCCCTTCCACCTGCCCCCAGCAGCATTGACTTTGGCAGATTTCTTGGGGACCAGAAATGTCCTAACCTGTTTGCTTTTCCGGGGCTGATGTTTGCAAGGGTTTACTTGGAACCAGAACAGAAATCATCCCACGTCCTTATGCAATTTCCCCGGCAGGTTCTGACAGATAAATAAAGCCTTTGGCCCTCCATTGGTCTACTTTTCAGAGCAGAGCCCCTGGGTTGGTCCTGAGGCTTCCAGCCATCTGCCCACCTGCTAGGGTCCCTCTGGAGCAGCCATGAAGTCCCTCGCCCTGCTCCTTTGCCTTGCTCAGCTCTGGGGCTGCCATGCTGCCCCGCATATACCAGGTCTGGTTTATAGGGAACTGGACTGTGATGACCCAGAAACAGAGCAAGCAGCCCTGGTGGCCGTGGACTACATAAATAACCACGTTCTTCAGGGCTACAAGCACACCTTGAACCAGATTGACAAAGTGAAGGTGTGGCCTCGGGTAAGTAAGCCTTCCGTGTCTGAGCCGAAAGATCCCCTGTGTGGAGCTCAGCTGGGTGTCTCAAAGATCACATCTCCCAACACAATGAAACTGCAGAGGGTCAAACTCTCTGATTTCTTCTCAGGAGTGAGGGAGGGGGAAAGTGGGGGGACGAGACATTCTGAGCTGTGGTCATGGGTCTCAAGAGGGTGCTGGATGGGGGTGAGGAGGTGTGTGGGACAAGAAGGGCTTCGAGGAATATTTTGAACAGCACAGGTAGAAAGTGCGGCTTGCTAGAAAACTCTATGCACAAGATGCAGGATTCTGGCCGATTGGATTTCACTTCTCTTTCTTTGCTTCCGTTTCTCTGGATGAAGACTGAGAATGAATGAAACTAGCATTTGACAGCCATCTACTGTGCGCCAGGCCCCTTCCCATACACGATCTCCTTACTCCCTCCCAGCCCCCAGTCCTGTGTGGTAGGTATTGTCCTTGTCCTACATGAGAGAACCCCGAGCCTCTGACATTAGGGCATTTTGTTGTTGTTCAGGATCATATAACTTGTAAACATTGGGCTGGGATTTGATTCTGAACCCATGTTCCTTCCTCTACACGAGTTACCTCCCAAAGAGAGGTGCCCACCTCTCAGAAAGAAATCTTGGCACGAATGGCGTTTACCTCTTCACAAGCTAGACAAGTAATCGATGCAGTCTGAAGCCAGTGACAATAAAGATTAAGCTGGAAAATATGGCTTGTGGAACAGTCGAGAGATTTGGGGCAATGGGGAAAAGGTATATGTCTACTGCCTATTTTGAATTAGATTTTATATCTGATGAAGGGTGATTCTTGAAGCAAACAATTGAATACAAGCCTTTCACCGGCAGGAACCAGTGTCACGTGCCATGAGAGATATTAAGCTGAACCATAAGAAATTTCTACTTTTGTATATTAAAACCAGTCAAATATTGGCATTTTAATGGTTCAACCTAACATAAAAGTGAGAAAGTTTTTCTTTTGAGCTCAAACGCCAAAGATATTTACAAGATATTTACAACCCAAGATATTTACAAGGTATTTACAACCTACAAGATATTTACAACCCAAAGGAGGGAATAAGGTAAGTATCTGGATGTGGGGACTAACCTCTGATCTCACAGTGGGACAAATATTAGACATCAGGATGGATTTTAGGAGGGCTGCAACTGTACTGACGCCCAGTGGTGGTTCAGAGGAAACACCCATGAGGTCAGGGGAAATAACACACAACATAAGCATTTGAGGGAAAAGTAAGGAACGGAGGTTGCAATCTTCACTAAAGGCAGAGCTTGACAGGTGCTTTCCTAGAGAAACCCAGGAGTACCTGCTTCTATTCCTGCAGCTGTGTCTCCAGGACGTTTAATTTGGGCACATCTGCACATCATAAAACACAGCTTCTCCTTGGCAAAGAGATCCCTAGGTTTCAGGTAGTAGCGAGTCAGGCAGAACTAAATGAGAGGCAATCAGAGCTGGGCTAAAAGAAAAAAAAAAAACATACTTGTATATTCTGGATTTTCCAGCCTTTGCAGAAAGGATACAGAAACAGATGAACTGGCAAGAATAACCACAAGGAGTTTCAGGGCTCCCCTATCTGCCTTCCTTGCTATTCCTTCTAGACGGTACCAGCAACTCACAGCTTCCGCAGTCTCAGAGAGAGGCTCGCGCTTCCCCTTCGTCTCCAGCAGGGGGCAGTAGAGGGCAGCAACTAGGCAAGCCCAATGACAAACCGCCAAGGACAATTTTTCCTTTAGGAAGGAAAAGAAAATGGAGAAGGAGGGAAATTAGATGATGAGAGGGAAAGCAGAAAGAAGCAGAGGGAGGGATGGAGCAGATACAGGAGAGACCATTAAGGTAAGATATTATCCTACACCACCTTACTTTGCCACTTGATTGAGAAAAAACGAAAGCTGATTTTTTTCAAAGCGCCGATCGAAGCGTGAAATTTTCAAAGCGAAGTATCAGTGCTCACGTTAGCTTCCAAGTAGAGCTCAGGGTGATGACTGTGGTTCCATCAACCCGTCCAAGGCCACGGTCCCTTCTTCCTTGCAAACACCGTCTGAGCTCGCGCAGCCGACAGAAGTAGACCTGAGAAACCCTGGTCCCTGTCCTGCCCACAGGCCAGGTCAGAGCTCGGTGGAGGTGCAGACTAACAGTAGCAATGACCTGTCCCTCGCCTCTCCAACAGGCGTTACTTCCAGCCCGCTGGGTGCTCACGCTCTCGCCCGCGCAACGGGATCAGGCCGCTCACTGCTTCATTCTGTGTCTCCACAGCGGCCAATGGGGGAGGTGTTTGAGCTCGAAATAGACACGCTGGAAACCACGTGCTACATACGGGACCCCACCCCCGTGGCAAACTGCACCGTGAGACAACTGATGGAGCATGTGAGTGCCCCGTTTAGAGTGACTGCAGGTGGTGCCCCAGCCAGGTCCCTGGTGGTTCTGCAAAGTGCAGGCCCCGTGTTGCCCAGCTCCCCAGCCTGCCTTCATGGCTAGCCAGCGTGCAGTCGCTAAAATTACCATTGGATGCTGCCTTCCCTGGGGCTGATTTTTACAACAGTTGAGCCCTCTTGTTGTAGCCCTTGCCCCACACCAGTGAACACCGTATGTCAGTGTCACCCGGTGAAGGTGATTTCATGAGGCTCATCTTTGACAACCACGTCTGAGGGAGCGCCCCACACACCCCAGCCCCGGGATCCCAGTGGAAAATGAAAGGCCAGCCCTCCTTCTGAGGCTTCACTGTGGGTTTATTTCTCCAGGCTGTGGAAGGGGACTGTGATTTCCAGGTGCTGAAACAGGATGGCCAGTTTACCGTGTTGTTTGCAAAATGTGATTCCAGTCCAGGTAGAGATGATGATGATGATTATTGTTCTTATTTTTACCTTGTGGAGTGAGGAAAGGACCTGCGTTGTTTTCAGTGTAACTAGTTTGGGCTTCCTTGTTGGTGAGGAAAAGAAGGGGCCAAATCTCCCGGGATCTGGAATTGTAAAACTGTTTTTTTAAGGAGCTGTTGTCACTGGAGGTGGAAATTGCCCCTTGGCGAGAGGGGCTCCTGCCGAAATGTCAGCATGACAGGAGCCACCTGAAGGTTTAGTAAGAAGCAGAGAAAACACCTGAAGCCATTTGGAGCATGTCCTAGGCCTTGCAAAATAAGCAGAGCTGGGGTGAACGCTGTGGAGAATTACAACCCAGACTCGATTTCTCTCTGGGGGTAGACTCTGCGGAGGACGTGCGCAAGGTGTGCCCACAGTGCCCCCTGCTGGCCCCGCTGAACGACACCAAGGTAGTGCACGCAGTAGAGGTTGCCCTGACCGCGTTCAACACTCAGAGCAATGGCTCCTATTTTCAGCTTGTGGAAGTCTCCCGGGCTCAACTTGTGGTAAGACTGAGGCCCTCGGACAGACGGGGCGGTTTGGTGGCACTTGGGGAATGTAGGTGGTGAAACAGCGGGGAGGGACGGAGCAGGTGCAGAGGCAGTGACAGGAAGGCAAGGTGGGTGGTGAGAAAAAGGGAAGAAAGTATCCTTAGGAGTATGAGCGATATGAGGACGCCGGGTGTCCCGAGGACCCAAAGAACCCTCGGTACGTCACCCCTGCTGAGTCACTCTGACAGCCGCTGTCTGCCCTGGCTTCCTCAGTACTAGCTATAACACCAGGGCTCGCTGTGCAGCGAGTGGGAGTTTCGACATTATCCAGAAGCGCTCGCTCTAAATTCCCAGGGCGCCACGTCTTTATCACGCCTCGCCACCCATCAGCCACGGCCCTCTCCTAGTTGAGGCTTAGAAAGGTGGGCATGCAGTGGCAGGATCCCACAATGCCCTTTGAATCACTGAAACACACCGAACCGCACGGTGGACCGTTCAGCACACCGGAGCGCCACAGAATTCTGGTATTTGAGAAATGTGGCCTCCCGGCTGCCAGCGGCGGCATCCTTGGCAATACATGACAGGTATAGGTGGGGAGGCTAATTAACCGGGATCCGTGGTTCTCCCAACACCCCCACCCCAGACTACACCAAATAGCGTTATTTTAGCAGTGTGAGCGTCCCACGGTAACCGCCCTGGGTAAGCCACGGGGGCCATGTTTCCCGGCCACGCGGTGGGGTCCACGCGAATGTTGTTCCCGGGAGTGTGCAACCACACAGCCCCGGCTGCTTCCCTCCGGCCTCTGCTTCCCTGCCTTTTCCGGTTGAGTCACGTGGCCTCACATGCATTTTCATTTGTTCCCATCAGCCTCTTCCGCCTTCCACGTACGTGGAGTTTGCGGTGGCTGCCACTGACTGTGTTGCTGCAGAGGTCACGGATCCAGCTAAGTGCAACCTGCTGGCAGAAAAGGTGAGCAGGCTGGGGGCCCGGGGATGGACGAACTGGTTGTAGCACAGAGGATCCTCGGAGCAATTGGTGTTGGGGGGCTGGGGAGAAAGAGGTCACAGTGAAGAATACCCGCTCCCTGGGGGGCTGGGTCATGCCAGGCCCTCCTCTGTAACGTGGCCTTCCCCCTCACGAGCTGTCACCAAGTCATCTCACCCACTGGAGGTCCCTGAAGGTAGGAGAAAGGCAGAGGCTGTTTCCTAATGAGGCTGGGTCATGCCCTGCTGCCAGGAGTGTGTTGTAGATTTTCTAGATACACCTCTGATATGAAACCTTTCAAGTCCACAGTGCGGTAATGTCCACGTCTAGGAATTTATCCTAAAGAGATCACCAGAGATGTTCGCCAGGAATAGACCTAATAAGATGATTCATCACGGATTCAAAATGACCCCCAAAAGACTCAAATGTGCAACAGGAGGGGATCATGGAACAACATGTAAATAGAAAATTATACAGATCTTAAAAAAATACGTTTTAAAAGAATAATGAATGATAGAAGAAAATGTTATTATAGTGAGTGAAAAACGGGAGACAAAATGGCGTAGTCACAATGATCCTAATTTTTTTAAGTTTATTTATTTATTTTGAGAGAGAAAGAGAGAGAGAGTGGAGGAAGGACAGAGAGAGAGAGAGAGAGAGAGGGAGAGAGAATCCCAAGCGTTGACTGTGCAGGGCCTGACGCAGGGCTCAGTCCCAACGAACTGTGAGATCATGACCTGGGCGGAAATCAAGAGTCAGATGCTTAACCGACCGAGCCATTCAGGCGTTTCAAAATGATCCTAATTTTTAAATATATTTAAAAATAAGAAGGGAATACATATATGTTAACAGAAGTTCTCCTGGGTCACCACTCCTTCTGGGATTACGGGAGATCTCTTACAATCTCAGAGCATACCTGTATTTCCAACCTTCTGCTTAGAGTTACATACTGCCTATCTTCTAGAGACAGAAACTAGAATACTTCAGGGGAAAAAATGTTAAAGGATTAAGCATTTAGCTTTTTCCCCTCTGACTTGTTGGAGTGTCAGTGAAACTTGGGGGGAGAAAATCCGCTTTTTAAACCAATTCCAATAGCTTCTCTCTTTCTGTGGGCAGCAATATGGCTTCTGTAAGGCAACACTCACTGAGAAGGTGGGTGGGGAAGATGTTGCAGTGACCTGCACCATGTTCCAGACACAGGTAAGGGCATCATGGATGTACCTGCCCTCATCTTCAGAATACAGTGATGCCTTAACAGTTACGCAGTGTGTTAGTAATTACGGGGCATTTGCTGCCCTGCCCTTCTGAGCCCCACAGTATAAGTAGCTGTGGGGTATATGTAATCATCAACAAATGAAAGCGTGTTTTAGCCACGCCTCCCCCTCCCAGGAGCTAGCGGCTGCAGGGTAGAGCCCATCCTAGGGAGCGGTTGACAAGTGAGCCTTTCTTTTGCAGGGGGTGGGGGTGGTATTCTGAGCGGCACAGAACAGGTGGCCAGATATGCCTGGAAGCTCCCAGTGGCTGCAGGTGTAGATGATAAGGAGGGGGACACTGCTGGGAAAAGCTATAAGGCAGGATGCTTTTGCTTGTGGGGTGGATGTGTGAGTCCACCGATCCCAAGATAATTGGTGAGAAAGGGGCTACCAGAGGCCAGTTACCCCTCCCTTGTGGCTCTGATGACAATCCTTTGCACCTAGGTAGTTCTTTTTTTTTTTTTTTTTTTTTTTGCCAGATTCCTTGCAAATGAAAATTATTACTTTGAGAGAATTGGGTGGGATTCCATCCAGAAGCGTGGGGGGCCTTGCTTGGGAGGAGAAAGGTAGCTAACATGTAGAAATGGTCCTCTCTCCAGCCTGTGCTCCCGCAACCCCAACCAGATGGCACTGAAGCGTCCCCCGTGGCAGACTCAGCTGTACCTGCACCTCCTCCGGCTGACCCGCCTGCAGCTGCCCTGGTGGTGGGACCTGTGGTGGTGGCAGCCCCCCAGGCACCCCTGCCGGGACACCGGGCCCATTACGACTTGCGCCATGCCTTCATGGGTGTGGCCTCAGTGGAGTCAGCCTCAGGAGAAGCAGTCCACGTGGGCAAAGTACCCAATGTGGCGCAGCCTAGCGTTCCTGTCGCTGCTGGTCCAGTGGTCCGTCCTTGCCCAGGGAGAATCAGACACTTCAAGATCTAGATGTCAGAGATGAAAAGATTTGGCCCAGGAACATAGCCACCATTATTGTCCAAGTCTGGGTATGGGTGGGGCCTCGTTTGCTATCAAAGCAGGTGCTACACTGGTCTAGATGAATATCACGTCTTCAATCCCAACTCCTCTTCATTTTTCAGAGGATGGAAGCGGGGGCGGGGGAGGGGGTGGTGGCAGTTCTGTGTCATGGAAGGTATAAGGCTGGCAACTTGATCGTCATTGTTTTGACGCTCGGCCGCTACCATTGTGTTCTCTGTCTTCTTTGACCTCACAAAAATGATTGGAACTGTGACTTTGAGAGGTGCTCTTGTCAGCCTAATATTAGCTTATAAATAAAAGTGACTGAAGGACCTTCCTTATTAGAGAAGGTTCTAAGCTGAAATGTGGTCATAATTATTGCCTATTCCCTCCAGGCTCACATGTGTGGTCTGTCTTCAAAACAAACACATCACGAATGTCCCTAAGCAAAATCAAAATGAAAACAGAAATAAAATGGAACAAAAATCAGCCGTATTACTATGCACAAGAAAAATGGTGAGACCAGGATCTGCTCACAGGTCATAGAACATGCTCATTTCCTTATGAGAAAATCATTCTTTTCATTTCATAAGGGTCAGAAAACGTTGCTAAAGGAGGACCCAGGGCCTGAACTTTGTACAAACCAACTATTGGTTTTCCCCAATATCCAGGTAAGGGGTGATCTGCAATTAACACAGGAGCCTCACTTTAAACATATCTCTTCATTATTATTTTTTTTTGAGAGAGAGAGAGAGAGAGAGAGAGAGAGAGAGAAGGAGAAAGCACACGCAAGCAGGAGGAAGGACAGGGAGACAGAGAATCTTAAGCAGGCTCCATGCTGAGCACAGAGCTTGACATGAGGCTCAATCTCATGACTGTGAGATCATGACCTGACCCGAAATCAAGAGTCAGACGCTTAACCAACTGAGCCACCCAGGCTCCCCTATCTCTTCATTTATGTTTAAAATAACTGTTGTTGGTACTGTATCCACTTCATTCTGTGATAGAGGACTGGTCTTTCGAGCCAATCCATTCTAAGACTTCAAGTTAAAGCTCTGGTTTATAGTATGAATACAGGAGGGATACCTGGACAGGTAAATCCAGTGAATGTTTGTAGATACTATCCAAGTGCTCAGATTACATAAAGGAATTAACAGTGCGTATAATAGAATGGTGTCTAGACAATTTCAACGTTTTGTCTACCACCATTAGGTGGTTCTGCGCCACCTAAATAATCGGCCCATCCAGACAGAATTTTATTTTTTTATTTTTTTTATTTTTTATTTTTTTTTCAACGTTTATTTATTTTTGGGACAGAGAGAGACAGAGCATGAACGGGGGAGGGGCAGAGAGAGAGGGAGACACAGAATCGGAAACAGGCTCCAGGCTCTGAGCCATCAGCCCAGAGCCTGATGTGGGGCTCGAACTCACGGACCGCAAGATCGTGACCTGGCTGAAGTCGGACGCTTAACCGACTGCGCCACCCAGGCGCCCCCAGACAGAATTTTAAAGGGGAGATTATACTTCAATAAAAGGTGCTAAGGACAAAAAACCAAACAGTTGAGTTGCTTCCCTTGAACCAGGAGACTGGATCAAGGGCTGATACCGTATTACTCTTGCCTAGAGGTTTTGCTAATATTCCAGTAACCAGAAGGAATGGCCAGGAAGGCAGGAAAACCACTACGTATTTCAGAAGCCTGGGAAGATGAGGAAGGTATGGTCAACTGGGCTGAATGCTGCAGAAAGAGCAACAAGAATGAGGACTGAGAAAAATCCACAGGTTAGTTGATGATTTGGAGGTCATGGTGACCCCTGGCAGATGTGGTTTCATTAGGAGAATGAGTGTCAAAGCCTGCCTGCAGAGGGTTGACTGGTGGGATATGATCAGGAAATAGAGGGGCACGTGCATTCTCCTCTTTCAAGCAGTTTGATGGTGAAGAGTGGGAGAGATAGGATGTAATCCAAAAATATAACTGGGTCGAGGGAAGATTTCCTTTTCAGGAATGAGGATTTTTAAGCATATTTAGGGCACACTATGGGAAGACAGGGAAGAAGAAAGACAGAGGAGATGATGGGGCAGGGTGCCAGGAGAGAGATTTAGTAGAGAGCTGGGAACAGGAGGGTTTGAACAAGTCTGCCAAGGAGTCTGGTCCTTCCTTAAGGGAGCTTGCAAGAGGATCCTGAAAAGGCACCTTTCACTCAGTACCAAAAGAGACTCATGCGCTTTCCACCCTTGCTACACAGGTATTGCTCTGAGGGAGCACACAGAGAACTAGCGTTTTCCAGGGCAGGTGGTTGATACCCAACCCAGCGTAAGTGAAAGGGGAATGTTACTGTGCTGGGTGCTAGGAATTCAGATGGATGAGTCCTACCTAAGGCACGGCCGGGTCCAGTGGTTCAGAAGGTAACATCTCTCCCCCGCCTCCATGACGCTTTCAGTCATAGCTGGGATGGCCCCTGTCAGCCTCACATCTACAACAGCATCAGTGCCTAAGCCTGAAGAAAGAGGGCTAAAGGAGGAACTCTTCGGGGGAATAGTAGGCACAAAGGCCTAGAGGCAGGAAATAGGTCGATGTGGCCCTGGATGAGAAAGGAGGCTGGACTGAAGCAGTTAAGAGGAGGAAGAGGGCTTTAGAAGATGAGGGTGAAGAAGTGGATGGGGCCAGATCATGAACAGCTTTGAAGTCCCCAGAAGGAGTTGGGGTGTTGTTGTCAGTGCAGTGGGAAACCACTTAAGGTTTGAAGTAAGGCAGTGACATAATCTGATTTATGTTAAAAGATCCCCAGGCTCTGTGGACCTCAACTCGGAGATGGGTGAGGCGGAGCTGAGGGGTGTCACCTTTCCCCCAGAGGGACATTTGGAAGTCAGTGGAGGCATTCACCTGGGGTGCTACCTGACAGAGGCCAAGGATGCTACACATTCTGAAATGGACAGGTCAGCCCCAATAATGAATCATGTTGTTAGATGCTGTAGGGAAAAATAGATCATAGCTGGGACAGGGCAGCCATAGGATAGGGAAGGACTGGAGCTTTCCAGGGCAGAAATAAGTGTGTACCTTAATGTAAGGTGGTGGACAGGAGAGGTGAAACTAGGATATAATTTTCAGGTAGAAATCCTTGGAGCGCCTCATGGATTTGATGTGGGGGTAAGAAAGGGGGTGTGTGAAAGATAACTCCTGGATCTGTGGCTTTGCAAACTGGGTAGGTGGTGGTGCCATTCACTGAGGCAGAGGGAACTGGTTCATTTCATGTGAGTTACCTCCTCTCTATGCTTTCCTCTCTGTCTTGAAATTGTGCCCTTGATTTTTCTGTGTCAGGCTAATAATGCCTCAGTCTCATGGCTCTCAAGGAAGCAGTGAATCTGACAGACCTGAGTGACCTGGGCCAAGCTGCCTTACCTTTCACCCATCATTGTCCTCATCCTACAACCAGGTGTATACAGCAGCCTGGCAGGGTGCTAGGATTCAATGAGATGCTAGAAGTATATGCTTAGAGGGGCGCCTGGGTGGCGCAGTCGGTTAAGCGTCCGACTTCAGCCAGGTCACGATCTCACGGTCCGTGAGTTCGAGCCCCGTGTCAGGCTCTGGGCTGATGGCTCGGAGCCTGGAGCCTGTTTCCGATTCTGTGTCTCCCTCTCTCTCTGCCCCTCCCCCGTTCATGCTCTCTCTGTCCCCAAAATAAATAAACGTTGAAAAAAAATTTAAATAATAAAAAAAGAAGCATATGCTTAGAGCCTTCTTGACATGTTCTAGGTTCTCAGTAAGTGTCCTCCCTCTCTACTTCCTCTTGCCCGTCCTCTGAATTTGGTGGCTTCAGAAGACTATGTTCTTGACCTTCTCTTAAATGTGTACTCTCCCCTTGGCAAGTCTCATGATTTTAAACTCTCAGTCTTGCATAGGTAACATCTCACTTTACAGCTCCAGTACAGGTCTCTTTTTTGAATTCCAACATTGCACTTCCAAATGTCTCCAGGATTTCCTCACTTGAATTTATCAGGAACAATTTCCTATGTGATTTATTTTATCTAACGGATGCATACCTGAAGATTCAGCGTTACTGAAAACGTGCATATTCCAGAAAAAATTTCTTCGCAAAAATAAACATACTTTAGAGAGGATGAGTTATGGAGCTGTTAAGTCTCCTGCCCTGATAGCACATTTCTTGCATTAATGATGCTGTCTATAGTCTCTCTTTATATATCATCTTTAATAAGTTGCAGAGTGCTCACTTCTAAATTAATAGCACTACATGTGTCTCCCTTCCTTGCCTTCTTGGTGGCTTTTTAATCACATCTAACTCATGTTCCAAGGTTACTGAATTTCAGGTATACTTTTCAGTACTGTGCCACTACCACCAACTGACAATATTTGGCGAGGGTTAGGATGATAGTAAGATTGAGAGCCATAATAATGGCAAACATTAGAATAATTGACTAGCAGTCATCAAAATCACCCATCAAGGTATTGAGGAGGACACCTTTTGGGATGAGCACTGGGTGTTATATGGAAACCAATTTGACAATAAATTTCATATATTGAAAAAAAAATCACCCATCAAAATTTTGCTGCTCATGAAAAATAGGGTGCGTCCCATGATATTGACAAAGGGTGCTAGGTATCTCTTCCATGGGGCAGTCATAGGGCAATGTCATAAACAAGGTTTACCGGTACTTACTTTAAAAATACTCAATCTTTGGCTAATTTTTAAAATTTGAGGAATTCAATTTTTTCCAATTATGTGTATAAGGTGAGGCTTTATTGCTAATATCCCACTCTTTAAAATTTGCATGACTTGGGGTGCCTGGGTTACGCATCCAACTTCAGCTCAGGTCATGATCTTACAGTTCGTGGGTTCGAGCCCCGCGTCAGGCTCTGTGCTGACAGCTCAGAGCCAGGAGCCTGTTTCGGATTCTGTGTCTCCCTCTCTCTCTGCCCCTCCCCTGCTCATGCTCTGTCTCTCTCTCTCAAAAATAAATAAACATTAAAAAATTTTTTTTATTTGCATGGCTCAAGATCATACAACATGACTATCATAAAATATAACTATTTTGTATGTGCAAACCTCAACTGGCCTATTTATCTTCCAAACTGACTCCCATCCCTGAATCTTTCCCTTTTTGGTTCATAATACCTGGTCACCCAACATTTAAAATTTTATTCATCACAGGGTAAATTCTATTGTTTTAGTCTCTAAGACTTAATGCAAGAATATGTAGCCTATATAATATAGCATTTTTCCATTGCTTCTCAGTTAATTGTTTGTATAAAATATTGCTGGTACCAGCATATACTGCCCTTCCAGCCTCTAGCCCTTTCCCTACCCCCCGACCCAGGTCCCCAAACCCCCAAGCACCACTAGGAAAATGTGAAATACATGCTGATGTACTAGCATTCCTGTCACTAGAGACAGAGAGAAAACATGAAATGTCCGTTCAGTAGGTGGTGACCCTGACCCTCCTTTCATGGCCTTCCAGAGTTGAGAGTGTTTGCAGCGTTTATCACAGCATTATTTGAAAGAGCAAAAATTGGGGCGCCTGGGTGGCGCAGTCGGTTAAGCGTCCGATTTCAGCCAGGTCACGATCTCGCGGTCCGTGAGTTCCAGCCCCGCGTCAGGCTCTGGGCTGATGGCTCGGAGCCTGGAGCCTGTTTCCGATTCTGTGTCTCCCTCTCTCTCTGACCCTCCCCCGTTCATGCTCTGTCTCTCTCTGTCCCAAAAATAAATAAACGTTGAAAAAAAAAAAAAGAAAGAGCAAAAATTGTAAACAACATAAATTTTGGGGAGTGACGACTGACTAAATTTCGTTACATCCACTCCGTGGACTGCTACACAGAAATTTAAAATCACGTTACAGAAATGTAGCAATTCATATAGGAAAATATTCAGAATATATTTTCAAATGACAAGGTCCTAACTTTGTATAAGCATATTCATACACACACACACACACCCAGGCATGAAAACTACACTGCACAGAAAGGAAAATACTAAAATATTGATAGTGATTTATATCTGAGTTGTGAAATAATGAGGAGTTGTTTGTCTTTATTGTATTAATAATTTTCTGTATTTCCTAAACTTTCTATAATGCTCATGTATTAGTTTTTTATGGAAAAAGATTTTTATTTTGTTTGCTTAGAATGGGGGTTATTGGGGCGCCTGGGTGGCGCAGTCGGTTAAGCGTCCGACTTCAGCCGGGTCACGATCTTGCGGTCCGTGAGTTCGAGCCCCGCGTCGGGCTCTGGGCTGATGGCTCAGAGCCTGGAGCCTGTTTCCGATTCTGTGTTCTTCCTCTCTCTCTGCCCCTCCCCCGTTCATGCTCTGTCTCTCTCTGTCCCAAAAATAAATAAACGTTGAAAAAAAAAAAAAAAAGAATGGGGGTTATTAACAAACTTCTTCTATGGTCAGATAGTAAATGTTTTAGGCTTCGTGAGCCCATATGGTGTCTCCCTCACCTCCTTGACTCCGCTGTTGTAGCAAGAAGTAGCCATGGATGATACATAAACGCATGGGTAGGACTGTGTCCCAGTAAAGCTTTATTTACAAAGTTAACAGTGAGCTGCATCTGGCCTTCAGGTAGTAGTTTGTCAAAGTGTCCTAGAACAGTGGAAATAAGGAGAAATGGAGTTGGGAGGAAAATGGTGGTCATAGAGCAAGGTGGTTCCGTGTGGAGTTGGATACTGGTCTCTGGAGTAAGAGTGGTCAAGTAAGAAAGAAGCTAGAGTGTTGCCATAGGGATGATGCATTTGTCTGAACAACTGCAGAGGGAGGGTGGAGGGCAGATGTGTAAGCCTGGAGCGAAACACTTTACAGCTGAGAGGGAGTGACCAGAAGGTCAGAAGAGGGCAGTGACTGGAAGGGGAGGCTGATACAACCGTGTGTCATGACCCTCAAAGAAACAGGTTTTATGCAAGCATGGAGGCCTAAACGTCTTGGAAATAACACTGGCAAATGGGGAGGGAGCCAGTGTTACTAGGCGTCAGCATCTAGTCAAAAGTTCTTAGGGAGAAGTTGTATCTTGGGGGAAAGCCAAGCTTGGGTTGAGCCCAGGAAATGACTAGGTTAATAAGATGGGCAGGTTTATTAACTAGGGAAAGGGGTTTCAGAAGGCACAGCGGAAAGAAAGATTTGGGCAAAAGAGGGATGCTTGGTGGTATATCAGTTTGCAGGTGAGGACAAAGAGAACACGAAGAAGAGGAAGGACGCTGGTGAGAGAGGACAGAGCAAAAGGGGTTTTGCTGGAAGCATGTGCGGCCTGCAGGGATTTATGTAGAGAATGAGTAGGCAGAAGGCTGTGTGGATAGTAGTTTGGTGATTCAAGGGCAGCCAATGGGGTTAATTCATTCCCGGGCCCTCAATACAGGAAACAACAGTAACCTCTGCAGGATGCGAGGCCTTTTCCTAACTAGGTCTCATCACCCCCCCTTCCCCCAGTGTCACCTTACCCAAAGTCATTCAAGATGACATTGCCATTGACGTGGCGTTGGTCCCCACTTAGAAGAGCCCAGATGTAACTGCACTGGGCAGTAATGTTTTTCTCATCTCTAGCGCATCCTCCATTGTATTCCTTTTTATGTTTTTCACCTCCTCTTGGTGCATTGCCTGGAGGAAGAGTGCAATGAGTAAATAAAAAAAGAATGACTTCCTCCTAACTGATCTCTCCAGCTCTTCTCCTTCCAGCTCCCTCCTACTGGGCTGCCAGATGCACAAGGCCCAGATCATGGTACTATCCTACAAAGGGAGGATTCATACGATCACAGGTCTCCTAAGTAGGGGGTCGAACCCAGGGAGTGCACAAGATAAATCACTGGCTTGTGGGGGGAAAGCACCAGAAATCCATTTCTCCAGTTTTTAATATTTTACTATATTTGTTGGCTGCATACATCTGATCGTGTGACAATGAGTTTTCCTCTTAAAAAATAGCCTTTGGGTACCTGGGTGGCTTAGTCAGTTAAGTGTCTGACTTCGGCTCCAGTCATGAGCTCGTGGTTCATGGGTTCGAGCCCCATGTTGGACTTTATGCTGACAGCTCAGAGCCTGGAACCTGCTTCGGATTCTGTGTCTCCCTTTCTCTCTGCCCCACCCCTGCTTGTGCTCTGTCTCTGTCTGTCTCTCAAAAATGAACAAATGTTAAAAAAAATTTTTTTTAAATAAATAAATAAATAAATAAAAATAGCCTTTATGTTTTGGAGCAGTTTTAGGGTCACAGTAAGACAGAGCAGGAAGTACAGAAATTTTTCACATACCTCTGTCCTGCGCAGGCACATTATCAACACCCCTGACTAGACTGTTATGTTTGCTATCATCAATGAACCTACATCGGCACATTGGTATCACCCCAGTCCACAGTTCATAGTAGGGTTCACTCTTGGTGTCCTACATTCTGTAGGTTTGGACATATGTATAATGACAAGTGTCTACCATTATGGTATCATACAGAGAAGTCCTAAAAGTTCCTCTGTGCTCTGACTCTTCATCCCTCTCCCTACTCCATCCCCTAGCAACCACTGATCTTTTTACCATCTCCAAATGTCATATTATTGGAATCATACAGTATGTAGCCTTCTCGCATGGCCTTTCTTCACTTCATAATACGCAGGTACACTTCCTCCATGTTTTTTTTAGGCTTGGTGCCTCAGTTTCTTTTGGTGCTGAGTAACATTCCGTTTCTGGATGTATCACAGTTTATTTGTCCATTCACCAATGGAAGGACATCTTGGTTGCTTCCAAGTTCTGGAAATTGTGAAGAAAGCTGCTATAAAGATCCATGTGCAGGTTTTTGTGTGGACATAGGTTTTTCATTTCATTTGGGTAAATACCAAGGAACACAACTACTGGATTATTTGTACGGTAAGAGGATGTTGAGTTTTGTAAGAAACTGTGAAACTGTCTTCCAAAGTGACTGCCATTTTGCATTCCCACCAGGAATGAATGAACACTCCTTTTGCTCTACACTCTCACCAGCATTTGGAGTTGTCAATAGTTTGGATTTGGGCCATTCCCCGAGGGGTGTAGTAGAGTCTCATTGTTGGTTTAATTTGCTTTTCCCTGATGACATATGATGTGAAGCACCTTTTTATGTGCTTACTTGACATCTGTATCTCTTCTTTGTTGAGGTTCAGGTCTTTTATCCATTTTTAAAAAAAATTTTTTTTCAACGTTTATTTATTTTTGGGACAGAGAGAGACAGAGCATGAACGGGCGAGGGGCAGAGAGAGAGGGAGACACAGAATTGGAAATAGGCTCCAGGCTCTGAGCCATCAGCCCAGAGCCCGACACGGGGCTCGAACTCACGGACCTCGAGATCGTGACCTGGCTGAAGTCAGACGCTTAACCGGCTGCACCACCCAGGCGCCCCTTTTATCCATTTTTAAATCATGTTGCTTATTTGATTGTTGAGGGGTTTTTTTAACTTTATTTATTTTGAGAGAGAGAGAGAGAGTGGGGGAGGGGCAGAGAGAGGGAGGGAGAGAGAGAGAGGAACCCAAGCAGGCTCCACACTGTCAGTATAGAGCCTACTCGGGGCTCAATCTCATGCACCGTGAAATCATGACCTGCACCGAAACCAAGAGTCAGACACTTAACCCACTGAGCCATCCAGGCGCCCCAAAACGAAATCTATTTTTATTTTTACTTACAAAGAAAGAAATTAAGCTTTGCTAATATTTAACATATTAATTATTGATATAAACATATGTACTAAATAGTCATATGCATATTGGGGGTGCATATTCAAACCGTTTGTTACTAATAGGGTGCATGATTTAAAAATTACAAATCCCTACTACATGGAATAAAGTCTAGATTCCTTACCTTAGCATTCAAGTCCTTACAAAATCGGCTCCCACCCCTTCTATATCCTGTCTCCTATACAGACTATGCTCTAACCAGATTCAGCTACTAGATCTCGTCTGAACACGCCCTGGGATTTCTTGTTCATGTGCACCTCACGCTACTCCCTGTCTTCTCCCCAACGCCCCCAAACCATATGTGTAAGTGCTATTCCAAGACCCATCTCAAATACCCTCTTCTTCAAAAAGCCTTCCCTAAGCCCCAGCTGTAAAACCCCGCCCTTTTCTGGACCTGTTTTATGGCACAGAGCCCTTTCTATTCTATTTTGTGGCCATTCGTTTGCATGTCTCAGATTGTCTGGTTCATTTTAATTCACCCTCTTATTCTTTAGCCTGCATAGAACATTGCCTTGTTCTTAGAAAGGCTCAAATAAAATCTTTGTTGAGATGAGACATGGTAAGTGACATCACTTCCCTCCCACGTCTTGACCCTCAACACACTGAGACTCCCAGTTTCCAGATAAAATAAATGTTCCCAAGTGAAAGTTCCCTCCATTTCCCTCTGGTACATCTCCAGAGTTGCCTGTTCTTACCTCCTCTCTTGCTCAAAGTAAATGTCTTTCCCCTCTCTCAAGCTCCTCTGCCCACCCAATCCCCAGGTCCCCGTCCCTGATTACTGTCCTTCCTGGCATCTTTTCTCTCCCAACATCAGCCTCACCCTTTCCACTGACCACAAATACTTTCAGATAATCCCCATCCTAAAAACCTACTCCCTTCTCTCAAGCCACTTCCCTATCCCTCCCCTTCCCTTTTACCACCAAACCTCCTTTTAGCAAATGCTTACTTACATTTTTTTTTTTAATGTAGGGGTACCTGGGTGGCTCAGTCGGTTAAGCATCTGGCTTTGGCTCAGGTCATGATCTCACAGTGTGAGTTCGAGCCCTGTGTGGGGCTCTGTGCTGACAGCTCAGAGCCTGGAGCCTGCTTCAGATTCTATGTCTCCCTCTCTCTCTGCCCCTCCCCCACTCAAAAAAAAATATTTTTTTTCTCCCCCCCCCCAAAAAAAAATATTTAAAGTGTTACACGTTCACTAAAGAAAATTTGGAAAATACTGGGAAACTGAAAGGGTAAAAATAATGTCTCCTGTATATAGTCCTGTATCTCAGGTACAGATACTGTTAACATTTTCCTGTACTATGTTCATACTATCCACCCCACGCAGAGGTGCTTTATAAACACCATGTGATTACCCTGTAGTTGCAGTGGTCTAGCCAGTCTTTGTAATTTAACATTGTAACATAAACATTTTTCTTTGTTACCACGTTTTTTCTGTGTCATAGGGTTCACAGATGTAATTTGTAATAATAAGTCAGTAGTTCAGCAAATGGATTTACCATAATTTGCTTAATCCTTCTCTCTCCTTGAACACTTAGGTGGTTTCCACCCTTTCACAGTTATAAGCGGCCTGACAATAAACATTAGTATGCATAAGATCTTCCAATATTTATGAATCCTTTCTAAGGGTAGAGTTTTAGAAGTAGAATACTCCAAAATATGATTGTTTTAAAGTTACTGACATTTGGGGCGCCTGGGTGGCTCAGTCGGTTGAGCGGCCGACTTGGCTCAGGTCATGATCTCGCGGTCCGTGAGTTCGAGCCCCACGTCAGGCTCTGTGCCGACAGCTCGGAGCCTGGAGCCTGTTTCAGATTCTGTGTCTCCCTCTCTCTGACCCTCCCCCGTTCATGGTCTGTCTCTCTCTGTCTCAAAAATAAATAAACGTTAAAAAAAATTTAAATAAAAATAAAAATAAAGTTACTGACATTTGTTGCCGAGTTGTTTTCCAAATAAATTTTACCCATCTGCACCCCCAAGACACGAGAGCGCCCACTTACTGAACTTTTGCCATCACTCCCCATGATGGCTGTTTCTCCCACAAAGTGCTAACTTATATCTGCCTTAGTTAATAAAAGATAATTTATTATATTCCTATCAAGTCTCAATCCACTATACTTTGACTATACTATTGGTGTGAGCCAATAGAATGAAATTACTCTGGAAAAGAAGTTGCCAACATCCTCCTTATTTGCCAAAACCACTGATGCCCTGGTTTGCTTTTCCTTCTTTCACTGTTTAATCTGTGTGGGAGGTTGTCATCTGCCTCCCATTTAGAGTTTGTCTTCTGTCTCCATCTCCTCGAGCCATCTCCAAAGTGTTAGTATCCCTGGAACTTTTCTCTCAACTCTTCCTATCTTGTATGCTCTGCCTGACGAGTTCATCCACAGGGTCAAGTGACTGAGTGGCCTTATTCCAAGGTTTCCCACTTCTGCTCTCTTTCTAACCTCTCCTCTCTAATGGGCCTGTACCATCACAAACATACTCAAATCTTTCCCACTTTTTAAAAAGCTCATTCTCAATCCTGTATTCCTCTTTCTCATATGTTGCTTTTTTTTTTCTATGTACAGCCAAGCCTTTAAAGACAATGGTCCTGTCTCAACTTCTTGAACTCCCGTCTATTATTTTACTGAAAGGTGGCTTTCACCCCCATCACCCCACTGAAACTGCCATCAACAATGGGTGCCAGGGACCTCCTGGGTGCTGAATCCAGTGGACACATATTTAGCCCTTTATTTGGTTTAAGCTCTTAATGGCATCTGATCCTCTGACCCCCCTTTCTTTTCTGAATTTAATCCTCCCTTATTGATGGAATCCAGCTTTCCCCTCCGTGGCTTCTCAGTCTCAGACTTCTGTGTTATTTTTTTGTTTGTTTTGTTTTGTTTTCAGTTCATCTTCCTCTGCTCGTTCCCTAAATATTAGTGTTTCCAGAATTCCAACCCAATTCTTATCTTATTACCTTATCTGCCTTCCCAGAGTGAGCTCACCCACTCCCATGGTTTTACCTTCTATGGGGTTCTGATGATGGTACTGTTCATCCCCCACAAGCTGCAGGCACGTATCCAACACCTATTACAAATCTCTCTCTACTTAGAGACTTGTCAAGCCTTCCCAATTTAGCAGTCCCAAACGCAGGTCTCCAGTGCTCCCTCCCCAACCCCCCCCCCATCCAAAATCCCTCCACACAGTCACCTCACCTGAAACCTCTGGGCTCATTCCTGACCCCCTTCCCTCCTCCTCACTGCCATATTTGTTGGGTTGCCAACTCTTGATTTCCTACGTCTTTAATATAGCTTTGACCCATCCCTTCTCCTCTGTGTGCACTGTCACTTCTGTCTCTACAGCAGTGTCATCTCCAATAGATCTCTTTTTGTTCATGATTGTATCAGTCAGGGTTCAGCCAGAGGAGCAGAGCCAGTGGGAGGTATTACAGGGAATTGGTTTGTGCAATTATGTCCCCCCTTCTTATGGGGGCTGAATAAACAGTCCATGTAAGACTGTGTTCATATCTGCTCCTGGAGCCTGAAGTCCACAGGGCAGGTGTTCAAGAATAGATCAATTGTCAAATGGGGGGGGGGTGGAAAGCAGGATGGAACCCACAAGCATGAACCCCATTAGGATAGATGGACATCCAAGTCTATTCTTTTGCCTCTGATGGTGACACAGAAGGTGAAGAAGCTGGATCACTGCTACCTTGAATGATCTTTATGAGAACCAAGTTCTTAAAACCCTTTGAAATTAGGAAATGCCTTAATCCAGTAATTCCATTTCTAGGCATTTGTACTAAGAAAATAATTAAGGGTGTGAACAAAGATTTACTCACAAGAATGTTAATTGTAGCATGTATATAACAGCAGCAAATTGGAAACAATCTGCATATCCATCAAAGAGAATTGGTTTGAATAATAGAATCAACTGCCAATGTTAAAAATTAAGTTGTGCAAATGGGCTTATTTGTACGTTAAAATGTTCCTGATCTATTACTGGACTTCAAAAGCAAGCTACAATATAGTAACTCAGTGTTATATTATCTGTCTATAAAATGTGTATTCTATGTATATAGAAGAAAATCTAGAAAGATATCCATCAACTATTAGCATGCAATGGGATATTGTCATCTTTTTAACTTTTCGCTCTTTTGAATTCCTCTATAGCGCACATGAATTGCTTTGTTCATATTCTTTTGATGAGAAAAGGGTTTAAATAAGTTGTGAGTTCTCTAAGCCCTTGACTCAACTCCATTAAAAGGCATAAATGCATTTGGGCCAAAAAAAAAAAAAAAAAGGAAGAGGAGAAGGAGGAGGAGGAGGTGGAGGCAAAGGAGAAAGATGAGAAGGAGAGGAAAGAGAAGAAGAAGAAGAAGGAGAAGGAGAAGGAAGAGAAGGAAGAGAAGAACCAAGTATTAAGACTTAAAATTGGCAGAGCATGCATCCACATGCATGATCTCATTTAGTCTTGGAAAATGTACATGTTGTCCCCATTTTTAGTGAAGAGAGAACTTAGTATGGGAGAAAATAGATTGTACCTGTGCCCCAAATCATGCAGCTATCATGCAGCTAGTGACAGATTCCATCCAACAGACCTACCCAACTATAAGCCCTGGGCCTTTCTACCATACTGCCCAGCAGAGGCCCCACTTGGGAGCACCCATCCCTGAAGCCAGTGACCACACTGAAGGTTGAAAATGAAATTGCTCCAGAGGTCATTGTCCTTTGATAAAAGCCCATCAGAGGCCAGGGGACCTTGCATTAACGGAAGCTGGATTGAAGCTGTGGGGGTGTATATTGGTTTTTCCCTGTAGTTAATGGATTAATATTCTATCTGAGTATTTACTCAACCAGATTCATGATGAAGGAGAACAACAAACACCACCCACTCACTGAGGAAAGCACTGGGTTGGAGGGTTTGGGATTCAATTCCTGGCTGGATACATGATCTTGGGGAAAGTCATCTAATTTCTCAGGATTGTGGTATGCCATTGAAAGAGAATGGTGGGTAGCCTGCTCAATATCTGAGAATACTTCAATTCTGTGATATATATATATATATATATATATATATATATATAATTATCACACAACATGTAGGAAGGTCATCTTCTTACAGGAAGGGAGACAGGAACAAACATTTCCAGTGTGTCTTAAAGACCCCAGTTTCACCAAACAGCACATAGAGATTTTCCTATTCTTACTTTCAAGAGGAGGAAACTGGTTCTTTAAAAAAAAGTTACAGGGACAATTTCTTAAGCTTTTGAGCAGCTTCCTGCATAGAACTTCATACGCTTTCTTCCTCTCCCCACCCTTTCCTTGTTCTTTTTAAGAATCTGTGATTGTGATAGCTTCGAAGTTTTCAAGAAAAGTAGTGAAGGACAAATGAATGCTTTTGCTGCCAGAGTGGCAAAGGGCTAACACATCTTTTTCCTCTGATGGTCCCACGGAAGTCTCTGCCCAGCTCAGCTACACGTCCTTTAGCCTGGTTGAGGGCATGCAAGACAGAGCCTTGAAAGGGACATACCTCAAGGCTAATTAATTATTTACTTATTTCCCAGAAATAAACTCTGAGTTCTGCAGACTATTGTCTCCTCCCAGGGATCTCTAACATTCTCTATATTCTCTATATGCTTTGAGGACCTGGATCCTGAGAGCTCATCAGTACTGCCAGAATCCCCCAAGATTTCTCAGCTGCATTTTGGAAGAGAAGGAAACTCAACCAAGTCTTTGAACACTGCAAAATGGCAAGGTGATGCTCATAATTTTAAAAGAAAGAAAACGACTTCAGAAATGTTGTTCCCCGTTCAGTCCCTAGCTGGAAGGTATTGGTGCAGTGGAGAAGGGGTGGGAAATGTAAAAAAAAAAAAAAAAAAAAAAAAAAGTGGACCCGCTCCCTCCAGATTCAGGGTAGAAGTTTTCAGTTTCCCTCCTTCTCTGCTAACCCACCCCTGTATTCTCATCCCTCTTCCCTGCTGTCTTCTCTGCCCCCTCTCTCCCACCCACCCTTACTCTCACAGAACCAACAGGAACTGCTCAGTTGAGCGAGTTCATGGTAATTACCAGCAAGGGGCATAATTGAGGTGTTCCATCCTGGAGGACAGAACCTTCCTCCCTGCCTCCAATGTGGTGCTGAGATAGCTGGCTGCCTGTCCTCCTCTGTGCTCCCATAGCATTGTGTCATCATGTGTGAGAGACAGACAGACACACAGAGACAGACGGAGGGAGTCAGTCTTCATTAGGTGCAGATTCTGGATTTGCGAGTCCACCTACTCGCTAATCCTCATTTGTACCCCCAAATCCATACCCATCCTATTTTCAGGGTCACCCCTCGGCGTGTGCACAGTGATGAACAAGCTGGGTCTCCTGAGGCAGCTGGAGGTCCTGGCTGATGTCAGACAAGGTGACTGCTCCTTGGTGCTGCTCTCGTGCTGTAACCCAGTGTACTTTTCACCATCTATTTAGTGCCCCGTTTTTCACAATGTTGTGCTTTTTGTTGATTCTGCTGCTTGACACGGCCCCCGAGCATAGTGCCGGTGTGCTGTGTAGTGTTCCTAAGAACAAGAAGGCCAGAAATGCATGTGTTAGGTAAGCATCATGCAGGCAGGAGTCATCGTGTCCATGAGTGCAATGTTAGTGAACTAAGTGTATATGAAATAAGACGTCTTTAAACAGAAATCTGTGAAAACAAGGTTATGTATTATTGATCAGTTGATGAAAATGTTGTGACCAGAGGCTTACTGGCCCCCCCCCCACACACACAGACACACACACAGACACACACACAGACACATACACACACACACACACGAGGTACTGTATTTTCTCCTTACAAATGTCTGTTCTCCTATAGGCTATGTGCGCTTTAGGGATTGCGCCTCTCTCTTATTCACATCTCCCTCTCCCCTGCTATTTAGTACCTGGACTAAACTCCTCAGGAGGAGTTTGATGAATGAAGCATAAATGACCATCTTCTAAAGCTGTTTGAACCACACTGGAGAATCCCCAGTTCACTGGACCCCTCCCACAGGCCTGAATCCCCGTGTGGGTAGTTTCCGTAAGGTGATTCACGCGGGAGGCATCGAGATAAATTCATTTGTAACATAACCAAATGAATAAAGCCAATGCCACCTTCATTGTTTTAATTTTGTGCCCTGTATACTGCCATGGCACAGATTAATTATGGCATGAGAAAGCCTGGGTTCTCTTGGCCTCACTGGCCCTGGGAGAGTAAACACTGTCAACTTATATATACGATGGGATGGCATCGTGTAAAGAATGAGTCCTTCTTACAAAAGAATGAGTCTTTTTCCGTAGAAAATTATAGAAATGAAGTAGGACTCTGACATCCAGTCTGTAAAATCCCAACAGAGGTAGTGTGAACATTCTGTCCTTGACTCCTGCCCTAAACTCAGGCCTGGTGGTCTTATCGACCCTTGGGGCTTCTACTACCAACTCCAAGAGGCTATCTTTCAGTGCTCTCGCTCAGTTGGCAAACTCTGAGCAGTTGCCGTCTGGCAATTGTCACCTGGATATCCTGCCAGCATATTTAACCCAACATTTATTCCAAAATTCAGCTCCTCATCACTTTCCCATCTTTCCATCGAAGCTATTCTTCCTTCTGGTACATCTTGTCTTTGGCAGTCCTTCCTCATGTTCTCCCCAGATCACACCTCTGCAGCCATTTCTGGCCCTCCTTCGCCCTTGTCTCCATCGGCTGCTGGCTAAGGCCCTTCACACAGCCTGCACGTTGAATGAATGAACAAACTAAGGGAATCAGTGACTCAGTCCTAGGTTCAAACTGTTGAAACCTTTCCTCCTCGGTGGTATCAGGATCTAAAGAGCATGAGGTAGAGATTATCAGAAGCAATGGTAAGGAGGAAGGCTCAGGGCCCAAGGCTGGTCAGCACAAGCAACATCGGGCTTCTTGACCCAGGGCTCCAGAACTGGCGCAGGGATCCCTGGTGTGGCAAGTGACTTGGTAGAAAAATGCACATAAGCAAGCGTGCAGTGCTGGTGGGAGTGTGACCTGGGCACCTTGGGAATCCACGTGTAATGCTGTTGTTGGGAATGTTGTCTCGAGGTACAAGACTTCAGTTGTCTCGTTGGGAGAGCGCTCGGGTTTCCTGTTAGTGCTTAGTCAGCTATGGCTGCTCTCACAAATACCAGAGACTGAGTGGCTTAAACAGCAGGAGCTCACTTCTCACAGTTCTGCATGCCAGACGCCCAAGATCAGGGTTCCAGCGCAGTTGGATTCTTGAGGAGGACTCTCCCTGGTTTGTAGACACTCCCCTCCTGGTTGCATCCTCCCATGACTGAGAGAGTGAGAGAACTCTGGTCTCTTAAACCTCTTCGAAGGGCACCAATCCCATCTTGAAGGCTGTACCCCATGATGTCATCCAAACCCAATCACCTCCACACTCCCTACCTCCAAACACTCCTGTTGCTGCTCAAGTTGGGGATTAGGGCCTCAGTATATGGATTTTGAAGGGACACACACCTTCAGTCCACAGCCTCTGGGCATTTATGCTAAGGACAGTAACTTCCTGCTTCCTAGTCATTACTTGGTATTTGTGTAGTTAGCAAATTTTAATCTTTATTGTATTTCTTGCCTTCAAAATTGCAGAAGAATTACAAAGTACCATATGCCCTTTGTCCAGATTTACCAACTGTTGGTATTTCGTTATTTTTTTTTTTTTTTGATGTTTCTCTCTCTCTGCCCCCCACCCCGCCTCAACACAATCTAAAAACTTCAGGTCTGTTTTCTAAGAACAAGCACATTTTCTCACATAATCACAGCATAGTTCTCAAATTCAGAAAACTTAACAGATACAAACGATTATATAACTTACATTCCATATGCAAAAAATTGCTATGTCAGTGGAATTCTTTAGAGCAATCTTTCCTCCTTATCCCGAGATTCAGTCCAAGGTCACATTGGAAGCACACATTGCATTTAGTTCTAACTTTTTAAAATTATTTTTATTATATTTTATTAAATAATCTCTATACCCAACGTGGGGCTCAAACTCACAACCCCTAGATCAAGAGTTGCATGTTCCACTAACTGAGCCAGCGAGGCACACCAGCTATAAATTCTTTTTAATCTCCTTTAGTCTAGAACAGTTCTTGAGGCTTTCTTTGTGTTTCCCGAATTGTCATTTTGGAAGAGTACAAGCTAGTTGTTCTGTAGAATGCCCTCCAGGTTTGGGTTTACCTAATCTTTGCTCACAATAGAGTTAGTTTATGCTTTCCCCTTCCCCCAGGAATACCAGAGAAGGGATGTTGTGTCCTCAGTGTATCACATCAGAAAACGTGGTATCTACTGGTCCCATTATTGGGGATGTCAATTCTGATCCCTCGGTTAAGGTGATGTCTTCCACGTTTCCCTGCTATATAATTATAATTTCCCCTTATAATTAATAAGTAGCTTATTAATTAATAAGTAGTCTGTAGGGAGATACTTTAAGACTGTATGGATAATCTATTCCATGTAAAAATTTTCACTTGATAGTTTAAAATACACTGATGTTTCTCCCCTCAGTCCATTATTGCAACAATGGTTACCATGTTGATTTTCCGACCCCGTGGTTTCATCTATTTTTAGTCATTGGCATTTTATTGTAAACAAAAGTTTCACCTTTTTCCTTATTTAGTTAGTACTAGTATGGGATCTCTATTTCATTCCGTAGATTGTAATTCACTACCCTCATCATTTGTTGTAACGCTCAGGTAGTGCCAGATTTCTTGCAAGTGCCTTCTTTTCAGAGGCAGTCTGTCATTCTTGGAGGGCTTCCTTACTTTTCCACTTTCCCTGGGATCAACCATTACTTTGAGGAGCTTTGCTTGCTCCTAGTGGGGAATACTACTTAGAAAGCAAGACCCGAGCACTGCATGGGCTGAGTGCTCTCGCTTCCAGGACTTCACAGTGGATGAAGTTGCAAAGAATAGTCCTTTCATTGGGTCTTGCACTCATGCAGTGTAGCTTGCACTCATGCAGTCTACATAAAATTATGAATTTCGGGCCTCCTGGGCGGCTCAGTCAGTTAAGCGTCCAACTTCCGCTCAGGTCATGATCTTGCAGTTTGTGAGTTCAAGCCCCACGTCAAGCTCTGTGCTGACTCGAGCCTGGAGCCTGCTTCGGATTCTGTGTCTCCCTCTGTGCCCCTCCCGACTTGTGCTCTGTCTCTTTCTCTCTCTCAAAAATAAGTAAACATTAAAAAAAATTAAAAAAATAAAATTATGAAATTTGTACTGCTCCCTCTATCACGGATCCAAACTCAGAAGGTTCCTTGTCTTTCCCTATTCTCACTCTCCTCCTGGGGGTGAACCCTTGTTGCCAAAGAGCAAAACATTTGCTCAATACTGAAACACACAAAATAGTTTCAGGAACTGCTACCTCCATTCCGTTAAGGAAAACCAAACCTACTAAGTAAAGTTCAAGATTTGTCTCTGTTTCTTTTTTCTTTACACTCATGATATGTAATTAAAGAATTGTGTTCAAAAGTGACTTGGATTTCTCCACTTTTCCCCTTTCGCTGTGTCTGGTATTCATTTGAAACACAGTCGCATGTGTTTCAATTTGTACTCGTTTTTCGATGTTCGTTTTCTGCCCCCAGCTTTATTGAATCAATTTTATTGTTTGGAATAATTAAAACATTAGCATGATTCAAAAAGTCAAACTCTACAAAAAGGAATATTTAGAAACCGGTACTGGCAATTTTGAGTAATTTATTTTTTGCCTCATTATATTTAAAATTCTCTTTTAATTATTACCAGATATGTCTCTCTTCAATAGGATTTGGTGAACACCCTGGAACACTCCTCCTTCTTGTTCCACTCAACTTTAGCCACCCTATATCCCTTTTCTTTCCAGCTTCATCGAGATATAATTGACATACAGCCTTATGGTAACGTAAGGTATACAATCTGATGACTTGGTATTTGTGTATATTTAGAAATGATCACCACAATAAGGTTAGTTAGCACATCCATTGCCTCACATACTTACCTGTGGGTTTTTTTGTTTTTTCCTTTTGGTGGGGGGCATTGGGTTGGTGAGAACATTCAAGATCTACTCTCTTGGGGCGCCTGGGTGGCTCAGACAGTTAAGCGGCCAACGTCGGCTCGGGTCATGATCTCTCGGTCCGTGAGTTCGAGCCCTGCGTCAGGCTCTGTGCTGACAGCTCAGAGCCTGGAGCCTGTTTCAGATTCTGTGTCTCCCTCTCTCTGACCCTCCCCCGTTCATGCTCTGTCTCTCCCTGTCTCAAAAATAAATAAAACGTTAAAAAAAATTAAAAAAAATCTACTCTCTTAACTTTAAGCACATAATACGGTATCGTTGACTAGAGTCACCATGCTATACATTAGATCCTCAGAATTTATTCATCTTATAACTGGAAGTTCATACTCTTCGATCACCTTTGCTCGTTTTCCCCACCCTCAAACCCATATCCTTTTATTTCTTCATCAGAATCTCCTTAACCTCAACCATTCAAGCCAAATCCAGAAAACAAACAACTGAATCATAGCTGAGCTTCCACTGAAAGAAAATGTGCCAGAGCGGCCGCCCCTCCATGAGAATGTGTCCTGTGGTCAAGTTCTGGTTCTGTTAATCTGGCAGGTGTCACCACACATGGGATACCGGAAAGGGCACATGATTTGGGGTGACACAGTCATCAGATAGGGATAGAAAGATCTTCCAACAGAGTCTGAGGATGGAGTGTAAGACCTGCCCCTCAGCAGTGCGGGCATGAACCAAGCACTCAGCGGTATCAATGCCCCTTCCCTTCTTTGGTGAGAGTGTGAGTGGTCCTGGTCAGGGTGGAGTCTGCAATCAAGCCATCCACGGGGAGTGAGACCCATGAGAACCAGCACTTCTGGGTAAAGGAAGCCATCTGCAGAGTGGCCACACCCTCCAAGCTGGCTTGTAAAGGTGTTGGTGAGGTAATTTGGGAAGTCCCAGGTCCGAGCAAGGTGCTGGGCGGCTCCTCAGAGAGAAACTGTGCCTAATTAAAGATGAGCCTTCTGCCCCCAGCTCTAATTCTGGAACCAGGGTGTGTGCTTGGCAGTGGAAGCTAGCTAATGAAGGCTGCAGCTCAGCCAAGTGTATGGTTGCCTAGCATTCTGACGTGACAATGAGGTCTGTTCGCAGGATACGAAAGGGTGATCAGAGGGGAGAAACTTGTCAGTGTTGGTTCAGCCTGCTGGGGAGATGCTGGAAAGACATCCCTCTCCAGTGTAAATTAACCAGTGGGCTTCTGGTTTTTACATAAGCTGCTTGTGCGTAGGGTCAGTGTGGGTCAGCCCCTAGGTCTCAGTGACTCTGGATCCTTAGGCAAGCCTGAATGTGTGATCTGCTCTGTTGACACGTGCTTGACATCTCTTCATAAACCAGCACTGCTCCCTCCAACCTCATTCACAACCGTGAGTAGGAGATGCGGGTTTGGAGATCCTACCTGTGTTCTCTGAGGGTGCCTTCTTACCTTTTAGAATCTCCTTGGTGAGGAGCGCCTGGGTGACTCAGTTGGTTAAGCATCTGACTCTTAATTTCGGCTCCAATCGTGATCTCACACTTCATGAGATGGAACGCCAAGTTGGGCTCTGCAGTGTCAGTGCAGAGCCTGCTTGGGACTCTCTCTCTCTTCCTCTCTCTCTGCCCACCCCCGGTCTCTCTAAATACATAAATAAATTTAAAAAAAATCTCTTTGGTGAGGTGTTGAAGGAAAACTGTATGCCAGGTACTTTGTGTGTTGGAACCCACCTGACCCTCTACATCCCTCCTGTGGATTAACTGTGGCCTCAATTTATCAGTGAGGAGGTTGAGATTCAGTGAGGGGGAGGAACCCCTCTTTGGCCACACATCTGATGAATGGTAGAGCTGGGATTCTAACCCAGGCTTGTTTGGGCCCAGATGTCCTCTTGGCTACAACACCATAGGGGTTCTTAGAAGACATCTCACTCATGACACTGTAAGGCAGATTTGCCCTAAGAATATTTTTGATACTGGGAAACGTACCCCAAACATTCTGAACTTTTTTCAAACATTACCTAAATATGACTGATAAAAGTAAGGGAGAAGAAGATGCTCCCAACGTAGGGTTCTTTGGGAGCTGGACTGCTAAAAGGTAGCTCGAGGCTATTGGGTGGGGTGGTGGGGCAAATACCATTCAGTCTATGGAGGAGACGGCTGGAAAGACAAGGAAGACAAACTATGTAACTCACATTTTATTTTTATTTATTTTTTCAATATATGAAGTTAATTGTCAAATTGGTTTCCATACAACACCCAGCGCTCATCCCAAAAGGTGCCCTCCTCAGTACCCATCACCCACCCTCCCCTCCCTCCCACCCCCCATCAACCCTCAGTTTGTTCTCAGTTTTTAAGAGTCTCTTATGCTTTGGCTATCTTCCACTCTAACCTCTTTTTTTTTTTTTTTCCCTTCCCCTCCCCCATGGGTTTCTGTTAAGTTTCTCAGGATCCACATAAGAGTGAAACCATATGGTATCTGTCTTTCTCTGTATGGCTTATTGTGGTTTATATACACAATGGAGTACTACGTGGCAATGTAACTCACATTTAAAAATTTTTACTGATTCCTGCTCCCACTTTCTGGGGCTCCCTTCATGCCTTGTCTATCAGGAGTACTTTTCTTCATTCTTCCCGCCCCAGACAGAATGTTACCTCCTCCGGGAAGCCTTTCTTGACTTCCCCAGCAGAGCTAGTCTCTCCCCCTGTTGCTTTCCTAGTATCCACTCAAGAGGGCTTTCCTTTCTGAAGACATATTGGCTAGATGCAAACCCTAACCGCAAGGCTTTGGGCAACCCACTACATCTCTCTCTTCCTCAGTTTTCTTTGTCTGAATAATGAGAATAATAGTAGCACCTACCGCCCTGGGTTGGTCGTGGACTTTAAGTGACAGAAGGAATACACACTGTTTAGCACAGGGCTGGGCACATACCGAGAACTCATTAGTGTCGTCTATTATTTATAATGCTGGGCATTGGCAGGATACGGAATATGCTGGAAGGATATTCCAGGCCCTCTCAAGCCAAGACTTGGTACCTGCCTTTCTAACTCCCCAGAGACTCAATCCCATGCACCACGCCTCTCCCAGCTCTGCAGCAAATAATGTCCTGCCTGTCTGACTGCTTCCTGCACCAGAACAACAATCCTGAATCACACCTGTGTTGGGAGGCGGGCGGATGAGGAGTCCTGGTACCGGCCCCTCCTGGCTCAAGGCAAATCAGCCCTGTTTCGAACCTGACTCACCTGTTTCGAACCTGACTCACCTGTTTCTCCTAATCTGGCCTACTTGCTGGTGACTCTGTTCAGGTGGATCTGGAAAAGGCGGCCAGCAGAGTCGAGTGGGATCCGCACTGAATGAGACAAGGTGGGGACACAAGGAACTTCACGGCACTGCGAGCAGACGTTGTCCCCTGGTGCCCTATGTGCCAGTGCTTGACAGACACCTTGCTCACACTTCTCTGTCTCTTCCCAGTCCCGCCCTGAGGACAGCCTCAGGAGGTGGATGATCCAGCCGCCTTCCTTTGACAGGGAAGAGCCTGTATGGCCTCATCACGTGGCCACATCGGACCACTGGGCACCTTAAATGAGGTATGCTGCAGTGTGGAACCAAGAGGGAAATTTATCTCCTTGCTCACTGTTATATTCATTTCAGATTCAAATGATAACGTCTGGACCTCATTGGGTGAAGCAAAATATTAACATTAATTTTATCGGTTTCTTTTTACTTTTTAAACATGGCCATTAGAAAATTTAAACTGCCATGTGTGAGTGGGGTTGTGTCTGCGGAGAAGCACTGAATTAGGCGATTGCCCTAAACCAGAGCCGAGATGCAGAGCCAGGCGGAAGGTGTGCACAGCCTTGCCTTTCACTCTTAAGCTGCAACCAAACTTCTTCGCTGACACTAAACTCGTCCTCACACGCGATGGGGACCAAACACAAATATACCTGGGCGGGGAGCGGCTCCTGGGGACACCAAACACGTTCTCCTCTTTCTCCAAGTGGGTGCAACGTTGTGTGCGCGTGCGCACGCGTGCACTGGGAGTGGGGCTGTTTCGCGGAGAAAGGAACTAAATGCTACGCGCACGCAGTGTCTGCGTGTCCCGGGCCCTCCACCGTGCAAAAGGCAGAGGTGGAACTGAAGCCCAGGTCTGTCTGACTCCAAAGACTGGCCTCTTCCCCGCTGTAAAATCCTAATCTGAAAGCCTCCCTCCAGTCTTGTTTTTTTTTTTTTTTTCTCTTGCAACAAACTACCTCTGATATGTGTATGGGTTTTTCTTAACAGAAAGTTTAAGATGATATTTATGTTTTGCAGTTTCGATCAGTAGTAACTTCCTGAACCCCAAGCAGAAGCTGAAAGAAACAAAGCAAGAGTGCTGACCAGGGTATTACTGACTTTCCAGCCCACCTCCCAATCATTAGCTGTCTTTTCTTTATTGTTTTATGCATGTGCACATAAGTTTATTCTTTTAATTCTTTTAAGTTTTTATTTTAATTCCAGTTAAAATACAGTGTAATATTAGTTTCAGGTGTACAATGTAGTAATTCAACACTTCCATACGTCACCTGTGCCATCCTTAATCCCCATAACCTATTTCACCTCCCCCCTTCCCTCTGGTAACCATCTCTGTAATTAAGAGTCTGTTTCTCGGTTTGTCTCTATTTTTTTCTCTTTGCTTGCTTGTTTCTTAAATTCCATATATGAGTGTAATCATATGGCATTTGTCTTTCTCTGACTTATTTTGCTTAGCATTATATGCTTTAGCTCTATCCGTGTTGTTGCAAATGGCAAGATTCCGTGCTTTTTTAAGGCTGAGTAATATTTCACATATATGTATCTGTGTGTGTGTGTGTGTGTGTGTGTGTGTGTGTGTGTTCTGTGTGTCTGTGTGCCCCACAACTTTTTTATACATTCATCAGTTGATGGACACTTGGGCTATTGTATCTTGGCTATTGTAAATAATGCTACTATAAACATAGGTAGGGGTACATGTATTCCTTTGAATTAGTGTTCCCGTAGTCTTTGGGTAAATACCCAGTAGTGTGATTGCTGAATCACAAGGTAGTTCTATTATTAACTTTTTGAGGAACCTCCATACTGTTTTCCACAGTGGCTGTCCCAGTTTGCATTCCCAACAACAGTGCATGAGGGTTCCTTTTTCTCCACATCCTTGCCAACACCTGTTGATTCTTGTGTTGTTGATTTTAGCCATTCTGACAGGTTTGAGGTGATTTTGATTTGCATTACCCTGATGATGGGTGATGTTGAACATCTTGTCATGTGTCTTGTGGCCACCTGTATATCTTCTTTGGAGAAATGTCTATTCATGTATTCTGCCCATTTTTTAATTGGATTATTTGTTTTGGGAGTGTTGTTTTTTTAAGTTCTTTGTATATTTTGGATACTAAGCCTTTATTGGATATGTCATTTGCAAATATATTCCCCCATTCTGTAAGTTGCCTTTTAGTTTTGTTGATTGTTTCCTTTGCTGTGCAGAAGCTTTTTATTTTGATGAAGTTTCAAAAAGTTTGTTTTTGCTTTTGTTTCCCTTGTCTCAGGAGACATACCTAAAAAGGAGCTGCTACAGCCGATGTCAAAGAGGTTACTGCCTGTGTTCTCTTCTAGGATTTTTATGGTTTCAAGTCTCACATTTAGTTCTTTAATCCACTTTGAATTTATTTTTGTGTATTGTATAAGAAAGTGGCCCAGTTGCATTATTTTGCATGTAGCTGTCCAGTTTTCCCAACACCATTTGTTGAAGTCCTTTCCCCATTTGTTGACTGTCCTTTCCCCATTGGTTATTCTTTCCTGCTTTGTTGAAGATTAATTGACCGTATAATTGTGAGTTTATTTCTGGGTTTTCCATTCTGTTCCATTGACCTCTGTATATTTTATGCCAGTACCATACTATTTCAATTCCTACAGTTTTGTACTATAACTTGAAGTCCAGAATTGTGTTGCCTCCAGCTTTGCTTTTCTTTTTCAAGGTTGTTTTGGCTATTTAGGGTCTTTTGTGGTTCCATATGAATTTTAGGAGTGTTTGTTATAGCTCTGTGAAGAATGCTTTTGGTATTTTGATTGGAATTGCATGAAATGTGTAGATTGCTTTGGGTGCTATAGCCATTTTAACAATGTTTGTTCTTCCAACCCCCTGAGCATGAAATATCTTTCCATTTTTCTGTGTCTTCTTCAATTTCTTTCATCAATGCTTATAGTTTTCAGAGTATAGGTCTTTCAGCTCTTTGGTTAGGTTTATTCCTAGGTATCTTATTATTTTTGGTGCAACTGTAAATAAGATTGTTTTCTTAATTTCTCTTTCTACTGCTTCATTATTGGTATAGAAATGCAGCAGATTTCTGTACATTGATTTTGTATTCTGCAACTGTACTGAATTTAACAGTTCTAGCAGTTTTTTGGTCAAGTCTTTTGGGGTTTTCTACACAGAGTATCATGTCATCTGCAAATAGTGAAAGTTTTACCTCTTCCTTACTGATTTGGATTCCTTTTATTTCTTTTTGTTGTCTGATTGCTGTGGCTGGGACTTCCAGTATTATGTTGAATAAAAGTGCTGAGAGTAGACATCCTTGTCTTGTTCCTGACCTTAGGGAAAGAGTTCTTAGTTTTCCCCATTGAGGATGATGTTAGCTGTGGGTTTTTCATATATCACCCTTATTTTGTTGAAGTATGTTCCCTCGAAACTTACTTTCTTGAGGGTTTTTTTTTTTTATCATGAATGGATGTTGTACTTTGTCAAATGCTTTTTCTGGATCTATTGAAATGATCATATGGTTCTTCTCCTTTCCCTTCTTAATGTGATGTATCATGTTGATTCATTTGGGAATACTGAACCACTTTTGCAACTTGGGGGAAAAAATCCCATTTGATTGTGATGAATGATTTTTTTAAAATATATTGTTGAATTTAGTTTGCTAACATTTTGTTGAGGATTTTTGCATCTATGTTCATCAGGGATATTGGCTGTAGTTCTCTTTTTTTGTAGTGTTTTTATCTGGTTTTTGGTATCAGGGTAATACTGGCCTCATAGGATGAATTTGGAAGATTTCCTTCCTTTTCTATTTTTTGGAATAGTTTGGGAATAGATTTTAACTCTTCCTTAAATATGTGGTAGAATTTGCCTATGAAGTTGTCTGGTCCTAGACTTCTGTTTGCTGAGTTTTGGTTGTTGATTCAATTTCTTTGCTACTAATCAGTCTGTTCAAATTTTCTATTTCTTCCTATTTCACTTTTTGTAGATTATATGTTTCTAGGAACTTATCTATTTCTTCAAGGTTGTCAAATCTGTTGGCATACAACTCTTCATAATATTCTCTTATAATTGTTTGCATTTCTCTGATGTTGGTTGTTACTTCTCACTCTCATCTGTGATTTTATTTCTTTGGGTCCTTTCTCCTTTCTTTTTTATAAGCCTGGCTGGAGGTTTATCAATTTTATTAATTTTTTCAAAGAACCAGCTCCCGGTTTCATTGATCTCTTCTATTGTTTTCTGTGTTTTTTTTAAAAAAAGTTTATTTAAAAATTTTTTTTTAATGTTTATTTTTAAGAGAGAGAGAGGAGGAGGACAGAGGATCTGAAGTGGGCTCTGTATTGACAGTAGAGAGCCTGATGTGGGGCTCAAACTCACAAACCATGAGATCAGGACCTGAGATGAAGTCTGATACTTAACCGACTGAGCCACCCAGGCGCCCCGATCTGTTCTATTGTTTTTTTTCGTTTCCACATCATTTATTTCTGCCCTAATTCTTTATTATATATTTCCTTCCTTCTGCTGTCTTTAGGCTTTATTTGCTGTTCCTTTTCTACATCCTTTAGGTGTAAGTTTAGGTTTTTCATTTGAGATTTTTCTTGCTTCTTGATGTAAGCCTGTATTGCTGTATGCTTCCCTCTTAGGACCACTTTTGCTGCATCACAGAGGTTTTGGACCATTGTATTTTCATTTGTTTCCATATACTTTTTATTTCTTCTTTTATTTCCTGGTTGACCCACTCATTGTTTAGTAGCATGTTCTTTAACCTCCATGTATTTGTGGTCTTTCCAGATTTTTTCTTGTGGTCGAATTGAAGTTTTATAGTGTTGTGGTCAGAAAATCCTTCTTGATTGTCTCCTTCTGTTTAGATGATCTGTCCATTGATGTAAGTGGGGTATTAAAGTCTTCTATTATTATTGCATTGTTATTGATTAGTTACTTTCTATTTGTTGTTAACTGTTTTATATATTTGGGTGCTTCCATGTTACATGCATAAATATTTACAATTGTTATATTTTCTTGTTGGGTTATCCCCTTTATTATTATATAGTGTCCTTCTTTGTCTCTTTGTTTTAAAGCCTTTGTTTTAAAGTCTATTTTGTCTGATGTAAGTATTGCCACTCTGGCCTTCTTTTGACACCCATCTGCATGATAGATGTTTCTCCATCCCCTCACTTCGAATTTGCAGGTGTCTTTAGGTCTAAAATAAGTTTCTTGTAGGCAGCTTACAGACGGGTCTGTTTTTTTTTTTTTTTTTTTAATCCATTCTGTCACCCCATGTCTTTTGACTGGAGCATTTAATTCATTTATACTCAAAGTTATTATTGATAGATATGTATTTGTTGCCATTTTATTACTTGTTCGGTGGTTGTTTCTCTGATCCTTTCTTGTCTTTCTCTCATGTCTTGCTGATTTTCTCTAGTAATATATTTGGATTTCGTTCTCTTTATTCTTTGCATGTTTACTAGTGGTTTTTGGTATACAGTTACCATTATTTTGTACATAACCTCTTCTGCAAATAGAAGTCTATATTCAATTGCTGGTCATTCAAGTTTGAACCCCTTCTCTCCTCCTCACGTCTTAGGTATATGTTGTTATAGTTTATATCCTTTTTCTTGTGTGAGTCTCTTGACTGTTTTTTTTTTTTTTTTTTGCAGGAATATTCATTTTTACTGCTTCCATGTTTCTTATGTTTATACTGTCATTTTTGGTTTCTCCTTTTTACTCAAAGAGTCCCCTTTAATATTTCTTGCAGGGATGGTTTAATGGTCATGAACTCCTTTAGTTTTAGTTTGGGAAATTCTTTATCTCTCCTTCTATTCTGAATGATTACCTATCTCTTCTTTTTTTTTTTTTTTTTTTTTTTCAACGTTTATTTATTTTTGGGACAGAGAGAGACAGAGCATGAACGGGGGAGGGGCAGAGAGAGAGGGAGACACAGAATCAGAAACAGGCTCCAGGCTCTGAGCCATCAGCCCAGAGCCCGACGCGGGGCTCGAACTCACGGACCGCGAGATCGTGACCTGGCTGAAGTCGGACGCTTAACCGACTGCGCCACCCAGGCGCCCCAACCTATCTCTTCTTAACCACAGTGTGTAACGAGTTTGCTTCCATACAGATCCATATCCAGAGAGGTGGGCTTGAAATATGATGCAAGAACTATTGATGTACCATTCACTTCTTTTTTTTTTTCTTTGCTTAAATGCAGTATTTGTTTTAGAAAACTTAAATAAGGTTAAATAGAACACTTTCTAGCCACATCCCAAATTGCTTTAGGAATGTCACTGGTGCTTCATGTAGGTGATGTGATCTAACAAGAATGGTGAATATGGGAGGTCACGAGGGAAATCTGAACTCACTGAGTACCATTGAGATCAAACCCCGGGTTCCATACCGGGAATAACTATCAGTGTAGCCCAGAACATCAGCTGGAGGGCAGGTGCTAGGGGAGAAGGGGGAAGATGACAGCCCACAGGTGGACCCTGGACACAAACCAGAATTCATGCATGACGTCCTACAAGCCTTGACCTAAGTATTTATTATGGCTTCTTAGGAAAAGGTTAGGAAACAAGTTTGTTTACATGACCCATGACTGTGAGATTGCTCAGGAGTCCAAGGTTAGAAATGTTGGTAAATCCCAGGCAAAGTACTGACTCAGGGAAGTCCACACTTAGAATTCAAGGAGATAAAATGGGACACTGTGTTTCAAATCTGATTACTGGTTCAAAGTGTGATTACAAAGAGAGCACTATAAACAGCCCCGTCCCTGTAGCTCTACCCATACTGGGCCTTGTTCCCCACAGAATGGGTCTGCTCTTACCGGTGGTGCTCTGTGCACTGGCTGCATGCTGTGGGGCTACATCTCCACCCCTGCCGCCCCTCAGATTCTGGCCTCCCATCGCCCGCGGCTGCAACGATTCAGGTATTCTGGAATTGGCAGGCTTTGCCCTGCAGGACATCAACAGGGACCGAAAGGATGGCTACGTGCTGAGCCTCAACCGAGTGAGCGATGTCCGAGAACACAGACAGGCAAGTGACAGTCCCCTGTCCAGGGCATGTGCTTGCACAAGCTGAGGAGAACAACCAGAGAGGGGGGACCCAGGGACACATATTGCCAGGTACTTTCCGAATTAGAAGCCCTACTAAGAACGCTCCCCTCTCCTCTGCCAGGGTATGCTCCACACCCCTATTATTATTGTGCTAATAGTTATCGCACTCTGACCCTTCTCTACTGTCCCACGGGTTGTAAAATCTTCACAAACATCACAGACTTTGACTGTACCATAACAGAGACTCTTTGGCCAGTCTTTAGGGGTTTCTGCTTCACGTGGGACACAATGCATTTCTCAACCCCCTCCAACAGGTTAACAGCCTGGGATCTCTGTTCTATTTCACACTGGACGTGTTAGAGACTGACTGCCACGTACTCAGTAGGAAGGCATGGAAGGACTGTGGAGTGAGGACCCTTCATGAATCGGTAAGTGCTCGTGTCCAGGAGCTCTGGAGAAGCTAGGTGTCCTCTGAGCTGAATGAAGATTGCTCGCTATGTGCCACTCTTTAATGTTCTTCATTATAATCTCTTGGGCACAATGCCCATGTCGTTATTCCTGCGCTGTAGATCAAAGAGCATCTAATCGAAGCAGTTTCTGTGAGTCCCAGTGGGAGCCATAGCCCCAGAATTGATGTTGCCATCAAATTGTTTCCTACCTCCAAGACCCTCCTGTAGTCTCTGAGCTAGTGTTCAAATTGTGAGAAAAAAGATCAGAGATACAGTGCTGTGGATGTGGATCTAAGAAAGACTGTAGAAGCAATGGAGGGAGAGCTACTTTGTTGGTTTTATTTTGCTTTTGTTTCAGTGAACACTGATATGAGACATGGGGCTGGGGAGAGGGAGGGTTTACAGTATGAGAGCTCCCAGAGGTGCCATGGAAGGATTTCCTGGATTCCTAGAACCTAAAAGGCCTCAGAATCCATCCTTTCAAAGGTGACTGTTGAAGAGGCTTGAAAATAACATAGTCAGCTTTCTTTTGATTCTCAATTATCCTGAGGTTATTTCCATTAACCGATATGAAACTATATTTTGAGGGCAGGACTGTGTTTAGAAGTAAAGTACTTTTCTAATCATTTAACCAAATTTGTCAAATTGCACCTATCTGATTTTGAAGAGCAAAGAGTGTGTTTACCCTGTTATGAATTATATTTGTTAAGGTCACACTAGCTGCTGTAATACATGCCCTAAAATGAATGGGTTACCTGGGTGGCTCAGTCGGTTAAGCACCTGACTTCAGCTCAGGTTACAATCTCACAGTTTGTGGGTTCAAGCCTCGCATTCAGGCTCTGTGCTGACCGCTCAGAGCCTGGAGCCTGCTTCTGATTCTGTGTCTCCCTCTCTCTCTGCCCCTCTCCCACTCATGCTCTGTCTCTCTCTCAAAAAAAATGAATAAACGTTAAAAACACTTTTTATAATACATACCCTAAAAAGTATATACCGATTCCAACGTGATAGCGGTTTACTTCTCACTCATGTAAAGTTCAAAATAGAAATTCCTGATGAAGAGGACACCCAAGTTTCTTCCACATTGTGGCTCCAGACTCTGCCACCTTCAACTTGTGGTTTCTGTGACTGCCATGGTCATCTGGATAAGGCTATGGAAAGAGAGCATGGTGGGCAGGCCATGCACGGCAGAGCTTCATGGGCCACGTGGAAAGTGTTACAGCCACTTCTCACCTTCCTGTGGTTGCAACTCAATTATACACAGTCACACGTAATCTGGAAGGAGGCTGGGAGATGGGGTCCAGCTGCGTCTCAGAAGGAGGTTAAACTGTTGATTTGCTGGTGATTTCTCACACTCAAAACTGCCAAAATTGATCTTTGTTTTTCATTATTGAAAAATAAAGCATCCAGTCTAATTCGGGGGCTATGTTTTTATTATTATTTATTTATATATATTTTATTTTACTTTTATCTTCAAGTTAGTTAACACACAGTGTGGTCTTGACTTCAGGAGTAGAACCCAGTGATTCATCTCTTACATATCACACCCAGTGGTCATCCCGAAAAGTGCCCTCCTTAATGTCTGTCACCCATTTAAGCCACCCACCGCCTCCAGCAACCCTCAGTTTGTTCTCTGTATTTAAGAGTCTCTTACTGTTTGCCTCCCTCTCTGTTTTGATCTTATTTTTCCTTCCCTTCTGGGGGATATTTTTAGAAGTCAGAGTTTTTTTCTACGACGTCATAAAATGTGTTTGTCTGTTCCAGGTTTATGGTCAATGCAAAGCATTATTTTACGTTAACAGGCCAGGAAGAGTTCTCTATGTACTTGCTTACAACTGTACTCTTCGCCCAGGTAAGAGAGCCCTCTGAATTTGTTCATTTTAGTAAAATATGGAAAAAGAGCATGAAATGGGGCTATGCCTAGAGTATACAGGGTTCTCCCACCCTTACTTCCTATTCATACCAAGGCCACGTTCTTCTATCCAGTATTTGCCTCTCCCGTGAAGTCCAACTTGCACTGCTCCTCTTCCCACGATGAATCTTCTTAAATCACCTGCAATCACTTATTAGTGAGGGCTGCATTAAACCCTGAATTTTCAGTCTGATGTAAACGGCATAATCTCTATGCAGGTCCCCAGGCTCCCTCTCTAGCTCTCTCTGCTATTATTTCCCTGACCACACCCGCTCTGCACTTCTTGTAGCTGGATCCTTCACTATTTTCTGAACACACATTGTACTCTCCAATCTCCACATCTGCCTGTCCCTCCTCCTCCGCGGAGGATGCCCTTGCCTGATACCTTCTGCCCTTAGAACTTACACCCATTCTTTGCGGACCCCTGCCAATGCCACTTATTCTACCATGTTCTCTATTCAAGAAAAGAAAGCTTCTCTCCTGTTCTCATTCCTATAAAACTTGAGCCTGAGCGCTCCTGGAACACAACATACTGCCTTGATTTGAGTCTCCTGTCTTACATCACGTAGAACAGGTATTCCTTCTTCCTTCCTGCCAAAGCCCTCCCTGGGTTCCTATCAGGTGTAAGGAGTCCATAGTATTGTTGAATAAATGAACTGAGAATGGGGCTGAAACTAATGACGTTTCAAATATGCATATGCATTTATTCTGGATCCTTCTTTGGAAAGCAAGCATCCAAGGTATGGGAAAATAGGATATGGCTACTTGTCAAACCACTATGCGCCTGTGACTCCCCGGGTGGGTCTTGTTCAAGTGCAGATTCAGATTCTATAGATCTGGGGTATGGCCTGAAAGTCTGCATTTCTAACAAGCTCTAGGAGATAACAATGTTGCTGGTTCCTTTGGGAGATAAGACAACAGAGCAAATAGTTTCTTAGCCACGGTTTAAGCTTCCTGGTTGTGAAGATGAGTCTTTCGTAAATAAGAGAACAGCTAACAAGGCAGATGGGAACTGAAAATGGAAGTCATAGGTGCCAGAGGTATGGGAGGTCAGGAAGTGACACATGGGGGTGGTGCCAGGAGCGACAAGCTGAGGAAACTGCCTCACAATATGCCCAGATACATACAAATGAACACGCAATTGATCAAAACAATGCGTTTGCTCTACAAAAATAACTCCCAGAAAAGTTCTCTTACCTGACATTCATTCATATGAGTTTTGCCACCTCCAGGTCCTCCCAATCAGAAATTCTGGCTACACCTTTAGCCTGATTATTCTATCCAGTCCACACAGTGATTTGACCAATATTTGTTTCTGGCTCATTTGTATTTTTTAAAAATTTTTTAATGTTCTTATTTATTTTTGAGAGAGACAGACAGAACATGAGTGGGGAAGGGGCAGAGAGAGAGAGGGAGACACAGAATCCAAAGCAGATCCCAGGCTCTGAGCTGTTAGCACAGACCCCGACATGGGGCTTGAACTCACAGACTGTGAGACCATGACCTGAGCTGAAGCCGGACGCTTAACTGACTGAGCCACCCAGACTCCCCATCACTTGTATTTTCTCATCTGGGAGGGTGTGCTTCTATCTTCCATATGTCATTCACTCATCCATTCATTCAACAAGCATTTGGTAATAAGCACTTACAATGTAATAGACCTTGTGTTGGGTGTTGGGGACTTAAAGGTGGATTAGACGTGACAGTGATGAAATCCCAACATTTTAAGACACTCAGTCTGCCTGACAGAGGCAACGATGGTGGAAGATACTAAACTAACTGGGAAAAAGGTTTTACATCAAAATAAACACATATATTATGTATTTTTGAACAAAATTCCTAGGGTAAAAACCTTTGTGTGAGGTGAAAAAAAATCTTGCTTTAATTTTTTGTGAATAATGAAAGTAATACACACTCATGGCAGAAGACCCACAGTTGACAGCTTTCTTTCCAGATAATGCCTTTTCTAGTCCATCCTTGTCAAAACGATTATCTTTTTGTTTGTTTTTTTCAATCTCTGCCTCTTGCGGTCTTATGATTTGTGGGATTAAAACTCACTAAGAAATTTTATTTTTCAACTTCTCTCTTTGGCGTCAACAGTTTCTCGAAGAAGTATTCACACGATGTGCCCTGACTGCCCCAGCCCCTTTAAGTTGTCAAATCCCAAGGTTCTGGAAACTGCTGCCGAGTCCCTTGCAAAATACAACAAGGAGAGCGCGTCAAAGCAATACTCTCTCTTCCAAGTCACGCGGGCTTCTGGCCAGGTGAGGTTGAAGAGCTGTTATGCCAGCAATGTGTCTCATAACACTTGCTGTCCATGCTTAAGCTGAGACGTGGATATCAAGGCACTCCTTTTAGTTTGCACTGGAAAGCCTTTTCTTCATTCTCTACCTCAGTTGGCCTGATGCACAATTCAATCATGTGTCGGTTTCTGAAACTGCCATGGGATTTCCACCAGAGTCGTGGGACTGCATGTCACCTCATTCACCTTAAGGCTAGAAGGGAAATGGACTCCTAGTCTCCTTGGCAATTCTACGTAGGCTCACTATTGGCTGCTACGTGCGCATATTTGATTGACCACGGACCGTTTAGCAAGTCAGTTTGTGCTGCATCTTAAGGCCCCGAGTGGATTATGAGCTTCACAGAGTAGGGAAAATGGCGGCTCATTTGTATTTGGATCATGTTGAATGAATTATATAGACAAAAAACTAAAAACAAATCTCCAGTGAGGAAAAATAAGCTCACCTAAGGGAAGGTTTTTAGAGCCCTTTCAAATCCTTAAGAAGGGAAGAAAGGTATGTTATGTTTTTTAAGGAACAAAATCGCAGTACTTGCGTTGATCTTGATGGGGATACAGGGTCAACAGGAGACCTGTGTTGACAATGACGCTGAGGATGTACAGTTCCCATAAATAAAATGCTGCCAAACCCAAACCATTTCTCCATGTGGTAAGATTTCAATTTTATTTCCCAACTCTTGTCTCATACCAGTGGGTGTTTGGCTTTGCCTTCTTTGTGGAGTACTTAATCAAAGAGTCACCGTGTACCAAACACCAGGCCAGCAGCTGTGCACTTCAGCCCCCTGACTCTGTGGTAAGTATTCCTGAACATCTTCAGAAATGATTTAGGATTTGCATTCACAAGTCATCTCTATATGTACTTATTGAGCATAAATTATTGCATGAGGTGTTACAATGCATAAGATGCTTTTCTTCCCCTCAAGGAACAATTGATAATGCTGTTTAATTCTTCTTATATGTTGCTGAATTCAGTTTACCAGTGTTTCTTACAGGATTGTCCTTTTATAATCATAAGAGACATTAATTTATAGTTTTCTTGTATTGTCTTTGCCTGATTTCCTAAGAGTTTAATATTGGCTTCATAGAATGAGTTGGGCAATTTTCCCTCCTCTTTGATTTTATTTTGGAACAGTTTGTGAAGGATTGGTGTTCATTCTTCTTTAAACGTTCATTAGAATTCACCAGTGAAGCCATCTGGGCCTGAGCTTTTCTCTGTGAGAACTTCTTGTTTTTGTTTGATTAATAACTCAGTCTCTTTACTTGTTATAGGTCTATTCAGATTTTCTGTTTCTTCTTGAGTAAGTTTTGGTAGTCTGTGTCTTCCTAGGAATTTGTACATTTCCTCTATGTTACCTACTTTCTCAGCATACAGGAAGATGTTCATAGTATTTGCTTCTTATTTTTGAAATATTAGATTTAATATCCCCTATTTAATCCCAATTTTAGTAATTTGAGTCATTTTTTTTCTTGGTCTGTCTAGCTAGTTTTGTCAATTTCGTTTATCTTTTCAAAGAATCAACTTTCAGTTTTTTTTTTTTTTTTAAATCATCTAGTTCATTTATTTCCTTCCTGCTCTTTATTATGGCCTTCTTATTGCTTACTTTGGGATTAGTTATTTTTTTTTTTCTAGTTTCTTAAGATGGAAAGTTATGTAAATGAGTTGCTATCAATTTTTTTCTTTAAAAAATTTTTTTTTCATGTTTATTCATTTTTGAGAGAGAGAGAGAGAGAGAGAGAACATGAACAGGGGAGGGGCAGAGAGAGAGGGAGACACAGAATTGGAAGCAGGTTCCAGACCCTGAGCTGTTGGCACAGAGCCCGACGTGGGGCTTGAACCCACAAACCATGAGATCATGACCTAAGCAGAAGTCGGATGCCTAACTGAACCAACCAGGTGCCCCTCATTTTTTTCTTTTTTAAAAATAACATTTACATCTGCAAATTTTCTTCTACGCAGTGTTTTAGCTGCATCTAAGTTGCATATGTTTTGTTTTGGTTTCCATTCATCTTAAAGTATTTTCTAATTTTCTTTGTGATCTCTTCTTTGACCAATTGATTATATAGGAGTATGTTATCTAATATTTGCAAAACTCCTCAGTTTTTTCTGTTATCTACTTCTAATTTTATTCCATTGTATTTTGAGAGTATACTTGATTTGATTTCAATTCTTTTAAGCTTATCGAAGTTTGTTTTATAATTTAACATAAGGTATATCCTGGAAAATGTTCCTTGCACACTTGAGGAGAGTGTATACTTTGTGCTTGTTATTAGGTGGAGCATTCTGTAATGGTTGGTTTATAGTGTTTTTCAAGTCTTCTATTTCCTCGTTGATGGTCTGCATAGTTGTTCTATCCATTATTGAAAGTGAGGTTTCCAGCCATTATTGTTGACTTGTCTTTATCTCCCTCAAATTCTGTCCGTTTTTGCTTATGTTCTTTGGGGCTTTGTTGTTAGGTACATAAATATTTATAGTTGTTGTGTCTTCCTAGCATTATAAAGTGTTTTTCTTTGTCTCTACTAACAATTTTTGTCTTAAAATCAATTTTGTCTGATATTTGTATAGCCATCCTAGCTCTCTTTTTGTTATTGTTTGCATTATTTTTATTTTTTTCCATCTTTTAACTTTCAACCTATGTGTGTCTTTGAATCTAAAGTGTATGTCTCAAAAGCCTCGTGTGATCAGCCAGGTGAATTTTCTCAAGGAATAATTGGGAAAACATCTTCATCCTATTCTGTAGGGTCTGTCTTTCTCACTTGTCAATAACATCTGGGGCAGATCGCATAATTTTCTGTTCATTTTCTGTAATAAGAACACTTTCACTTAGGTAATTGAGATTCACTCTGGGGTATGAATAAAATCTGTTCAATCAGTTCTGAACTAAAACTTCTATCTTCTACCCAATGCAAAGCTTTTTTTCTCTCTCTGTAGCTTCAGCCTGACTTAGAGCTTAGGACCTGATGTGAGAAAGGGGTCAGGTCTATTCTCTCAACTTTTCTTCCCCTTTTATAATCTTTTGTTTAATTCTGGCTCATCCAAGTTCCAAGAAGAATGAGAGACAATAAGAGAAAAAAGTACAAAGTCTTTTTTATATAGCTGAAGTTGTAGTTTTCTCTTGATCTCCATAAAACAAGTTCCAGACCTGCTTCTCTCAGGCGATACAGGTGTGGGTTTGTACAGAGGTCCTTTCTTGGCAGGATGATGTATTCTCTAGCTGACCCCTTGGAACCACCCCTTCTCGAGGGGCCCCCACAGGTTTTTACTATTAAATGCCCCTTCTCTGGAAGATTGTCCCTTGAGTAGGTACTTTCAAAAGAGCCCTACCTATGACATTTGCTTAGCCCATGGAACCCTCACACATTTTTACTGTTCCAAACAGTGTGAACATCCTTCTCTTTTCTCTCTGTCTCCTTACCCTACCATAGTAGGATCTTGCTTTAGCCAAGATCCTGCCTTCATAATGCTCTGAGAGAGAAGCAGATACCAATATTCATAGCCCATATGTCCCCAAACTCTAGGGTTCACAGGTTAAGCATGCCCACAAACTCCCTCTTAGTGGTCCACTCTAGTTAGAGCACCAGATAGGCCTATGAATTAGAGTAACTCAGCAAATCTTAGAGTGGGAGTGACCAGGCTCTGCTTGGTACAGGTAACTGCAGTCTCTCCAGAAGGTTCTCATAGAGCCCATCCCCTATATGATTTGGTGATGAATTAGAGAAGGAAGAAGCTGAAGTACCATTCTCCAAGGACTTCCTACATTAATAAATTTTCCCATCTTAAGGAATTTCAAATCTTCTCTTTGCGTATTCTGGAAATGAGTGATAGAGTAATATTCAGGCAAGCCATTTAGACACATTTTAGTAAATTCCATGTGAATATTCTTAAAAGTTCTTTAGAAATCGAGGCAACATTTTATTAAAATATTCTATTTGTGCTCGAATATATGTACACTGTATGACTCTAAAATTCCTCTTCTAGGAATTTACCCAAAGGGAGTAACTAAGAATTTGTTAAATAATGCAGAGGAATATTAGGTAGCGATTATAAAGAAAATCACAGAAGACTATTCAGTGCCATGAAAGGATTTTCACAATATATTATTAAATGACAAAAGAAAGTTATAAAATAAAATATGTAACATAATCCTGTTTATCTAGAAGAAAATATGTATGCAAAGGAAAAAAGGTCAGAAGAAAACAAATCATTGTAGGAAACAGTTAACTTCCATGCAGTCACAGGTCCTTTAATTTTCTTTTTGTTTATCCATATTCTAAATAACTATTATTACATTTATATTAAAGAAATGAAATTATTTTATTTCTAAATTTTAAAAAAGTCAAAGGAACTGAGAGGAAGTTTGTGTGAGAAGAGAAAACTCGGGTGGAACCTACATAAAAGGCTACCATTACGTGAGAGACGAAAACAGGTTTTCAAAATGACCCAAGGGTAGAAGTGAGGCCAAGAGGTAGATGTTCTATAGACACAGATTTCTGCTCAATACAAAGAATTTTCTAATTGGGTTTGTTCCTCAAGAAATCCTTAGTTTCACATCACTGGAGGCGATTTAGCCTAGTTTGGGTGATTATTGGTAAAAATGATCTAGTGAGAACTGGCTCAGAGTCTGCCCATAACATGATAAGAACATAAAACTGTTGATTGCCTGTGTGTCTACACAAGCAGAAAGCTAATGGATTTCCATTTATAGTCATTGATAATCATAATACTCACAGGACATTGTGTTTTCTCTGTCTTTAGCCTGTTGGTCTTTGCAAAGGTACACTGACTGAAAGAGAATTAAAAAAGTTTGTCTCCGTGACTTGTGACTTCTTTGAACCACAGGTATTTTTCAGTCTAATTGTTTGTCTTCCTGTGAAGAGAGTGGATCATCTAAATCCTATGGGCCCCTACCCCACCCTCTCCTTTTCATTTCCTAAAATCTGTGATCACCACTGTATTCAGGCTGCCCCAAGGCCACACCCTGAGGGTGGCTAAAGACCTATCACACTATTTTTTTTTAGTCACAATGAGGTCCTATACAATAAGTAAGACTCCTTCAGAAACAGGAACATCCCAGCTCAGATGGCTCAGGCTTCTGAACACTGAAATCCAGTGGATTTCTGACACTGAAATCCAGTATCCTGAAGAGCCTTCCCCTGAACTGCAGGTAGAAGTTGTTTCACTGGAAATATCCAGTCCCTTTCCAAAAGTATTTATTGAGTGTTTACTATAAGGCAGCCAGCTGTAGTTGAGAGGATGATTGACACAGGACACCTGGTCCCTGTCCTTTCTGCCACCTGCGAGCTGTGTGACCCTGGGCAAGTTCTTACCTGTCTGAGTCTTGGTTGCCTTGTGTGTAGAAGGGGGTTGCAACACCCACCTCATTCAGATCCCTATGGGAAACCCTAAGAGGAATTGGAGGAACGGCCCTGTACCTGGCCTGGCAATGAATAAGCAATCAATAAGATGGCTGGGGCTGTACTTACTACTGAGAGCAGAGTGATGGCTCACCAGGGACTTGGAAGAGACCATTTAACCTCCCTGAACCACTGTTCAGCTCTGAATTTGTGAGGCTTGCAGTCAAGCTTCTGTTGTCTGGTTTTGCTTTTTAATCCTGAAGTTCATCCCTCTAGATGGTCTCCCTTTGTTTTTGTTTTTCTTAATTTTTTATTTTATTTTAGAGAGCTGTGGGGAGTTGGTGAGGGAGGGGCCAAGGGAGAGAGAGAGACAGAGACAGAGAAAGAGAATTTCAAGCAGGCTCCACTCTCAGCACTGAGCCCAATGCAGGGCTCATTCCATGACCCTGGGATCATGACCTGAGCCGAAATCAAGAGTTTGACACTCAACCAACTGAGCCACCCAGGCACCCCTAGCCAGTATCTCTTTGAAACGTTCCATCAGAAAGTCCCAGAACAGCTTAGTTCCGTACCAGGTATGGCAGGAGGTTTTCCAGGGAATGTTCCCTTATTTGAAAATGTTCTTATTTCAGGTTCCCACCCCTGGAGGAGAAAACCCTGCAGCTAACCAGGGACCTGCGGACCTCCCCACAGTGGAAGAGTCCCAGCAGAAAATCATAGCCCCTACTAACTCGCCCTCCAAAGCCGTGCCTAAAGGATCTGTCCAGTACCTCCCCGACTTGGATGATGAGAAGAAGCCTGAGGATGCTCAGGAAAACAGCCCTGTTGAGGCCTTCCCTGTGCAGTTGGAGCTCACCACAGATCCCCTGGGAGAAAGTCTGGATGTTTCCTTCCTCTTCTTGGACCCCGAGGAGAAGAAGGTGGTTGTCCTGCCATTCCCCAAGAAGGGACAACGCTCTGCTGAGTGCCCAGGACCAGCCCAGCAGGCCAACCCTCTTGTTCTCCCACCTTGAGAACCACGTAGAGTTCTCATGCCTCAGGTGAAGGCATGGTCCCCTGTAGGAGAAGTCAAATGTACAGAGTGACTCATAAAGTATATCTTTTTGACTCTTCTCGGTTTCATAATGTTATCTGGAAGTGGGAGTTATGAGGCTACACTCTCTACTTGTACACTGGGCTGCATCCCTTCTGAACCATCCAAGGCCTCATATCATGTTCAGATGCCACTGTGCCTCTCATGTCTTCAGCCTCTCCTTCTGCAATCTTACTGACTTTTACCTAAATCTCTGATACAGGGCCTGCTATACTTAGGTATGCCCTCTTCCATCTGGCCAAGAGCACACTGATTCTTTTGATCAAAATGAGATAAAAATTGAAGGGTATCAAGAAACTGGGATTCATCAGAGTTTCATTCTCCCTTTATTCCATAATTATTTCAGCAGCAAGTATTGGTCAGATATTGTCTGCACAGCCTTTGGCCTGAGGGTGGAATCTTGTTTCTTTCTTACCTGTTTGAATAGTCTCCACTCCCCAGAACTTGATAGACTCACTTACCTTCACTGTTGGAATACAGAGTCTGTGGCCTATGGCTGAGCCTGGAGGGAAGCAAACACTGCTCCAAAGATGGGAAGCTTTCTGATTCCATTAATAGTTTTGCTCAGAGTGGAAATCAAGGGCCCAACAACATTCATTCTCAATTTTTTCACTTAAAAAATAATACTTGTAGGGTAGGGGTTCCTGGGTGGTTCGGTTGGTTAAGCGTCCAACTTTTGACTTCAGCTCAGGTCATGATCTCACAGTTGATGAGATCGAGTCTTGCATCAGTTTCTTCACCGACAGCACCAAGCCTGCTTGGGATTCTCTCTCTCCCTCTCTGTCTGCCCCTCCCCAGCTCATTCTCTCTCTCAAAATAAATAAACTTAAAAATATGTATATAAAATATACACATATATGTATATTATGTGTGTATATACGTTTACACAAATATATGTAACACCTGCATATACATTACACACATATCTTTTGAAGTTTGACAGGCATTAATGGGTTGAATTGTTTCCCCAGTATTCATATACTGAAGTCCTAACCCCCAGTACCTCGGAACGTGATTATATTTGGATATAGATCTTTAAAAAGGTAACTTTGTTAAAATGAAATCATTAGGGCGGGCCCCAGTCCGACATGCAGGTATCCTTGTAGGAAGAGATCAGGACACAGATGAGCATACGAGCAAAACCATGTGGGGACACAGAGAAAATGTGGCCAAGGAGAGCTTGGCCTCAGAAGAGACTAACCTTGACCTTGGACTTCTAGGCTCCAGGATTGTGAGAAGATCAATTTCTGTCATTTAAACCACTCAGTTTACGGTACTTTTTTATGGAAGCTCTAGCAAAGCTAACACAACAGAGGATTTGCAGAGTAACAGTTGTCTTCCATCCCGGCAGGTGTTTCTTGGAGAGTCACCTCTGTGCCTTGACAGCATTTGTTTAAGAGCAGTAGACAATATTCACATGCTGTTACTCTTAGCTGCATCCTTTAGGAAGGAAAAACGATTAAGGAGAGGCATCATTTGGAGTCTTAGACCCTGTCTCAGTCAGGGTCTAGCAAGAAATACAATGCATCACTAGCATTGGATAACCCTTTAAGGTTCAGTGAAGGTGGGGGGAAAGGATGTCCACTGCTTTCGTGAGCATGCCTTAATCTCAGCAAAACTACTGTTAGGAAAAGCTTATCTTCATTGTGGGGGCCTTTCCACGTCCTGCCTTTCCCTCCACCAGCATTTAGCTCCCTGAGGGCACTCCATACTGGGGGTGGCCAGTACAGCAAGAATAGAAGCCTTAATGAAGGAGCTCGGCTCATTGAAACATACGTTTTTGTGTTCATCGATAGACTTCCCCCAGCCCCACCACAGGTTAGAGCCCCTTAGTAACACGTTGGCCAGATTCCAGACTATTTCTGTCATTCTACATTTCACTGAAGAGGTCCTGTTTCGGTATTCAAAAGCTAGGGTCGCTAACATTAAAGGTTCAATGTCAAGCGTAACTCACAACGTGTTTTTAGTACTTTGCTGAACCAACCTGGGACTCTGGGAAGTGAGGCCTTGCTTTTCACATACCCTCTCCCTTCCCTCTCTCTCTCTCTTTCAAGTCTTTCTCTCTATTCAGGATCTGTTTAGAGCCCAGTGGTTCTCAACCGTGAATGCACATTGGAATCACCTGGAAGTTTTCAAAGCACCAGTACCTGGGTCCGTTCCAAGAGATCCTGATTTAATTGCTCCGGGGAGAGGCGTGAACACGAGGATTTTTAAAAGCCCCTCAGGTGATTCTAGTATGAGAACTATTACTATGGCCTTTACGGACATTCCCTGCAGAGGGAGCGGAGAGTGGGGAGCTTCTGTTTAAGGCACTAGTCTCAGGAGGGAACCTCGGCTAAGTCCCTCTGGTCCTTTCTGATGTCGGTCAGCTGCTGGTAAGAAGAGTACATACAGCTACATTGTTTCTCTGGAGGGATGGGGGTGCAATATCAGCTTAAGGCCATTCTGAGTCCCTCCCAGGTATAGCCCACCCAACCCCTTCTAGAGATGGGCATCCAATTGCTTGACTACTACCCTCACGACCATTCTCTTCCACATGACCCAGTTCTCTTTAGCACGCTTAGGGGGCCACTGAGAACCGTGAATGACAAGTTGGGGCGTCCCCAACTTCCTCTCAGACACACCAGTGGTGATAATAACAAGACTACGTAGCATCATGCATTCAGTACCTGAATCTGTGCCAAGACGTGTCGTGGTTCCTTTATCTGTGTTTTCTATTTAAGTATCACACGATCCAGCCAAAAGGGATGAATCCCCATTTTGTAAATGAGAAAATTAAGAATCAGAGAGGTTTTATAGCTTACCCAGCATCACACACTAAGAGTAACAGGGCAGGTTTGAACTTCAGATCTGACTCCAAAGTAACAGCTGTTTAATCCTTCCATCTTATTCAGAATTCAGTTCCTTTTATGGTATTAGGAGTTTAACGTGTTACCTCCCTTAAATAATGCAGCTGCATTCTACTGAGGACGTTGGGGACATAATCCGAACAGGGGAGCGATGGGGAGATTTCTGGCGGCGATCGGCAGGCAGAGGAAGGAAACCTGCTTTACTTCCAATCCCACCCACACACCAAGGTAAACAGTGCCTATGCACCAAAACACACTCTGCCTCCATTACTACTAGAAAAATCCAGATTTTGTGCAGATCACAAGTCCACCCACCCACCAGTGGCATGTCTCAACTTTCTGTCCCCAGGACCCACTAATCATTTACAGCCTGTTGGCAGGTATTTTAACCAGGGGTCAAGGTGACCCTCCCCAGTTACACAACAGAAATACATAAACACTTTGTTTAATCAATCGTGTGTGCATGTGTGTGTATCTTCAGAAAGTCTGTATAAAATTCTCTGCTGGGACATACTGTAGCAAGGGATGGTTTCCACGTTTTAACAAGATGAGAGCCTTCACCGCAGCCCTGCTTCTCATCCCCTTCTTCACGCTGCAGAATTCCTGCGCTCTGCGTCCCACAGACTGCGATGCTACTGAGCCCTTGGCCAGGAAAGTGTTAGACCTGATCAATAAAGGACGGTGGAAAGGCTACCTTTTCCAGTTGCTGCGGGTCGCTGATGCCCATTTGGACAAAGTGGTGAGGAACTGCCTGTGGTAGAGCTGAGCTGGGAGACCAGGCCCCAGGGGCAAATGTGCTGTCGGGCCCCACGCTTACTGCCTTGCACAATGAAATGGCTCTGGGTAGGGTTTCTGGTTTCGTTTCTGCTGCTCCTCTACACTGTTGGGGTTTTTTTGGGGGAAGGGATGCCTTCAAACTAACATTTGCTATTAATATCTCCTTAATTATGAATCAGTCTGTAGGTACTTATAAGCATGTATGCTGAGCCAACTCAAACAGTAAGTACCAGGAGAGGCGAATTAGAATAAGGTGTCGGCAGGACCCTCAAGGAAATAATCATCAGCTCACGTACACACACAGGCAAACTGCGTTAAGACGGGACACATTCTAGCAATCAAGTGGTATAGACGCAGAAGTAACCTAATGGAAGGAGAGCTTTTAAAATTGGTTGGGAGAAGGATGTAGACAGGGAATGAGGAAGGGGAGTGTCAGGGAATAATTGAATGCAGCGGGAATGGAGTGTTCTGGAAGTTTTTTGTGGGCTTTGGAGCAGTTAGCAGGTCGGAAGACTGACTGTAGGCTTATCGTGAAGCAAAGAGAGCCTACTGTTTTCACTTAATAAGATTATATGCTTGTTTGGAGTGGATCTGAGGCCTTGAAAGAGATTAACGGAAGGAGGGCTCTCTCCCCACCCCACCCCACCCCCAAAAAACCTACCCTTTGGTGAAACCACTGAAATCTAGGAGGACAGACTATGGGGCCCCACAGAAGCAGAGAAATTTCCACTTGTTGCTGGTATGAGAGGCACCACAGGTTGCAGAGAACAAGAGGGGTTTCAGGAATTTAGGGTCCAACCGGCAATTTAGTGACCGTGAGTCCCATTCCGGGTTCTCTGTGACACATGCAGGCACAGGACAAATTGGCACAGTGCGGCCTCTGAGTGATGGCAGGAGGGTGTGTGGGTGGGTGAGGAGCGGGGGGGGGGGGGCGGTGTGCCTGGGGAGATGGACACAGGAGACATGAACTAGGAAGCCATTTGTGCTCAGGAAAGAGGCAATGAGGACCAGCCCCACGCAATGGACATCAGAGCAGGGAGAATGAAGAAAAGACACGAGACATTTCAAAGAAAGGCCGTTGAATGCCTGGCTCCTGGAAAGTAAAAGCAAAGGAAAGAAATCAAGGTCACCCTCACATTTCTAAGCCAGAGACTACGGCAATAAGTCATTAATGACGCCTCGGACAACAGGCAGGGGAAGTTGAGAGAGAGAGACAGCTTGTAGGAGAAGACAGTGCGTTTAAGCTTTGGGCAGGTTGAAATCAAGGCAAAACAATCCAAGTTCAGGAATAGAGCTGGGCAAGAGGACACAACTGCACATACAGATCGGAGGCTGTCATCACTTATAATTCTGGGCCTGCACCTTCAACACCTCCACCCAAACCCACACTGCTGCTCAGTGGTTGCTTTTTAAAGCTCGTGGGCAGAAGCAACATCATGACCAGTGAAAAAGAACATTTGGAAGTAACTCTTTGAAGCTATTTATTCAAAAGAAGTAGATCAAATGACACAAAGGTAGGACATCTGTGATGATTTGGAGAGAAGCAGGAATTCTCTTTGAGAAATAAAGAGATTGCAGGTCGCCTGGGTGGCTCAGTCCATTGAGCGTCCGACTTCAGCTCAGGTCATGATCTCGCGGTTCGTGAGTTCGAGCCCCGCGTCGGGCTCTGTGCTGACAGCTCAGAGCCTGGAACCTGCTTCGGATTCTGTGTCTCCCTCTCTCTCTGCCCCTTCCCCACTCATGCTCTGTCTCTCTCTGTCTCTCAAAGATGAATAAATGTTAAAAAATAAAAAGAAATAAAGAGATTGCTTTTATTGAAAAAGCACTAGGCTCCCACATGCTACTCACATGTTGTTCTTCCGGTATTCCTCAGGAATCTGCAGCTGTCTATTATTTAGTCTTAGATGTGAAAGAATCAGACTGCCCAGTCCTATCCAGGAAACACTGGGATGACTGTGACCCAGCTCTTTCTAAGCGTGTATCTGAGATTGTAAGTAAACAGGGTACTTTGAACTTGTATCATTCTAGACTTCTGTCTATTCTGTTTACTCAGGGCAGCAGCATGCCTGCGCTAACAGAGTGAACAAGGAAGGGCAGATCCTGCCTCTTGACTCGTGAAGACTATGTTGACCTTGAGTAAAGTCTCTTGAGAGTCATTCCTGGGATTCCCAGTTCAGGCTGAGTCACTGGGGATTGTGGTCCCTTGGGATAACATGCCCAGCTGTGAGACCTTGGGAAAATCACCTCAAGTGTCTAGACTTTTGCCTCCTCAGCTGTAAAATAACAGGAGGGGGTTGGGGTACCTGCACTTTAAGGGTTCAGGCCCTGAGAGTCCGCGTGTCTGAGAACATACGAACCTGTGACTGTGCCCTATGAAGACTGGCCTCGTTGGCAGGAATAGCCAAGGGGAGTAAGAGTAGTTGCCTTGAGGAACAGGGTCTCGTTCTCCATATTGCACGTGGGTACTCAGATGCCAGGTTCTCCGCCACAGGAAGAGAGCAAGAAGATGAATAAGCACGTATATCAAATTTCAGTTCTAGAAAATAAGACGTTTACCTACCGAGGAGTTTTAGCACTGTTTTCCCTTGAAAATGTTTGGGATATGGCCATGGTCTGTTTAAACAGTTTCTCCCTGGCTCTCGTGAGGGTTTTGGACGTATATAGCACCCAGCCCACAGAAACAGACTAAGAAAATACAGGTTTTGAGAGAGGACTTGGTGAGAGAAAACTAAGGTGGATTCTCATGGATAGTAGGAGTATGTGACATCACTTTTTGTCCCCTCACATTCAACCCGACAAAGGCAGTGTGCGATGACATAATTCCCTCTTTCTTACAGGTGATCGGACAGTGTAAGGTAATAGCTACATATTTGAATGAATCTCAGGATCTTAGACTGAATGATTTTAACTGCACCACAAGTTCTGGTATGGTCATATGTTCAAATGCTAATTAATTCTAAATTAATTCTAAAGCAATTCTAAATTGCTTCTCCAACCCTCAATGTACCCATCTGTAAAATGAAGCTATTGTTTTTCTTGCCCACGTGCTTATACATATGAAATCCCAGTATGGACATTGCCATTTCCAACCCTCTGGTAATGGAAGGCTGCCATCTTCTTTCTCCAGTCTCTTCGGCACTGGCCAATACCAAAGACAGCCCTGTACTCTTTGACTTCTTTGAGGACACTCAGCCTTATAGAGACCAAGCCAACAAAGCCTTGGAGAAGTACAAAAGAGAGAATGGAGATTTTGCCTTTTTCAGAGTGGACCGAGTGGAGAGAGTTGCCAGAGCGGTGAGTGTCCCCTCACGTCAGCTAGCGTCTGAGGGCCCAGCTCCGGCCTGGCAGGCGCAGACCCAGCGGCCCTGGCCCTCTCCACTGGCCTCACGTGTCGCGCTACTTTCAAACTGAGGTCCCTGTGGCAGCCTCCGTAGGCAAGAGATACCAAAGACACTGCTTTCCTGTGTTTTTTTTTAATTTTTGGGGTTGTGGGGAGTATGAACAGCTACTGAATGGAATGGAAGGAATGGAAGGAATATAGCACAATTAGTAAAGGGAATGTCTTGGATCCGTATGCATTGGGAAGAGTTTCTAAGGGGAAAAGCAAGTTAGAGACAACACTTAGACTCTGAGCCCATTTATGTTAATTAGATATATGGGTACATGGGCGACATATTTAGGAAAAGGCTACGAGAAACCCCTCAAGTAGGTGGTAGTGGTACCTTTGGGAAGAAGAGATCGGGTACAGGAAAGGTGATTTTTCACTATGCTTGATTATGTCTATATTATTTGCCCTTTTCAATGAAACAGTATTTTTTGAGAGAGAGAGAGAGAGAGAGAGAGAGACTGAGAGAAAGAGAGAGAGAGAGAGAAAGCAAACCCATGCTTGCTCACACTTTAGCAGGGAAGGGGCAGAGGGAGAGGGGGAGAGAGAATCTTAAGCAGGCTCCACACCCAGCTTGGAGCTCAATCTCATGAGATCATGACCTGAGCCTGAAATCAAGAGTTGGATACCCAACCAACTGAGCCACTCAGGTGCCCCTTTAAAAATATATTTTATTGGGAAGCCTGGGTGGCTCAGTCGGTTAAGTGTCTGACTTCGGCTCAGGTCATGATCTCACAGTTCGTGAGTTCGAGCCCCGCATCAGGCTCTGTGCTGACAGCTCAGAGCCTGGAGCCTGCTTCACATTCTGTGTCTCCCTCTCTCTCTGCCCCTTCCCTGCTCATGCTGTGTCTCTCTCTGTCTCAAAAATAAATAAACATTAAAAAAAAATTTTTAAATAAAAATATATTTTATTTGTGATAAATTTTTTTAAAGGCAGTGGTCATAAGAAAAATAGCACATGTTGGTGATTTTAAATCCCCACAGTGCTTTATAGCATATTGGATAGCAGGTATCTACTGCTTTTTTTTTTCTTTTTTAATTGTTATGTTCCTGAAACTGCTTTGATCCAATTTCTTCTAGAGAGGAGGGGAAAGAACCAATTACTACGTGGACTTCTCTGTGAGGAACTGCTCCAGTAGCCGCCATTTTCCCAGGCACTATAATGTGAGTATAATAAATGTCTGTGAAATACTAGGTAACATTTAGAGACCACCTACTATGTGCCAGGAACCTGTCCAAGTGCTTTACACATATGTTATTAACCCCCCAACCACTCAATAAGGTAGGTCTTATTTTTATCTCTGACTTAGAGATGGAGAAACTGAGGCACAGAGGAGTTGAGTGAATCATGAGACTGTGATTTTACAATATACACCACACTTAAACTTAACACTGAGGTTTTTTCTAACCCGTTAGGATTAAAGACTTAGCTAAAACTAATAACCGGCTTATATTAAGAGCCTACACATCAGTGGGTGCCTGTGTTCTCTTCATCTCATTTATTCCTCACAGTGGCCCCATGTGACAAATGTGGAGCTGAGGATCAGCAAAGTGTCTTGCCCAGTGTTCATAACCAAGCTGAGATTAGAATCCAGTTCTCCTAAGGCTCAATGCAGTGGGCTTTTTTCTCCTAATCACTTATAAATGGATACTCCTGTATCTGCTGAAATATCTTATTAATAATACTCAGCATTTGTGTGTAGTTTCCATGTATACTATTGCTTCATTGGATCCCTGTAACAACCCTGCTGAGGAGAAGCAAACGCCTGCCTCCATTTCCCTGGGACAGAACAGCCTAGAAGTTTAACCACTTTTTAAAAAATTTTTTTTAAAGTTTTTATTTATTTTTGACAGAGAGAGAGAGAGACAGAGCATGAATGGGGGAGGGGCAGAGAGAGAGGGAGACACAGAATCCAAAGCAGGCTCCAGGCTCCGAGCTGTCAGCACAGAGCCTGATGCGGGGCTCGAACTCACGAACCGTTGAGATCATGACTTGAGCCGAAGTCAGAGGCTCAACGGACTGAGCCACCCAGGCACCCCTAGAAGGTTAACCACTCAACCCCAGGGCACTTAGCTAGAAAATGTTAGGACATAGGATTTTAACAATGGCCTTCTGATTTCAAGGCCAGGATAATCCTGAGGTTTAACAACAGGCTCTCTAGGGTCAAAAGCAAGGAAGCATTCATTCATTAGTTCCTTTTCTGGCTGTTCAACATTCCTGCCTGAAGCAGTTCTAGAATCTTGCTTAGTGGCCACCAGAAAAGACACCTCCCTCTCCCACTCCCTTCTTCAACAAATCCTTAATAATCTTGGTGTGGGTGATGCCATGCAGAAACATGGCAGCTGGAAAAGAGGGGTCTCAATGTTAAGTGTTTTGCAGCATAATCTCATTTAATTAAGCCCTCCCACATCCCAAAGATAGTTAGTATTGTGCCCATTTTACAAAGACTGGATTTTAGAAATTTTAAGTAATTTGCCTGAACTCACACAACTAATAAATGGTGAAGCCAGAATTAACATAGGTCTGTCTGACTGCAAAACTATTCTCAGACCTCAGTGATTATCTGTCTCTTCTAGAAAAGCATTTCTTCTTGTCCTAGTCTACCTCTGACAGCTGGGTTTAGGAGACTCTGGGGCATAGGGGTGCAAGCCAGCGGTAGCCTCTGTACTCCCAGTAAGGCCCGCGGATGGTTACTTTGACAGGGTCCCGCAAGCCATTTTCATACTGGTTCCTTCCTTTCCAATACTTTCCTTCAAGGGACTGGATAAAGTTGTATACAAATCCCTCTTCTACACCACTCTTAATTCTCTCTAGGCACAGGCAATTTGGGTCTTCGGTGCAGAAGGGTTGGCCTAAAGCAGGGCATCAATGATGTGGTTTCCTCACTGACCCCCGTGGGAAAGCTCAGCACTGGTCACCACTCAGGGAAGAAAACCACAGCAACCTGAAGTGAGACACTTTGGAACCTGCACTTTCTTCTAGGAAAGATTATTAAATAATTAGTGGAGAAATTTGATAATAGTACCCTGATTGTTCTAAAGCTCTTTTGCTTTCCCAGATGTCTGAAAGTTTACAACTATAGCTGGGAACCTTCATACCAGCTGCACAGAAATAGACACTCACACGAATACACACATACACACCCTAACAGGCTTCTCTCTTCTTTATAGGCCTTTGGATTCTGCAGAGCAGATTTGTCCTATGATGTAGGAGTCTCAGACTTGGAAACCCCAAATGACATTGCCATAAACTGTGAAGTCTTCAACTTGGAGGTGGGTTGCCTAAGGAGTCCTTATCAGAAGCAGGCCAGACTAAGAAATATTTTCAGACACAGAGCGTATTTTGTTGTTATAGCTCTGGGGGTGGAGGGGAGAAAGAGAAAGAGAGAGGCAGAGAGGTGAGAGGTGGCTGAAAGGAAATACAGGGAGAATAGGTCCCTGGGGAAGGGGTACTATTGCTGGTATGACACAAAAAGCATAAAAAATTCCAAGAACTGGGGAGAGGTAAGATTCGTAAAGTAAAAATCATAACCAATTCAGTCACCCTCTAATGAATATGAAAATGGCCCTTATAGTTAAGGCACCAGTGCTGAGACTTAATAATTTCTTGGGGCGCCTGGGTGGCTCAGTCGGTTAAGCAGCTGACTTCGGCTCAGGTCATGATCTCGCAGTCCGTGAGTTCGAGCCCCGCATCGGGCTCTGTGCTGACAGCTCGGAGCCTGGAACCAGTTTCAGATTCTGTGTTTCCTTCTCTCTGACCCTCCCCCATTCATGCTCTGTCTCTCTCTGTCTCAAAAATAAATAAACGTCAAAAAAAAACCTTAAAAAAAATAAATAAATAAAAATAATTTCTAACTTTTATTATTAAGCATAGAGCCTAAGAGGAATGAATTAGCCTCAAACATATTATATAAAGATACATAAACTGAGGCACAAAGCAATATTTCACATCTGTGCCAGAAAGCTTTGTTCTATACCAAGGCATTCATTACAGTGCTTTTCACGTCAGCAAAAAACCTGAAAATAATCCAAATGTCCATATGCCAGACCAAAAAACAAAATGGGGGAGGGGCGTGACAGGTTTGTCACCGTGAACATGGCTCCACAGCTTTAAAAACAATTTTTTTTAATGTTTATTCTTTGAGAGAAAGATCACGAGCAGGGGAGGGGAAGAGAGAGGGAGACACAGAATCTGAAGCAGGCTCCAGGCTCCGAGCTGTCAGCACAGAGCCTGACGTGGGGCTCGACCTCATGAACTGTGAGATCATGACCTGAGCTGAAGTCAGATGCTTAACTGACTGAGCCATCCAGGCATCGCATCCACAGATTTTTTTTTAATTAAAATCTGAAGAAGGAGGAGAGGGAAGAGGTGAAGTACTCATCCTTTAAGACTAAGAGATGCTTATACCATAAAGCCTCAGAACTCTGTTGAGGTTATTAAGTATAAGGCACTAGTTTTCCAAATGTTGATCTACAGATGAATACCATCTAGAATATAATTTCACCATTTTATGCTGAAATGAGAAAAATGGGGATAATAAATACCGTTTCCTAATACAACATTTATTCCATCTGAAGAACCACTCTTTACTCTGAGATTATCTTTCTGACTCTTGTGTTATCAAAATATTACTATTGTGAAATAATGATGACGGTAGATGATAGTCTTTGTATTTCAAGTGTCAACTTGGGGGGATAAAAGCTTGAGAATACTGTTTTTGCTATCCTATTTTTAAAAGTGGAATTGTGGAATACAAAGTCTGCAGGCCCTAGGTCTAAATCAAGTTGTGCATCTAACTTCTTTTGTGTTCTGTAATAATATTCACTTTTCTGTATGCTTTAATAGAATGGTAGAAACATCAGTGGCATACAACAGCATTTCGGCCATCCCCTCCACCCTGGGGGGCATGAGCATTCTCCTGCTGGCAAGCCTCCATTTAAGCCTGATGAATTTAGAGATCACCACCATCCCCACAAGCCACAGGAACTTGGATGTCTTCCTCCTCTAGAAGACAAAAGTCAAACAGACAGACCACCATTTCAGGCAGAAGCCCCCCAAGTTTCGCCTGTTCCAGAGTTAAAATGTCATCATCCCCATTTTGGCACCAATAGGACCCACGGACACCCTCATAATCATAGTTCGAGTAAGCACCATCCCCACGGACCCCCTCCTCATGGGCATCACCCCCATGGACACCATCCCCACAGACGCCCTCCTCATGGACATCACCCCCATAGACATCACCCCCATGGACACCATCCCCACAGACACCCTCCTCATGGGCATCACCCCCATAGACATCACCCCCATGGACACCATCCCCATGGACACCATCCCCATGGCCATGATTTCCTTGACCATGGACCTTGTGACCCACCACCGCATAGTGAGGATCCCCAAGATCACCATCACCACCATCATGGCCCACCATCTAGGCACTCAGAACAAAGAAGTCCAGGTAAGAGACACTTTCCCTTCCACTGGAGACAAATTGGATATATTTACCGACTCTCTCCACTAAAGAAAGGTGAAGTTCTTCCTCTTCCGGAAGCCAATTTTCCTAGCTTCTCATTGCCAGACCACAGCAATGCTCTAAACCCAAAGATTCAGCCCTTCCCTCAGTCAGCCTCTGAATCATGCCCAGGGATATTCAAGAGTGAGTTTTCACAAGTCTTGAAGTTTTTTGCATATACGCTTCCAAAATCTGATTTCCTCGATGGGGAAAAATTAATGTTCTGAATTAGAACCATAAATAAAAAAAAATATGACCAACAATGAATGTGAAATTCAAGTTATTTTAATCTCACTTTCATACTCAGGGTGGGGCAAAATGTGGGTAGGGGAGGAGATAGCATGAGAAGAGAGAGACAAATGGAAAGGAAAGATCTCAGTGCTACAAGTCACTGGCCCCCAAATCCTTGTAGCAAATCTCCGATCCTCTTTCTTCCCTGGACTTAATTCTTTTAATTCTAGAGTCTTTCCTCTATGAGTACTTATGCTATAGCTGGCGTTACCATAAATTCACGTGCACAAGAAACATCACTTTATTTTCAGAACAAAGTAATTTCCATTTCATGCCACCATCCTAGTAGGCTAATTAGGAAATTTTTAAAAATGTTTATTTACTTTTGAGAGGGGTGGGGGAGGGAGGGAGAGGAGAGAGAGAGAGAGAGAGAGAGAGAGAGAGAGAGAGAGAACACAGAGGGGAGAGAGAGGGAGATACAGAATTTGAAACAGGCTCCAGGCTCTGAGCTGTCAGTGGAGAGCCTGACACGGGACTTGAACTCACAAACCATGAGATCATGACCTGAGCCGAAGTCAGATACTTAACCAACAAAGCCACCCAAGCGCCCCAAAATATCACCTTATTTTCAGAACAAATTAATTTCCGTTTCAGTCTGCCATCCTAGTAGGCTAATAGGAAACTTAACCTCAGTCCTTCTTGGACTCTCCTGACCCCACTACTCTCCACACAAAGTCATGCCACAGTTCTTGAATTTCATGTAGTGCCCAGGTGTTTGGGTGGTGGGCACAAGAAGGAGGTCTGATTCTTCATCATTGGTTCACCAGTTCTCTCCTGCTGAGGAATTCCTCCTAGCCTGTTCCCATCCCTCTCTGGGTCTAGTTTATCTCATATTACTGTATCAAACTGAGGATATAAGGGTCCCTGCAAGACTGCTAATGAACATGACTGCCAAGAGATACTGTATGGCTGTTCTCTCCCTGGAATCTTGCTGCCCTCCAGGTTGCATGCTCAGAAAGCAGGACAGAGGTGTTCTCTGCTTCAGGAATTCCAGGGTCCTCTGTTTTTCTCCTATCTTCTCCCTGGGCTAGGGAGGCTCTAGTTTCGGGTAACTTCTCTTTATTCATTTTGGTGCCGGAGGACTCTTGTTTTCCGCACTCAAGTCCTCTTTCTTTTCCTTTCTTCCCAACTCAGGGCTCAAGCATTTAGACACAGGCTAGTAAGACTTCAGGCTTGGGGCGCCTGGGTGGCTCAGTTGGTTAAGTGTCCAACGCTTGATTTCAGCTCAGGTCATGATCTCATGGTTCATGAGATCCAGCCAGCATCTGGCTCTGTGCTGACAGCATGGAGCCTGCTTGGGATTCTCTCTCTCCCTCTCTCTTTGCCCCTCTCCCCCTTAAAATAAATAAATAAACATTTAAAAAATAAATAAACATATATTTTTTTAAAGGGCTCTCTTCCTGACTTACTGAAGCAGTTTCAGCTGTGTAGTAATGGCAGAAGGCAGATTGGTGTGTGTGTGTTGGGGCAGGACGTGTATAGTAAAAAAACAAAAAACTAAGGCTGAAAGAAACATGGGTAAGTTCTTAGGTTGAGAAGAAGGAGGGGCCACAAAGATGCTGAGGTTGGGAAAGTTAGGACATTTCTAATGGTGCACAATCCAGGAGTAGTTGGAATCGGAATTTGGAGTTGATCGGAAAGTTTCCTTAGGCTTGATGAGTAGACACCCATATCCACCACATCAGAAACAAGAAGCAAGGTGGCCACCCAGGTGCCTCAGTCAGTTGGGTGACCAACTCTTGATATTTCACAGTTTGTGGGAATTATGAATTCCCACAGGTCATGAATTTCACAGTTTGTGGGATCGAGCCCCGTGTTGTCCCCTTATCCAGCTGTGTGTTGGGCTATGCTCTGCCAGTGTGGAGCCTGCTTGGGATTCTCTCCCTCCCTCTCTCTGCCCCTTTTCTGCCCACGCACTCGCTCTCTCTCAAAATAAATAAACTTTAAAAAAAGAAATAGCGGGGCGTCTGGGTGGCACGGTCCGTTGTGCGTCCTACTTTGGCTCGGGTCATGCTCTCGCAGTTCATGAGTTCGAGCCCCGCGTTGGGCTCCGCACTCACAGCTCAGAGCCTGGAGCCTGCTTCAGATCCTGTGTCTCCCTCTCTCTCTGCCCCTCCCCTGCTTGTACTCTGTCTCCCTCTCTCTCTCAAAAATAAACATTAAAATTTTTTTAAAAAACAAGGCAGGATAGGGGACACAGGACTTCACTCAATTCATCTCTTCTTCTGCTTCTCTCCTGTCTCCTCCACCCTTGGGAGCATTCTTCTTTCCGAAACCAATGTAACTGAGTGGAGACCTGACCAGAAACCAGATAGGATGCACATATTTTATTTTAAGTTTTGCCAGTGTGCTGGTATGAGACTTATCCCCATGCGCATGGGCTCCTCAGACATGCCATGTGATTGTTAGCAACATGCTTTTTGGCAGCTAGAAATCTTGCAAAGAAACTATTGAAAGGTATCTGTGCATTGTACTCACTGTTGCATTGTTGTCCCATGTAGTGACCTTCAGAAACAGCTTTGGGAAAGTCATTTGGGGCAGGGAATAACAGATGTGGTTGGTGTTTTCTCCTCCTCCTTCATTGCTTTCTGTTCTGCTTTGTAATACAACATTGTGCAATCACCTGGAAATGTGTTCTGTGCTCCCACGTGCTTCCTGAATGCAAACAAGCGGGCCAATAACCTCAGTGTTGCAATGTTTTAGCCTGAAATCTGCTTGGATAACCAACCCAACAGAGCCATTTGTCCTTTGGAAATAGGGCAGATAGTATAAGAAAGCAGGAGTTCACCAGGACACAGAGTGCTGAGGCAGAGAGAGGAAAGCACAGGGGAGATAAAGGGTTGAGAATAGCTAAAATCACCATTCAAGTTGGCGCCCGGATCTTGGTGAAACCATCCCTCAGCTCCTGGAGGGAGACTGCTAAATCATGAAATTAATTGCTGTGCTTTTCCTTTGCTCTAGGCTGCTACCAAGCTTAACCGAGGAGTCCTTCTCACAAGAAATCGATTGCGATGATGAAGACCTATTCAAGGCTGTGGACACTGCTCTGAAGAAATATAACAGTAGAAACCAAAGTGGCAACCAGTTTGTGTTGTACCGTGTAACCGAGGTCACCAGGACGGTGAGTAAGCTGTGCCTTACCTTGAGATCATTTGAGATTTGTGCTGTCACTTGGAGCCCAGCCTCCTTCCCCCACACCACACACACACACACACACACACCAACAATCGCCAAAGAACTGACAAGCAGAGGTAGAAGCTTACGACTCTTTGGCCCGGGAGTGCAGGGCAGGGTATGACTCGTCCTGGGCCACCAAGCTTGGGTCCCTGGGTGATCAGAGAAGCAGCATCCTCAGGTGAAAGGAAACAAAGGTAAATGGAGTCATTTGAAAGAAACTATGCAGACTAGGAGAATCCAGGAACTCAGTCGGATTGCAGCAAAAGAACTTCCTAAATGACTAGCTCTAGATTAAAATATAAAGACCTCCAGGGATACCAGGGTGGCTCAGTCCGTTAAGTGTCCAACTCAGGTCATGATCTCACCATTTGTGGGTTCGAGCCCCGCATTGGGTTCTGTGCCGACAGCTCAGAGCCTGAAGCCTGCTTCGGATTCTGTGTCTCCCCTCTCTGCCTCTCTGCCTCTCACACTCTGTTTCTCTCTCTCTCAAAAAAAAATAATAAACATTAAAAAAAATTTTTTTAAAGATTTAAATAAAGACCTCCAGACCTCAGGTGGGGAGGGGGTGCTTAAGGGGAGATGTATAACAAATACCATATGATCTCATTATACATGGAATCTAAAAAGGTCTAACTCACCAAAGCAGAAAGCAGAAGGGTAGTTACCAGAGGCTGCGAGGTGGGCACAATGGAGGATGCTGGTCAGAGGGTAGAAGTTTTTGGTTATAAGACGAACAAGTCCTGGGGATCTAATGTACATCATGGTGCTTATAGTTAATAATACTGTATTGCATACTTGAAATTTGCTAGAAGACTAGATTTTAAGTGTTCTCACCATACGTATATACACACAAAAGGTGAACTACATCGGATGATGTATATGTTAATCAGCTTGTTTGTAGCACTTTACAACATGTGTGTATATGTGTGTGTGTGTGTGTATATATGTATATATATATATATATACATATATAATCACATTGCACACTTGAAATATATGTAATTTTTATTTGTCAACTATACCTCAATAAAGCTAGAGGGAAGGGGAGTTATACCTAAGAGGAGGCAGAAATGAGATTAACATGCATTAGGCCAAATATCTACCATGAAGTCTGTATGGCTGAATGCGTCAAGGGTAACAGCAATGTTCTAGGTGTTTTCTAATATTTTTTATAACACATTGGTGCACTCAGGTTGAAGACGAACCTTGACAGTGTTATGATTTAAAAAAGTACAGATCTTTCAATAATTTGTCTAAACGAATTTCACTATAAAACTCTGTGCCTGTGATAGTTATGTAACTGTTTACTTTGGCAGAGGGGGGAAGGCTAGTCATTTGACATGATCAGGATAAAGAAAAAAGCCCAGTGGACAGAATTTCTTTTTTTTCCTGAAAGTAAATTTGAGCCATTCTGGTTCACAAACTAGTGTAATGCTGTAGATATGTGGTCCTGGCACTCTCAAGCAGCAGTTGATTAGTGTTATCTTCATTGGCTGACATCCACGGCAAATGTGGGTTTTTTTGTTCTAAAATGTCCATAGAGGGACGCCTGGGTGGCTCATTCACTTGAGACTTCCACTCTTGATTTCAGCTCAGGTCATGATCCCAGGGTGTGACTGAGCCCTGCATTGGGATCTGTGCTGAGTGTGGAGCTTGCTTAAGATTCTTTCTCTCTCCCTCTGCCCTTCCCCCCTTCTCTCTCATAAATAAATAAATAAATAAGCAGCCTATAGAATCCTGCTTTGCCATGTGAGCACTATCTATACCACAACAGTCTACATCTTTTTTTTTTAATTTTTGCTTAATGTTTATTTATTTTTGAGAGAGAGAGAGAGAGAGAGAGAGAGCAAGCTAGAGAGGCACAGAGAGAGAGGGAGACAGAATCTGAAGCAGGCTTCAGGCTCCAAGCTATCAGCACAGAGCCCGACGCGGGGCTCGAACTCACGGACCGCGAGATCATGACCTGAGCCAAAGTCGGACGCTTAACCGACTGAGCCACCCAGGTGCCCCCCGCCTACTTCTTTATCAAAATCTGAGATCTGGAAGGAACTTTGGAGACTATCCTCTTTGACTCAATCATCTCGGATGCACCTAACATGACTCCAGCAGGCTCTGAGAGTCAGGAGACTTGGGATCTGGGGCTGGCTCTGCCTTTCCAAGGTGTGGGGGCTGCCTCGGCCATGCCCATCTACTCAGGGCCTCCTTTCTCTCACCTGCAAAGTGTAGGGTTGGACAAAATCACCTCTCCGGTCCCTTGCTGCCTGAGATGTCAGGACTTTACATCTGGAAAACTCTCATCTAACTCAACACCTTTGCACTTTTTTCTTTTCTTTTCTTCTTTTCTTTTTTTCTTTTCTTTTTTATTGAAGTATAGTTGACACAACATTACACTAGTTTCAGGTGTACAATATAGTGATAAGTCTACACATTATGCCGTCCATGTTACACATTATTATGTATGACTACCATCTGTCACCATACAACACTATGACAATATCATTGACTGTATTCCCTATGCTGTGCTTTTCATCCCTGTGACTTATTCATTCCATAACGGGAAGCCCGTATCTTCCATCCCGTTCACCTGTATTGCACAACCTCCTCAGCTCCTCCCCTATAGCAACCATTGGTTTGTTCTCTGTATTTATGATCTGTTTCTGCTTTATGTTTGTTTATTTGTCTCAGTTTTTAAAGTCCACATTTAAGTGAAATCATATGGTATTGTCTTTCCCTATCTGACTTATTTCACTTAGCATATTACCCTCTAGCTCCATCCATGATCTCAATCTTTTGTATGGCTGAGTAATATTCCATTATATATATGCCAAATCTTTATCCAGTCATCTATCAATGGATGCTTGAGTTGTTTCCATACCTTGGCTATTGTAAATAATGCTGTATGAAACGTATAGATGTGTATATCTTTTCACATTAGTGTTTTGGGATTTTTTGGGTAAATACCTGGTAGTGAATTGCTGGATCATATGGTATTTCTATTTTTACTTTTTAAGGAAACTCCATACTGTTGTCTAGAGTGGTTGCACCAATCGACATTCCCACTGACAGTGCAAGGGATTCCTTTTTCTCTACATTCTCATCAACACTTATGATTTCTTTTTTTTTTTTTTTTTTTTAACGTTTATTTATTTTTGAGACAGAGAGACAGAGCATGAACAGGGGAGGGTCAGAGAGAGGGAGACACAGAATCTGAAACAGGCTCCAGGCTCTGATCTGTCAGCACAGAGCCCGACGCGGGGCTCGAACTCACGGACCGCGAGATCATGACCTGAGCCAAAGTCGGCCGCTTAACCGACTGAGCCACCCAGGCGCCCCAACACTTATGATTTCTTATCTTTTTGATTCTATCTATTCTGACTGGTGTAAAATAATATATCTCATTGTGGTTTTGACTTGGATTTCCCTGATGATGAGTGATGTTGAGCAACTTTTCATGTGTCTTTTGGCCATCCGTTACATTGTCTCCAGAAAAATGTCTATTCAGGTCCTCTGCTCATTTTTTAATTGGGTTATTTCTTTTTTGATTTTTCTTGTGGTGTTGGGTTGTATCAGTTCTTTATATATTTTGTATACTAACCCTTTATCAGATACGTGGTTTGCAAATATCTTCTCCCATTCAGGAGGCTGCCTTTCCATTTTGATGATGACTTCCTTCACTGTGCAGAAGCTTCTTAGTTTGGTGTATCCCCAGCGGTTTACTTCTGCTTTTGTTGCCCTTGCCTGAGAATGTCAGAGAAAGGGCAATGTCAGAGGAATTACTGCCTATGTTTTCTTCTAGGAGTTTTATGTTTTCAGGCCTCACAGGTCTTTAAAGCACCTTCACTTTAGAGGTTTTATCTATTGTGGTGCCTGGGTGGCTCAGTCGATTAAGCGTCCCACTTGGGCTCATGTCATGTTCTCACGGTCCGTGAGTTCAAGCCCCGCGTCAGGCTCTGTGCTGACAGCTCGGGGCCTGGAGCCTGCTTCAGATTCTGTGTCTCCCTCTCTCTCTGCCCCTCCTCTGTGTCTCTCTCTGTCTCAAAAATAAATAAACATTAAAAATAAATAAATAAATAAATAAATAAATAAAGGGTTTATCTATTATCTCATGACATGCCAGAAAAAAATAAAGCAAATAAAAATACTAAAGTTACCAAAAATTAACGCACCATTCAGAGAAAACCATTAACATTTTTTTTGAAAATGAAAAAAGGCTTCTTGTTTTCTTGGTGTAAAAGAAATATATGTTTACTTTTTAACAAGACAACTCATAAACGTTTGTTTAGAAAACAAAGTGAGACAGGGGTACCTGGGTGGCTCAGTTGGTTAAGCATCCGACTTCAACTCAGGTCATGATCTCCTGGTCTGTGAGTTTGAGCCCCGCATTGGGCTCTGTGCTGACAGCTCAGAGCCTGGAGCCTGCTTCAGATTCTGTGTCTACTCCTCTCTCTGTCCCTCCTATGCTTGTGCTCTGTCTCTGTCTCTCAATAATAAATAAATGTTTAAAAAAAGTTAAAAAAAAAATAAAACAAAGTGAGACAGCTGTACCTGCACCACTGAAAGACAAGCATTTTAACAGCTTTGCTTTATAACTTTCCAGACTTCTAAAAGTCCTATGTATACCTATAAATTGGTTTCCACAAAAATGGGCTAATACTATGGATAATCTTGTAACTTACAAATACATATTTCTAAATATATTATGAACATTCTTCCAAGTAAATATTTATAACTTTCAGTGTTTTTAATAAATGTTTTGTTCTTGGTGAGTTAAATCAAGATCGAATAGTCATATCTGCATTGGGTCCCACACAAAGTATTTGCTGGAGCATTTGGATGAACCCTATGTGTCTTTGGTTGCTTTTTTTCAGGATGACCCTGAGACATTTTATTCCTTCAAGTACCAAATCAGGGAGGGAGACTGTTCTGTTCAAAGTAACAAAACATGGCAGGATTGTGACTACAAAGAATCTGCACAAGCTGTAAGTAGGTTGGTTGATGGTTCCCGAGCCCCCAGTTTTCTCCACCAAGACTGTCAGATTTTTCTATTTTTAGAGTTAGAGATGGTAGTATTGTTAAGCCTCTTTGTAAGGAATGCACGTAAACCCTCCAATGTGTACAAAAGTCAGATGCTTGGTGTCTGCGTTCCCGTTCTCTGTATCAGAGCATGGAGAGGCCAGCAGTTAAACAAAGAGAAAGCCCTCCATGAGAAGGGCACTCTAATGACCAATTAGGACAGCGGGCCAGTCCCCAAAGACACAACAGATCAACATTTGGGCCAAGATCGAGGGCTGGTGAGGGGAGATCACGGGTGCTTTACTTGCATCTGCCTGAGTGTAAATCCTCCTCTGCGTCCAACTAGCTGACCACTCAGAACTGGTGTGCTGCCTCGTAAAGGGCAGCTAGCATTGCCTGCATCAGGTTGTTGGAGCATGAAATGAGATACAGTATGCAAAGAACCTTCTTTAATAGCCATGGCTGTCTTCACCAAATGCCGAAGTGCCTGGCACAGCACGGCTCGATCGTTTGACCTTAATGAGGGGGGAGTACGGACAGTGCCCAGAAGCAAGCCGTTCTCTCCACAGTCCCAGGATTCACCCCTTCATGTCACAACACTGGCGTCCTGCACATCGTTTCAATGCTGAAATTGAAAGGGAAATCAAGAGGAGAGCTTAGGCTGGTTCTAAGGCACTGTATACATTTTGGTGGAAAGGAAGCGTACTTCAAAACCTTGCCTTTATCCTGCCTCCCCTCCAACGTCTCGTGATTTCAGTGGCTTGTAAAAATAAATAAATAAATAACCGTTAGGCTACAAAAGCTCTCCTTCTGGTGCCTCAAAACTCGCTAGAAAATTTTGGGGGGCAAGTTTAAAAAAAAAAAGGGAAGTCATATTGAGCCATAGTACTAGGTGTACTTCTCCATTTGAAAGATGAAGATAAATGGTCTCTCTCTCTCTCTCTCTCTCTCTCTCTGTCTCTCTCTCTCTTTCTTTTTCTTTTCTTTTTAGGCCACAGGAGAATGCTCCGCAACTGTCGGGAAGAGAGGGAATACAAAATTCTCCGTGGCTACGCAGACCTGCCAGGTTACTCCAGGTAGCTGGCTCTCCCTGGGGGGTGCTAGCGGGAAGGAAATGAACCCTGTCAGTGTGGTGCCAGGAGCACAGCCTAGAAGAAGCCCCCTCCTGGTGGGTGGTGGCAGCCTTGGGGGTGGGGCGGGGCCAGGGAGCTGCAGAGTCCAAGGTCAGGGCCAGGATCAGGCCAGTCATCCCCTCAGCACATCCCGACTCCCCTCCCGACTGCAGCATTGTATCCTCTGTGTGCAAAGGCTCTGAGAAGGGCTGAGAAGGCACAAGGGCTGCCTTCAATTATGGGCAAAGAGGGAGGGAGAAAAACACAGGCTTTGAGGTCAAACTTGGCCAGGAATCCTTCTGAGTTCTTCACCTTCTTGGCTTTCCTCTTCCGTATCCAGTTCTTACAAGAAGTTGCTTTCAAAGAAAACCAGTCCAAAAGCAGAAAAGAACATACAAGTAATTAAAAACTTTTTTTGTTTGTTTGTTTGGAGTAGGTTTTGATTATGCAGTTTAAGGACTTTATCTCGGGGCATCTGGGTGGCTCAGTCAGTTGAGCGGTCAATTCTTGATTTTGACTCAGGTCATGATCCCAGGGTCGTGAGATCGAGCCCCCTGTTGGGCTCTGCACTGAGCAGAGAACCTGTTTCAAAATTCTCTATCTCTGTCTCTCGCCCTCCCCTGCTCTTTCTCGCTCTCCCTCTCACTCTCTCAAGAACCAAAAAACAAAAAACAAAAAAAACAAAAAAACACTTTCTCTTGTAAGCAAACTTTATCATCCAGTACACGGAAATTGTATATAGTGAGCGACAAAGCTTAGCCAAACATTCAGAATTTACTTCTAGGTCCACATCCCTCATCTGAAACCTTTGTAACCAGATGTGTTTCAGAATCAAAAGTCACAATCTTTCTTTTAATTTTAAAAACCTCTCTCTAGAAATGTTGGGGCAGGGTGGAAAATCACTGGGACATAGAGGAGACTCCACCTCTCTCCAGCCCCCCATCAGTCTCCCCTCCCCACCCCCCGTCACAGCTGCCCCAGAGGAGGCCGACCCACCTCCTCTCTTCTCTATCTCCTTCTGCCTCTTGTTCATTGTTCTCTCTTCTTCCATCAGTAGTTCCCTCCCCTTTCCCCTGTATTCCAGTTTTCTAACTTGCCCACCACTGTCACCATAACTGGGGGTCGCCATGACTACTCAGCGGGGAAGTCTTTATTGGGACACACACACTTCCAGAGAGATCAAGAAACAGTTGCAGGGACGGTTGTGTCCACCTGCTAACAATGGAGGACGGGCTGTAGAACACCACCCACCCGGCCTCCTGATTCTGTTCAGATGGCACACGCTTGGGCAGGGAGAGCCCACTGGGCGAAGGGGCCTAGGACAGCCCCATGGCTCTTCCCCTTTCTACGGTGGGAGCTTCTACTGACCCATGGGTTAGGGCTACCTGTTAGGAACATTACTTTGTAATTTAATACAAACGTACTTCTTTTTTAACATGTTACATTGGTTTATTACAATCCCCTCAGTGGTTCCCCATTCTCACAGCAGACCATTCTTAACCAAATTCAGAGGGTCTGTGAATACCCTGAAATTACGTGGAAAGCATTGTGAGTATGCACATTTTCCTGCGGAGGGGCTGGGGCTTTCATCAGGCTCACGAGGGAGCCCAGGGGACTGGGAATATGGTTAGTAACCCTTGGCCTCCAAGGTGGGGCTTGGGCCCAGTAGCAGAGGACTCTCCACTGACTGTTCTGACCTCCATCGGCCCCCACTCCCCCGCCCTCCTGCTTTAAGCCCTTGCAAGATGTATACATACCACGTCCCACTCTGCTGTCCCTGACTCAACTTGCTTTCTTGGGAGCTATCCTTCCTTCTCAGGCTTTATTGCTCATGTTGCCTGGTTGATCTTTTTTTTTTTTTTTTTTTTAAGTTTATTTATTTATTTTGAGAGAAAGAATGTGCACAAGCAGGGAAGGAGCAGAGAGAGAGAGGGAGAGAGAATCCCAAGGAGGCTCTGCACTGCCAGCGTGGAGGCTGATGTGGGGGGTCGATCCAACAAACCATGAGATCATGACCTGAGCTGAAATCGACAGTTGGGTGCTTAACTGATTGAGCCGCCCAGGCGCCCCTACCTGGTTGATCTTGGCCTCTCTTGGCTCGGGCCTGTTCTCCTCAGGAAAGTTTTACTTGAGCTCAGTCTGGGCTCCTGACTTTCCAAGTTGTTGCCAAATTATATTGAAATGGCCCATCTGCAGTTCTGACTCTCTCACTCAACTTTGCCCAACTCCTTCACAGCAGTGACCATTACTAACGAATCAACGTACTCACGGTGCCTAGCACCGCACCTGGCACTTGACAACAGGTGCAAAACAACTTCGTTGGATTGAGTTGATACAAAATGTATTATATACCCTGAGCCAGGCTTCAAGGAGTTCTAATTAATTCTAAAAAATAAATAAATAAGAATGTATCTGTAATGTTTTACTTTTTATAAGAGTATAAATTCATGTCACTCTTTTATTTTATTCTTTTTTTTACATTTATGTATTTTTTGAGAGACATAGAGAGACAGAGCACAAGTTGGGGAGGGGCAGAGAGAGAAGAAGACACAGAATCCGAAGCAGGCTCCAGGCTCCGAGCTGTCAGCACAGAGCCTGACACAGGGCTCGAACTCACAAACCGTGAGATCATGACCTGAGCTGAAGTCGGATGCTTAACCGACTGAGCCACCCAGGCGCCCCTCATGTCACTCTTTTAAAAAATGTTTATTTATTTATTTTTGAGAGAGAGAGACAGAGGGAGAGAGAGATGGAGATGGAGAGGGGGAGGGGCAGGGAGCAAGGGAGAATCCCAAGCAGGCTCTGCACAAGCAGAAGCCTGATGTGGGGCTCAAACCCACAAACTGAGATCATTATCTGAGCCCTTAACTAAGAGTCAGATGCTCAAATGACTGAGCCATCCAGGCGCCACTAAATTCATGTTACTTGTATGATTTAAAATTACTTTTAAATAAATTTAAAATAAGTGCACAATAGTATGCATGTAAGATGTTCCTAAGTAAATAATATAGGTTTATCTCTCTGACTAAAAAGCGGTCTTGCATTCTCTTTTTTTTTTTTTTTTTTAGCATTTACTTATTTATTTATTTTTTTTTTTTTGAGAGACAGAGAGAGGCAGAGCATGAGTGAGGGAGGAACAGAGAGAGACGGAGACACAGAATCTGAAGCAGGCTCCAGGCTCTGAGCTGTCAGCACAGAGCCCGACCCAGGTCTTGAACCCACGAACTGTAAGATCATGACCTGAGCCAAAGTCAGATGCTTAACCGACTGCGCCACCCAGGCGCCCCTCACTTTTTTTTTTAACTTTATTTATTTATTTTGAGAGAGAGAGAGAGAGGAAGAGAGAGCAGGGGAAGGGCAGAGAGAAAGAATACCAAACAGGGCCTGTGCTGCCAGCACAGAGCCCCACTTGAGGCTCAGTCCTACGAACCATAAGATCGTGACCTGAGCTGAAATCGAAAACCAGTTGCTTAACCGACTGAGCCACCCAGGCGCCCCTCGCCTTCTCTTTCTTTAATGTATACTACGATTTACTGGAAAGTTTACCAGGGCCTTCTAAGTTATCTTATTTAGGGCAGCGTACGTGAACGAAGGTTTCACTCATTAATGCTGCCCTTTTGCCTGCTCTTTGTCAAGCCGAGGGTCCTGTGGTGACAAGCCAGTATGACTGCCTTGGCTGTGTGCACCCCATATCGACTGCGAGCCTTGACCTGGAGCCCGTTCTCAGACACGCCATTCAACATTTTAACAACCACACCGGTCATTCCCACCTCTTTGCTCTTAGAGAAGTCAAGAGGGCCCACAGACAGGTTTGTTCTTTAATTTTTCATTCCGCACGGTAGTCAGTATTACATGTTCTTTGTAGAGACAGTGAAATGGAAAAGCTGTTCTGTCCTTAGGGTCTTAAGAAAACTTTATTAATACCTCACTACCGTGAGGCAGACTTGGCTCCAAAAATTAAATTGTATCTAAAAGGATGGCACAGCTTTCTGGGTACCCTCTAAATCATAGGTTCCGTACCATCAGGAAAAAAAGTAAATACTTGCAACTCTGGTCTTTTCGTTGCCTCCATTCGTTAAGCCTTTAGTGACGGTCGACTGGCTCCCTTGCATTTCAGCCTCTAATTACGAAGGACTCACTTTGGTCGGTAACATTCCCTGCTTTAATCGACCTTCCAATTTGCTTTCATGCAAGACATGTGCTTTGCTCAGTTATGTCCATAGCCAGCTATCAGGGTGCAACTGGGCCCAGATAAAGCAGGAGAGATCTCATTGCCTGGCATTCTGGGAACCTGAGGACCTACTGGTGAAAGTCACCCAAGTTCCAGAGTTTTCTTCATCCATCTAGAACAGCATTATGCATATTTCACAAATTCAGTGGAAGACTTTCTTCCTGCCGCCTAGCTGAGGAAATACTGCTAGGTCTTACTTAAGAAAATACAGTACCTCCGCGTGTAGATTGCATTTGGTTGTTTGATGTGTAGGAGTGTGGTGCGTGCGTGTGCATATGTGCGTGCGTGCACATGGGGAGGGAGTGAGAGTCATAAAGCGCTCAATATTTATTCAGAAATGCCTTCTGCCTAGTAATAATCATCGTTCATATTTTTGAGCCAGGCAGCATCCTACACTCGTCATAACACTGTGAGTGATGTTTAAAGTGCCTTTTAAATATTCAGTCCAAAACTGTTTCAGGTGGTGGCTGGATGGAATTATGAAATTACTTACTCAATTGTGCAGACGAATTGCTCCAAGGAACATTTTCTGTTCTTAACTCCAGACTGCAAGTCCCTTTTGAATGGTGTAAGTAGGCAAACATCTAATTATAAAGTTCTTAGCATTTTGTGTCCAGTCTTTCCAAGCGTGGAAAGTCTCAGCTGTGTGGGAAGACTCAGTCACTAAAATGTTAGGTGATCTTCACCGGTTCACATTCCCTTGGGGATTCCGAAGCTCTCAGCACTGGTCAGGCTGCCTTACCTACCCGGTCAGAGAATCTGCACACCTAGCAATAGCCCTTACAGATATAAGCGGGGAGTAGGAAGAGCCTGAGACAAAATAATGCCATGATCAAGTTTGTCTTTTCACGCCTTCGCTTTCCTATCTTCTTTTCTTCCCCATGTGCTCAATGTCCTGACTCCAAGCTCTACCCAGAGCAGTCCCTCATTTTCAACTTGTCTCTGCTTGTTTTCTCACCCTTTCTCCCCTGCTCTGATCTCTAACAAACACATCCCGAGTCTCCATCCCTTACGGACCCTTTCTGGGATGATATCTTTTGGTCTGAACCAAAATTATGTTAAAAGAGAGCATCTCAAGGTAATCGTCATTAGCACATGTTGAGATAGCTAAGTCTGCTTCCGATTCTGTGTCTCCCTCTCTCTCTGCCCCTCCCCCGTTCATGCTCTGTCTCTCTCTGTCTCAAAAATAAATAAATGTTAAAAATATATATATATATTTAAAAAAAAGAGGGGCGCCTGGCTGGCGCAGTCGGTTGAGCGTCCGACTTCAGCCAGGTCACGATCTCGCGGTCCGTGGGTTCGAGCCCCGCGTCGGGCTCTGGGCTGATGGCTCAGAGCCTGGAGCCTGTTTCCGATTCTGTGTCTCCCTCTCTCTCTCTCTGCCCCTCCCCTGTTCATGCTCTGTCTCTCTCTGTCCCAAAAATAAATAAACGTTGAAAAAAAAATTTAAAAAAAAAAAAAAAGAGATAGCTAAGGCATGAAGACCTCCCCGAGGATATTGGCATTTTAGCCAAAGACTGCTTTAAGCAATGGATGACTTAAATCCAGTAACTTGACTTTTAGGCTTCTAATCTATGGGAAGAAAATGAGGAATCCAGACAGCAAGGTGTTAATTTCAGCCTTATTATTAATAGAAAAACATTGGAAGTAACATATCTTCAGCAGTAGGGAATGGTTAAGTAAATTATAGTAGTATATCCATATAGTAGAATATGTGTGGCCATTAAGATTCTGTTTCAAGTTTTTAGTGACTTAGTGAAATGGCTGTAATATGTTAAGTAAAAAAAATAAGGTAAAGAACTATATAGACAGATTCATTCAAACGTGTAAAGTAAACATAAGTATCAATAGTGATGAGAAACAAATATGCCAAAATATAAAATATCATTAACCTTCAGGTGGGAATATAGGTGTTTTTTTCTGATTCTTCATACTTTTTGGAACTCTTCAGTCCTTCTCAGTGTTTCTGTTGAAGCGTATACTAATTTCATAATTGGAAAATTCCCAGAGTGGGAGAAAAAATTTGCAAATCACTTATCTGATAAGGGGTTAGGATGAAGACTATATTAAAAACCCCTACAATGTAACAACAAAAAGATAACCCAATTTAAAAACAGGCAGAGGGATTAAAAAGATATTACTCGGGGCGCCTGGGTGGCTCAGTCGATTGAGTGTCTGACTTCGGCTCAGGTCACGATCTCACAGTTCGTGGGTTCGAGCCCCATGTCGAGCTCTGTGCTGACAGCTTAGAGACTGGAGCCTGCTTCGGATTCTGTGTCTCCCTCTCTCTCTGCCCCTAACCCACTCGCATTCTGTCTCTGTCTCTCTCAAATATAAATAAACATTAAAAAAATATTTTTAAAGATATTTCTCTAAAAAAAACCTATAAATGGCCAATAAGCACCATCAGAAGAATGTGAATACAAGCCACAGTGAGATGCCACTTCAGACCCAGAGGATGGTTATAATTTTTAATCATTGGAAAATAGCAAGTATCGAGGCAGCTGTGGAGAAATTAGAACTTTCGCATATTCCTGCTGGGAATGCAAAATGATGCAGCCACTGTGGAAAACAGTTTAGCAGTCCCTCGAAAAGAAAAACATAGAGTTACCATATGACCCAGCAGCTGCACGCCTAGGCGTATACCCCAAAAGAGTTGAAAACGGGGACTCAAACAGTTAGTTGGATGTCAATATTCATTGTAGCATTATTCCCAATAGCCAAAAGGTGGAAATAACCCAAAGGTCCGTCAACAGATGAATGGGTAAACAAAATGTCATATATGGATAAGACAATGGAAAATGTTTAGCCATAGAAAGGAAAGAAGATCTGATACATGCTACAACGTGGATGAACCTTGAAATCATGCTAAGTGAAATAAGCTAGGCACAAAAGGACAAATGTATGATTCCACTTATATGAAATACCTAGCATAAGCACATTCATAGAGACAAAAAGTAGATTAGAGTTTATCAGAGGCTGGAGGAGGGAGAATGGGGATTTATTGTTTAATAATTGTTTGTTGAGGTGATGAAAATTTTTGGAAACAGTGGTGATGGCAGCACACGACTGAATGCAATTAATGCCACTGAATTGTACATTAAAAAAATTTTTTTTAACGTTTATTTATTATTGAGAGACAGAGAGACACAGAGCGTGAGTAGGGGAGGGGCAGAGAGAGCGGGAGACACAGAATCCGAAGCAGGCTCCAGGCTCTGAGCTGTCAGCACAGAGCCCGAGGCGAGGCTCGAACGCACAAAACGCAGGATCATGACCTAGGCCGAAGTTGGACGCTCAACCGACTGAGCCACCCAGGCGCCCCTGAATTGTACATTTTTAAATGGTTAAAATAGCTAATTTTACATTGTATCTATTTTACCATAAAAAAAAAAACAGTAAAAAGAGAGAGGAATCTTCTAAAAAGATATGTTCTCACTACTATTTAACTTTGCCAGTTTGATTCAAGTCTGACGTTCAAGCATCCATTAACACCTCCTGCTTTTACATTTAGTTAACGGCTTGAGGTTACATAAGCCTACATCCTTTCCAGCTTTAATCTTTCTGCATCTATTTGTAAGGCCTCAATTTAGTTTTCTGTTTGCAACAAGAGAGATACTCAAAGGCCAGTTGGAGCCACAAAGCCAATCAGATTTTTGGTTCAGACTCTCTGGGCCTCCACTTCCTCATTTATAAAAGCGTGAAGAACACAGTTGGTTAAGCGTCCAACTTCGGCTCAGGTCATAATCTCGCAGTTTGTGGGTTCAAGCCCCAAGTCAGGTTCTGTGCTGACAGCTCGAGCCTGGAGCCTGATTCAGATTCTGTCTCTCTCTTTCTCTCACTCTCTCTCTCTCTCTGCCCCTCCCTCATTGCACTCTCTTTCTCTCTTTCTCAAAAACAAACATTAAAATAAAATTTTTAAAAGAGTGAAGAAGAACAACACCTATCTCACAGAGGTGTTAGTATAGCTCAAGGGCATGAAATAGAAATGAAGTGTTCTGCCCACATTGGTATAGTTTAAGGCCTTGCTGTTCAAAGTGTGTTACAACGACCAGCAGCATCAGCATCACCAGGGAAGCTGTTAGAAAAGTAGCATCTCAACCGCCCCCATGCCTTCTAAATCAGAATCTGCATATTAACAAGATCCTCAGGTGATTTGTTTGCATACTAAAGCTTGAAAAGCACCACACAAGAGGTTCCATAAGTAGTTCGCAGGCCATGCTGCATATTAGAATCACTCAGCTAGCTTTAAAAAGTGCCTATTCCCAGGCCATTCCCCCAGACGTTCTGATGTAATTGGCCTGGGTGTGTCCCTGGAATCAGAATGATCTAAAATCTGCTCACGTAAACTAAATATGCCATATAATTGAGAACCTTTGGGCTACTTCCAGCTTCCTCACCCCATCCAAAATTAAGATATCGTGAATGTGGTGTTCGCTGTATCTTTAAAAAATATGACATTATATATATGTTCCTTTATTGGAATATACATATATAGAAAACTTTAAGAAATGCAGAAACATAAAAAAAAAAAAATAACACTGAATCACACATGCCCAAACATCCAAAGATATCTTAGTATATTTCCCTCTTGTCTTTTTTGTAGGGGATATGGATAATTTTTGGTAATTTTTTTGTCTGTATATATATCTAGAATATTTCTCACTAATGATAATCCTAGATTCATTTTGTTTTTTGTTGTTGGTTATTGCTATTAGGAATTAAACCCTTATGTTTTTACTTTTTCTCTTTTAAATAAGTTATTATATATACAACTGTATCAATTTTTATTTATTTTTCTTATATCCAGCAACTTCACTGAATTCTTATTAGCTCTAACAGCTTCTCATTGATTCTTTTCATCCAGGCATACAATAATGTGTTATGCAAAAAATACCTTTATTTTCTTCTTTCTGATGCTTATTTTTTTGTTCTATGTCTCAATGAATTGACCCAAATAGCCAGAGATAATTTTTGAAAAAATGGTGATTACACACTGTCATGTTTTAGGCCTGATTTTATCTGGAAAGCCTCTAGAATTTTGTCATTATTTTGCTGTGGGTTCCAGGCAGACACTCGTTGTCGTGTTAAGGAAGCCATCCTTACATTCCTGTTCTTTAAAGAGTTTTGTTCTGTTTTGGTTTGGTTTTAAATAAGAATTGGTATTGAATTTAGCTTTAGAATAGATGTTAAAATATGATATTAAATTTTTCTAATTTAATCTGTTATGTTGTTTTGACAGCTTTCCTAACAGCGATCTTTAGATTCTTAAACTGAACTCACTATGTGTTTAGTGTTAATTATTATTTAAATATGCTTCTGGATCCTATTTCTAGTTTAGAAATTCTACATCTATATTTACAAATGAAAGTGGCTTAACAGTTTCTGGGTGTGTGTTTGTATGTGTGTTCTATTTTTTTATGTTTTAATATCTTGATTACAGTTTTATAGTTTGCCACTATTATAGTTTGATTATAGTTGATTATAGTTTGCCACTATTTTCTTTTCTTTTTTTTTAAGTTTATTTATGTTATTCTAGTAATCTCTATGCCCATTGTGGGGCTTGAACCTATGACCCTGAGATCAAAAGTCATCTGCTCCACCAACTGAGCCAGCCGAGCACCTCTGCCACTATTTTCTGTATTCAGAGACAGTTTATATAACATGGGAATATATATACCTTAATTTTTGAAATTATTCATCCATAAAACATCTCTGTTATTTGGAGGTGGAAAGTAGAATGGGAGTTTAGACTAAGAATAGCATTCTCTCCTTCTTCTCCAGTCATTGGTCTATTCAAGTTTTCTTCTTGTTTTTAAGTCAATATTGGTTATTTATAGTTTTTGAGGAAAGTATCTATTTCTTTGGGATTTAAATGATCATATACTTGTTTATAATATTCTCTTATATTTTTATACTTCTCTGTATACTTTGCTATGTTGCCTTTCATATACATTTGATTTTTTTTCCTTACCCCGAGTGATCTTTTGGATTTTTTTTTTAATGTTTATTTATTTATTTTGAGAGACAGAGGGAAAGAGAGCAAGCAAGTGAGCAGGGGAGTGACAGAGAGAGAGAGAGAGAGAGAGAGAGAGAATCCTAAGCGGCTTCCTAGTTATCAGCAGGGAGCCCTATGCGGGCTCAGTCTCACAAATCATGAGGTCATGACCTGAGCCAAAATCAAGAGTCAGATGCTTAACTGACTGAGCCACTTAGGTGCCCCTGGATTTATTTTTTAATGCTAGTGCTTTCTATTTTCTAACTTATCAGTTTTGAAAAGTTTATAATCTGGCTTTATCTTGTTTTCTCCTTATTTTCCTTGAGCCTATTTATTATTCTGTTTCCTTTTTGAATTTCTTGAGAGAAACACCTACATTTGGAGTTGTTTTGTTTGTTTCTCATCTCCCTTTTTAAATTACAAAAGCGTATAAAGCCACAAGTTAATTCTAAATGATGCTCTGGCAATATGATGTTGAATTCTCATTTTTCTTCTTTCGTCTCTCACTTTTTTCCTTATCCAAGGAACCCTGCCTATTTAGGCAAATGTGTTTATATTTCCAAGTTGTTTACTTGTTTAAATTTACGTCATTAATTTTCAGGGAGTTTTTTTTTTTTTCTTTTTGGTGCTGAGGCCAAAGAACATGGCCTGTATTGTTTTTGATTTGCTAAATTTATTGAGCCATTTTTGTGACCTAGAATGGAAGCGATTAAAAATTTTGCATCATACTTATGAAAGTGTCACTTTGAATCATGTGTATTGTATGAAATTATGATTTAAATAAATCTTTATTATGTTACTCAAGTCTTCTGTGACCTTATTTATTTATTTATTTATTCCATTTGGCCTGTCTTAGGTTTATACTTGTACATTAAATTTTCCCACCACAATGATTTTTATCCATTTCTATTCCTATACATGTTTTGCTTTATGTATCTTGATCCCATGCTTCTAGACTGTATCTTTTACAAAAATAAAATAATCTTTTTTACTACATTTGTGAGGTTTTTTGTTACCTTGAATTTTACTTTTTCCAATATTAATTATATTTTAGCTCCTTTTTTTGTCATACTTGCCTCCTACAGCTTTGCTCATTCATTATATTTAACCTTTCTTTTTTTATGATCAGAACTGATACTTGAAGATGCAATACATTACTTTTGTTTTTAACTTAATCTAAAAACCTTTGCCTTTCTAAAAGAAAATTTTATCCATTCATTTATATGGTTATTATTTCTATACTAGGTATTCCTGTCATCTCGTTTCATGTTTCTGTGGGTTTGTGTCTACTGTTCATTGTTGATGCTGTTAACTAATTGTTTTTTATTCTCCCTTTGTGATCAGACTGTGTTTCCTTTTGGTTCTCTATGTGATGATTTGTAAAGTCAATATACTATTTTTAGTATACTAGCTGTTTATTTAAAGCTTCTTAAACATGTGTTAACTTTATGTACCTATGTCCTTTTTAAAAACCAGGATATCGGTGAATGTACAGATCATGCACACGTGGATCTGCAGCTAAGAATTGCTTCTTTGTCGCAGAAGTGTGAACTCTATCCAGGTAGGAGCTGATGCGTGCTAGTGCTCTATGCTGCATGTTGGTCGCGGACAACTAGCTAGGTCTTTTCACAGAACTCGTGCTTTGGTGTCTGTCTTTGGCACAAAGTCTATATGACCAGCAGGTTTACTGAGAACAACTTAGCCCATCTCTGCCCAGCAGTATGGCGGTAGGCATAGGGGAGACTGCTCTGGAAGTAGCCGGAAGGGAATGTCGTGGCAAAAGGGGAAATTGCTGCCCTCTGGGTACAAACAACGCCAGCCAGTTTCCTTGTACAAGATGTCCCTAAAATCAGGTGCTGTAAATGGGGAAAGCTGCATCTCATTTTTGACCACTCAGAGTAAAAATAAGCCTTTCAAATTAAAGATTTTCCCCCCTACATGTTATAATGGAGGGAAAGGGAAATACTGCAAGATTATGGTCAAGTCCTTATTTCTTATGTCAAGAGTCAGCTTTTCTCATCCTCGGAAGATAGTTGTATACATGTCCTGATGAGAAGCATGACTGAAGCTGACTGCTCCCCGGAAAAATAGGACTTACCTTTTTCCCACTAGAGAATCTTTCCTTTAAGTTAAGCATTGCTTTTTGCAGTTTCGATGACAAATGCAAAAACTTAGGAAAAGTACAGCATATCAATTGAGCCACTAGTGTCTCCTGATTGAATGTTTCCCTAAACACACTTGGCTCTGAGAAGAGGAAAAGAGGAGAGGCAGTAAGGTGAAGGTCAGACAGACAACCTCCACTCACTCCTGGGCCTTGGGCTGTCATGTGATCCTCTATAAATGACCCTGCAGGTCATGTGCAGGGGAGATAGTAGGCTATGCTTCTCCTTCAGTGACACGCTGACTTAAAAGCTGATTTTTTTCAGGAGAGGATTTTATAGAACCGCCTCCCAGTATTTGCCCTGGCTGTCCCAAAGAGATACCTGTCAACAGCCCAGAGCTGGAGGTGGCTCTGAATCATTCCACTGCAAAGCTTAATGCGGAGAATAATGGAACGTTCTATTTCAAGATTGACCACGTGAAAAGTGCAACAGTACAGGTCTGTAAATTATGCTACAAAAATAGTGATCTTATAGCCGATGTGTGAATTGCTTACTAATTTTACCACTGTCCTTGGCTCTGCATTGAGAACCAGTGTCACGGTGAACAGGATTTGGGAGATTTGAATTTCAAGTCCCAACCTCGCTGCATTCTTTGTGAGTGATCTTGGAAGAGTCACTTAGAACATTTTCTCCATTTTCTCTCTGTAAACGATAGGGGTGAAGATCAAATAAGAACATATATGTCAGTCACTTTTCAAACTCTCAATCGCTCTCTAAATACTAGCAACTGTTCTATAATTAACAAAATTCAGTGCTAGGAGAAGCAAGAGTCATTCTTTGCCTTTCTGGACTCATCTCTCACTGTGGCATCACTTTGTGCCTTGGGCTCAGCCCCATCATCTGTCACTGCCCAGACTGTCTTCACCCTCTCACCTCCAAGTCATTTCTCCCCTACCTGGGGGACGCTTCCCTCCTACAAATGTACCCTCTGGGGATTCATCTCTCTTTCCATGCCCTGTCAATAGAGGCTAAGGAGTGTCCTGGTCCAGGGGTTAAGAGACCCAGCTTTACCACAGCACCACCAATGTCCTCAGCAACCCCACAGCCAGCCACTCAGACTCACTCAGCCCTTGTGGCCCCATCTGAAAATTGAGTGGCTGGATTAATAGATCCCAAATTCCTTCCACTCCAGCAACCTATGACCAATGTATTCATGAACAGAGTCCTATAGTAGACCTCAAAACTGGCTTCCGTAAATACCAGCTAAAGAAAAGTCATCAAAATAAAACCAAACTGTTACAGCAAGCCAACATGATCTTTATAATCTGGTGAAAGAAATATCACTAAAAACGAGTTCATACTTTTGACTTAGTAATTGAATTTCTAGAAATAGAAACTAGAAGTCGTCTTTATGGACAGTGATATTCGTTGCAGCTTTAACAATAAAAGCCAAAAAGAAAAGGTAAACTGTCAAAATGATCAATAATACAGAGGTGATGAAATACGTCCGGCATGCCCTTCAAATGGAGCAAATAAGCAGCAGCTTAAAGTATCTTTCTGACGCGCTCTTGGCGTGTGGGCAATGACCCGTGTTAAAATATGCAGTGGAAAACAAGAAGCCATAAAACTGAACACACATACATCTTTGAAAAAGTACAGAAAACAGGGGTGCCTGGGTGGCTCAGTTGATAATGTGTCCGACTTCGGCTCAGGTCATGATCTCACGGTCTGTGAGTTTGAGCCCCGCATCAGGCTCTGTGCTGACAGCTCGGAGCCTGGAGCCTGCTTCAGATTCTGTGCCTCCCTCTCTCTCTGCTCCTCCCCTGCTCACACTCTGTCTCTGTTTCTGTCTCTCTCTCTCTCTCTCTCAAAAATAAACATTAAAACAATTTTTTTTAAAGTACAGAAAACAATGCTGAAAAGAAACAGGTGCCTCACGCTATTCACAGTGGTGGTTTTTAGGCGACAGCCCAATGAGCTATTTATTTCCATCCTTCTAATTTCCTGTTTTAGTTTTTTTTATAACCAAAGAAAACCCCTAAATGAATGGTATTAAAGTGAATCAAACCTGACCCTTTGATCTGTCTCCTACTCAGGCACTTATTCCTGCCCCCCCACCCCCCTCCATGTCATTACCCTCTCCCTGGTCTCGCTGGCACGTGACCCACACCAGATTCACTTGGGGAAGATATCAATCTGTGCTACTGCTGTTTGTCACCTTTCCTTTGCAACTTGCATCTCTGCTTCCCTGTGAATGTCCCTTATTCGTAATGTTGCCGTAGTAGCACCGTCCTCTGCCCTTTATTACATGCCAGAGGTCTGCTGTCAGGGAGAGAACCACTAATTCCCAAGCGCGAATATATAGCCGTCTTAGTTGTTACAATTCTCTCTGTAAATTAGCACATCAACGTTCTAGCGTGTATGCACTAGATGTATGCAAGGATGCCAGGGAACACCACCAGGTAATGCTGTGAATTGAAGGGATCCCACATCCCTTCTTTTGCCAGATCAATCGGGAATGTTGTGAAAATTTCAAACTTACTTGTAAGAAATTAATCTTTGTTGCTGTTTGCCTTGAAAGAGAAGAATTTGCTCGTAGATCTTCGAGGCACAGCCTTGATGGAAGCAGCCAATTTACTAAAACCCAGTTTATCATTAAGATGACGTTGCTAAGAGCCAACCTCCAAATGACCAACCTGCCAAGTTGCTAGAGATTTATTTTACGGTTTTAGTCTCGCCTTGGCTTTGCATGTTTAGTCCTGTTTGAATGCATGTCCATTTCAAGCTGGGGTCATATTTCAGAAACCGAGAACTTCTTAAATCCTCTATTTTTCACACGTGAATGGCTGTGGTTTCTGTCACGTGCTGTTTGTTTCTGCCTCACCCCTGCTGCCGCTGCCATCAGTGTTCCTCCCTGCCTCTGCTCAAACGAATATACGTCAAGGATCTGTGTGTGCACGTTAAGGAACTTCTCCTTTGACAAAGTCCTAGAAATGTCAAGGGATACGTATACGTCTAAGACGATGCAAATTGCCAAATTACAAAAACATTGGCAGTTATGCCAATTTACATTCGCGTCAACTGGGTATTTAGACACTGATTAATGGTCTTGAATTCTACTCCTACTAGCAGTCATCGAGGCTGCATGTTCCCCACACCTGGCCAACACCAGGCATCATCGCTGGTTTTCATCTTTGCCAACATGGGAGATTAAAAACGATGTTGCATTGCTTTTTTAAGGTGCATATCCTTGGTTACTAATCAAGTAAATGTTTTTTTTCCAGGACAAACGACCATTTTAACTTCTTTTCTGACATATCTATTCATGTCCTTTGCACATTGGTTTTGGCGCTGGGCTTTATATTGATCCTACATCATATTTTTCCCAGTTTGCCTTCTACTTTGCTTACTGTGATTTTTGAGAATCAGTTTTCATTTCTGTATAGTCAAATTTAGACAGTTTTTTCCTTCCTTTAGGTTTCCTTCCTCTGCTTTTCACCTAGGAAAGACCTTCCTCATCCTGAGATCTGATGAACATTTACTTATATCTTTCTAGCTTGTTAATTTAATTTTTAAAATGCATATGGAACTTATATTGCTATATAGCGTTCTCCACTTTAAGAGCAAAACTTGGGCAGGATGGATTTAAGCAGGAAGACTTCTGATAAGAATGATACTTGATGATGATGGCAATATGGATGTGACCTTGAGGCCCTCAAACAGAAGGTCCTCCCCTCTGGACCCTGAATAAAGTTGGGTCTACAACTGTGGTTTGCAACTTTCTAAGGCAACATCACATTGACCAACCCTAAGGCCAAAAAATTGGATCAAAGTATACTCTGAAATGAGCAAGAAAATTAATGACCACCAAAGCATAGACTCTAACACTCTCTTAGAACCTTCCTCACCACTTACACATACACTTGGAGTTTTAGAAGTTAAATATTATATTCGTCTTAAGATTTTAACCATGCTTACCCAGCAAGACCATGGCAGGAAAGAGGGAGGAGGAGCTTTAGTTCTTCCTACAATTCTGCTTTCCTCACCTGCCTCCCATCATGCTTTCCCCATGTTTTCACAAAGTATAAGGAGACAGGGAAGCTGTTGACGTTTGCTTTTATAAAAATTGGATTGTACTATCAGTCCATAACTTCATTTTTTTCACTAAGGGTCATCCCTCCAGGTCAACAGATATGCATGATGTATTCTCTTGATGGCTACATAATCTCTCTCTCTCTCTCTCTCTCTCTCTCTCTCTCTCTCACACACACACACACACACACACACACTTAAATACTAGAATTAAATACCAAATACCTTGGTCTAGAAACCACACCAACTTTTCAATACCTAATAAAAACATTTTTATGCCGTGTATTTTTCAAGGGTAGAATAAGTATAGGATATGACATTTTAAAATGACTTAAAAAGCCACACTTGGGACTTGGTTAAAGTCAGAGTGGTTTAAAAACATGATTTTATTTTGTAAATAAATTGTGCCTCTCCTAGACTGAAAAAAAATTGGGGCCATAAATTGCTTAATGGAAGACAGCATTGTGTAATGACTAATGCTGTTGATAGAGATTAAAACAAATTCTTGGGGGTGCCTGGGTGGCCTCAGGCGGTTGAACATCTGTCTCTTGGTTTTGGGTCAGGTCATGATCTCATGGTTCGTGGGTTCAAGCCCTGCAATGGGCTCAACATTGACAGCATGGAGCCTGCTTGGGATTCTCTCTCTCTCTCTCTCTCTCTCTCTCTCTCTCTCTCACTGCCTCTCTCTCAACATAAATAAATAAACAAACAAAACCCCAAATTCTTAATATCAAAAAGGAAGAGAAGGAAGCTCAAAAATGCAAATAATTTTTCTAATTCCATAATTTCTATGGTGGTACTAACTCAGTATTTCTCAGTATTTTCAAAGAAAATGTTTAAGTTTTTCTTCCTATTTTTCTTAGATTCCATTACAACTTGCACCCTTGAGTCATTCATGAATTTTGCAGTGGTTGAACAATAAAGCTCAGAAAAATATAAAAATAGAAATTACAGTTTGCTTCCACCCCTCACTTAGAAAAGGAAATGAGACTAGCCATTAGCCAAATATTTTTCACATGCATACAGATTGAAAGTTTTGTTGTCAAACATTTGTACTTTTCTGTGCAACTCTCATTTGGTCAGTATATAATTCAAATGGCAATATTCTTCCCTAAAAG